>NW_027478161.1:12727272-13030303 GCF_051020975.1 Osmia lignaria lignaria
ATATCTCGAGAACTACGCATCTGATCAAAAAATATCATACTACATAAAAAGTAGGAAACTTTATTCTCTACAAGAAAGGTCTCTAAACATTTTGCCATAGCTCGCTTCGTTTCCGAGATATTTGCAGATTTATCTCAAGGGAAGGGGCCTGACGGACATATTTCGAGATATTTCTTCTTCTTGTTGTTCTTCTTCTGCACAGCTAAGCTGGAAGTGGCATTTGCGGCTCGCACTAGTGCAGAGTTATCTCAAAGAAAGGGGCCACGGTGTTTCTGTATCTCTATTATGTTGGTGCGGCTTCGGAACTTTTAAATATCTTGATATATCTCGAGAACTACGCATCTGATCAAAAAATATCATAGAACATAAAAAGTAGGAAACTTAATTCTCTACAAAAAAGGTCTCTTAACATTTTCCCATAGCTGGCATTGTTTCCGAGATATTTGCAGATTTATCTCAAGGGAAGGGGCCTGACGGACATACTTCGAGATATTTCTTCTTCTTGTTGTTCTTCTTCTGCACAGCTAAGCTGGAAGTGGCATTTGCAGCTCGCAATAGTGCAGAGTTATCTCAAAGAAAGGGGCCACGGTGTTTCTGTATCTCTATTATGTTGGTGCGGCTTCGGAACTTTTAAATATCTTGATATATCTCGAGAACTACGCATCTGATCAAAAAATATCATAGAACGTAAAAAGTAGGAAACTTAATTCTCTACAAAAAAGGTCTCTTAACATTTTGCCATAGCTCGCTTCGTTTCCGAGATATTTGCAGATTTATCTCAAGGGAAGGGGCCTGACGGACATATTTCGAGATATTTCTTCTTCTTGTTGTTCTTCTTCTGCACAGCTAAGCTGGAAGTGGCATTTGCAGCGCGCAATAGTGCAGAGTTATCTCAAAGAAAGGGGCCACGGTGTTTCTGTATCTCTATTATGTTGGTGCGGCTTCGGAACTTTTAAATATCTCGATATATCTCGAAAACTACGCTTCTGATCAAAAAATATCATAGAACATAAATAGTAGGAAACTTAATTCTCTACAAAAAAGGTCTCTCAACATTTTGCCATAGCTCGCTTCGTTTCCGAGATATTTGCACATTTATCTCAAGGGAAGGGGCCTAACGGACATATTTCGAGATATTTCTTCTTCTTGTTGTTCTTCTTCTGCACAGCTAAGCTGGAAGTGGCATTTGCGGCTCGCACTAGTGCAGAGTTATCTCAAAGAAAGGGGCCACGGTGTTTCTGTATCTCTATTATGTTGGTGCGGCTTCGGAACTTTTAAATATCTTGATATATCTCGAGAACTACGCATCTGATCAAAAAATATCATAGAACATAAAAAGTAGGAAACTTAATTCTCTACAAAAAAGGTCTCTTAACATTTTCCCATAGCTGGCATTGTTTCCGAGATATTTGCAGATTTATCTCAAGGGAAGGGGCCTGACGGACATATTTCGAGATATTTCTTCTTCTTGTTGTTCTTCTTCTGCACAGCTAAGCTGGAAGTGGCATTTGCAGCTCGCAATAGTGCAGAGTTATCTCAAAGAAAGGGGCCACGGTGTTTCTGTATCTCTATTATGTTGGTGCGGCTTCGGAACTTTTAAATATCTTGATATATCTCGAGAACTACGCATCTGATCAAAAAATATCATAGAACATAAAAAGTAGGAAACTTAATTCTCTACAAAAAAGGTCTCTTAACATTTTGCCATAGCTCGCTTCGTTTCCGAGATATTTGCAGATTTATCTCAAGGGAAGGGGCCTGACGGACATATTTCGAGATATTTCTTCTTCTTGTTGTTCTTCTTCTGCACAGCTAAGCTGGAAGTGGCATTTGCAGCGCGTAATAGTGCAGAGTTATCTCAAAGAAAGGGGCCACGGTGTTTCTGTATCTCTATTATGTTGGTGCGGCTTCGGAACTTTTAAATATCTTGATATATCTCGCGAACTACGCATCTGATCAAAAAATATCATAGAACATAAATAGTAGGAAACTTAATTCTCTACAAAAAAGGTCTCTCAACATTTTGCCATAGCTCGCTTCGTTTCCGAGATATTTGCACATTTATCTCAAGGGAAGGGGCCTAACGGACATATTTCGAGATATTTCTTCTTCTTGTTGTTCTTCTTCTGCACAGCTAAGCTGGAAGTGGCATTTGCGGCTCGCACTAGTGCAGAGTTATCTCAAAGAAAGGGGCCACGGTGTTTCTGTATCTCTATTATGTTGGTGCGGCTTCGGAACTTTTAAATATCTTGATATATCTCGAGAACTACGCATCTGATCAAAAAATATCATACTACATAAAAAGTAGGAAACTTTATTCTCTACAAGAAAGGTCTGTAAACATTTTGCCATAGCTCGCTTCGTTTCCGAGATATTTGCAGATTTATCTCAAGGGAAGGGGCCTGACGGACATATTTCGAGATATTTCTTCTTCTTGTTGTTCTTCTTCTGCACAGCTAAGCTGGAAGTGGCATTTGCGGCTCGCACTAGTGCAGAGTTATCTCAAAGAAAGGGGCCACGGTGTTTCTGTATCTCTATTATGTTGGTGCAGCTTCGGAACTTTTAAATATCTTGATATATCTCGAGAACTACGCATCTGATCAAAAAATATCATGGAACATAAAAAGTAGGAAACTTAATTCTCTACAAAAAAGGTCTCTTAACATTTTGCCATAGCTCGCTTCGTTTCCGAGATATTTGCAGATTTATCTCAAGGGAAGGGGCCTGACGGACATATTTCGAGATATTTCTTCTTCTTGTTGTTCTTCTTCTGCACTGCTAAGCTGGAAGTGGCATTTGCGGCTCGCACTAGTGCAGAGTTATCTCAAAGAAAGGGGCCACGGTGTTTCTGTATCTGTATTATGTTGGTGCGGCTTCGGAACTTTTAAATATCTTGATATATCTCGAGAACTACGCATCTGTTCAAAAAATATCATAGAAGATAAATAGTAGGAAACTTAATTCTCTACAAAAAAGGTCTCTCAACATTTTGCCATAGCTCGCTTCGTTTCCGAGATATTTGCAGATTCAGCTCAAAGGAACGGGCCTGACGGACATATTTCGAGATATTTCTTCTTCTTGTTGTTCTTCCTCTGCACAGCTAAGCTGGAAGTGGCATTTGCAGCTCGCAATAGTGCAGAGTTATCTCAAAGAAAGGGGCCACGGTGTTTCTGTATCTCTATTATGTTGGTGCGGCTTCGGAACTTTTAAATATCTCGATATATCTCGAAAACTACGCTTCTGATCAAAAAATATCAGAGAACGTAAATTGTAGGAAACATAATTCTCTACAAAAAAGGTCTCTTAACATTTTGCCATAGCTCGCTTCGTTTCCGAGATATTTGCAGATTTATCTCAAGGGAAGGGGCCTGACGGACATATTTCGAGATATTTCTTCTTCTTGTTGTTCTTCTTCTGCACAGCTAAGCTGGAAGTGGCATTTGCAGCTCGCAATAGTGCAGAGTTATATCAAAGAAAGGGGCCACGGAGTTTCTGTATCTCTATTATGTTGGTGCGGCTTCGGAACTTTTAAATATCTCGATATATCTCGAGAACTACGCATCTGATCAAAAAATATCATAGAACATAAAAAGTAGGAAACTTAATTCTCTACAAATAAGGTCTCTTAACATTTTGCCATAGCTCGCTTCGTTTCCGAGATATTTGCAGATTTATCTCAAGGGAAGGGGCCTGACGGACATATTTCGAGATATTTCTTCTTCTTGTTGTTCTTCTTCTGCACAGCTAAGCTGGAAGTGAAATTTGCAGCGCCCAATAGTGCAGAGCTATCTCAAAGAAAGGGGCCACGGTGTTTCTGTATCTCTATTATGTTGGTGCGGCTTCGGAACTTTTAAATATCTTGATATATCTCGAGAACTGCGCATCTGATCAAAAAATATCATAGAACATAAAAAGTAGGAAACTTAATTCTCTACAAAAAAGGTCTCTTAACATTTTCCCATAGCTGGCATTGTTTCCGAGATATTTGCAGATTTATCTCAAGGGAAGGGGCCTGACGGACATATTTCGAGATATTTCTTCTTCTTGTTGTTCTTCTTCTGCACAGCTAAGCTGGAAGTGGCATTTGCGGCTCGCACTAGTGCAGAGTTATCTCAAAGGAAGGGGCCACGGTGTTTCTGTATCTCTATTATGTTGGTGCGGCTTCGGAACTTTTAAATATCTCGATATATCTCGAAAACTACGCTTCTGATCAAAAAATATCATAGAACATAAATTGTAGGAAACATAATTCTCTACAAAAAAGGTCTCTTAACGTTTTGCCATAGCTCGCTTCGTTTCCGAGATATTTGCAGATTTATCTCAAGGGAAGGGTCCTGACGGACATATTTCGAGATATTTCTTCTTCTTGTTGTTCTTCTTCTGCACAGCTAAGCTGGAAGTGGCATTTGCAGCTCGCAATAGTGCAGAGTTATCTCAAAGAAAGGGGCCACGGTGTTTCTGTATCTCTATTATGTTGGTGCGGCTTCGGAACTTTTAAATATCTCGATATATCTCGAAAACTACGCTTCTGATCAAAAAATTTCATAGAACGTAAATTGTAGGAAACATAATTCTGTACAAAAAAGGTCTCTTAACATTTTGCCATAGCTCGCTTCGTTTCCGAGATATTTGCAGATTTATCTCAAGGGATGGGGCCTAACGGACATATCTCGAGATATTTCTTCTTCTTGTTGTTCTTCTTCTGCACAGCTAAGCTGGAAGTGGCATTTGCAGCTCGCAATAGTGCAGAGTTATCTCAAAGAAAGGGGCCACGGTGTTTCTGTATCTCTATTATGTTGGTGCGGCTTTGGAACTTATAAATATCTCGATATATCTCGAAAACTACGCTTCTGATCAAAAAATATCATAGAACATAAAAAGTAGGAAACTTAATTCTCTACAAATAAGGTCTCTTAACATTTTGCCATAGCTCGCTTCGTTTCCGAGATATTTGCAGATTTATCTCAAGGGAAGGGGCCTGACGGACATATTTCGAGATATTTCTTCTTCTTGTTGTTCTTCTTCTGCACAGCTAAGCTGGAAGCAACATTTGCAGCACGCAATTGTGCAGAGTTATCTCAAAGAAAGGGGCCACGGTGTTTCTGTATCTCTATTATGTTGGTGCGGCTTCGGAACTTTTAAATATCTCGATATATCTCGAGAACTACGCATCTGATCAAAAAATATCATAGAACATAAAAAGTAGGAAACTTAATTCTCTACAAATACGGTCTCTTAACATTTTGCCATAGCTCGCTTCGTTTCCGAGATATTTGCAGATTTATCTCAAGGGAAGGGGCCTGACGGACATATTTCGAGATATTTCTTCTTCTTGTTGTTCTTCTTCTGCACAGCTAAGCTGGAAGTGAAATTTGCAGCGCCCAATAGTGCAGAGCTATCTCAAAGAAAGGGGCCACGGTGTTTCTGTATCTCTATTATGTTGGTGCGGCTTCGGAACTTTTAAATATCTTGATATATCTCGAGAACTACGCATCTGATCAAAAAATATCATAGAACATAAAAAGTAGGAAACTTAATTCTCTACAAAAAAGGTCTCTTAACATTTTCCCATAGCTGGCATTGTTTCCGAGATATTTGCAGATATATCTCAAGGGAAGGGGCCTGACGGACATATTTCGAGATATTTCTTCTTCTTGTTGTTCTTCTTCTGCACAGCTAAGCTGGAAGTGGCATTTGCAGCGCGCAATAGTGCAGAGTTATCTCAAAGAAAGGGGCCACGGTGTTTCTGTATCTCTTTTATGTTGGTGCGGCTTCGGAACTTTTAAATATCTTGATATATCTCGAGAACTACGCATCTGATCAAAAAATATCATACTACATAAAAAGTAGGAAACTTTATTCTCTACAAGAAAGGTCTCTAAACATTTTGCCATAGCTCGCTTCGTTTCCGAGATATTTGCAGATTTATCTCAAGGGAAGGGGCCTGACGGACATATTTCGAGATATTTCTTCTTCTTGTTGTTCTTCTTCTGCACAGCTAAGCTGGAAGTGGCATTTGCGGCTCGCACTAGTGCAGAGTTATCTCAAAGGAAGGGGCCACGGTGTTTCTGTATCTCTATTATGTTGGTGCGGCTTCGGAACTTTTAAATATCTCGATATATCTCGAAAACTACGCTTCTGATCAAAAAATATCATAGAACATAAATTGTAGGAAACATAATTCTCTACAAAAAAGGTCTCTTAACGTTTTGCCATAGCTCGCTTCGTTTCCGAGATATTTGCAGATTTATCTCAAGGGAAGGGTCCTGACGGACATATTTCGAGATATTTCTTCTTCTTGTTGTTCTTCTTCTGCACAGCTAAGCTGGAAGTGGCATTTGCAGCTCGCAATAGTGCAGAGTTATCTCAAAGAAAGGGGCCACGGTGTTTCTGTATCTCTATTATGTTGGTGCGGCTTCGGAACTTTTAAATATCTCGATATATCTCGAAAACTACGCTTCTGATCAAAAAATTTCATAGAACGTAAATTGTAGGAAACATAATTCTGTACAAAAAAGGTCTCTTAACATTTTGCCATAGCTCGCTTCGTTTCCGAGATATTTGCAGATTTATCTCAAGGGATGGGGCCTAACGGACATATCTCGAGATATTTCTTCTTCTTGTTGTTCTTCTTCTGCACAGCTAAGCTGGAAGTGGCATTTGCAGCTCGCAATAGTGCAGAGTTATCTCAAAGAAAGGGGCCACGGTGTTTCTGTATCTCTATTATGTTGGTGCGGCTTTGGAACTTTTAAATATCTCGATATAGCTCGAAAACTACGCTTCTGATCAAAAAATATCATAGAACATAAAAAGTAGGAAACTTAATTCTCTACAAATAAGGTCTCTTAACATTTTGCCATAGCTCGCTTCGTTTCCGAGATATTTGCAGATTTATCTCAAGGGAAGGGGCCTGACGGACATATTTCGAGATATTTCTTCTTCTTGTTGTTCTTCTTCTGCACAGCTAAGCTGGAAGCAACATTTGCAGCACGCAATTGTGCAGAGTTATCTCAAAGAAAGGGGCCACGGTGTTTCTGTATCTCTATTATGTTGGTGCGGCTTCGGAACTTTTAAATATCTCGATATATCTCGAGAACTACGCATCTGATCAAAAAATATCATAGAACATAAAAAGTAGGAAACTTAATTCTCTACAAATACGGTCTCTTAACATTTTGCCATAGCTCGCTTCGTTTCCGAGATATTTGCAGATTTATCTCAAGGGAAGGGGCCTGACGGACATATTTCGAGATATTTCTTCTTCTTGTTGTTCTTCTTCTGCACAGCTAAGCTGGAAGTGGCATTTGCAGCGCCCAATAGTGCAGAGTTATCTCAAAGAAAGGGGCCACGGTGTTTCTGTATCTCTATTATGTTGGTGCGGCTTCGGAACTTTTAAATATCTTGATATATCTCGAGAACTACGCATCTGATCAACAAATATCATAGAACATAAAAAGTAGGAAACTTAATTCTCTACAAAAAAGGTCTCTTAACATTTTCCCATAGCTGGCATTGTTTCCGAGATATTTGCAGATTTAGCTCAAGGGAAGGGGCCTGACGGACATATTCCGAGATATTTCTTCTTCTTGTTGTTCCTCTTCTGCACAGCTAAGCTGGAAGTGGCATTTGCAGCTCGCAATAGTGCAGAGTTATCTCAAAGAAAGAGGCCACGGTGTTTCTGTACCTCTATTATGTAGGTGCAGCTTCGGAACTTTTAAATATCTTGATATATCTCGAGAACTACGCATCTGATAAAAAAATATCATAGAACATAAAAAGTAGGAAACCTAATTTTCTACAAAAAAGGTCTGTTAACATTTTGCCGTAGCTCGCTTCGTTTCCGAGATATTTGCAGATTTATCTCAAGGGAAGGGGCCTGACGGACATATTTCGAAATATTTCTTATTCTTGTTGTTCTTCTTCTGCACAGCTAAGCTGGAAGTGGCATTTGCAGGTCGCAATAGTGCAGAGTTATCTCAAAGAAAGGGGCCACGGTGTTTCTGTATCTCTATTATGTTGGTGCGGCTTCGGAACTTTTAAATATCTCGATATATCTCGAAAACTACGCTTCTGATCAAAAAATATCATAGAACATAAATTGTAGGAAACATAATTCTCTACAAAAAAGGTCTCTTAACGTTTTGCCATAGCTCGCTTCGTTTCCGAGATATTTGCAGATTTATCTCAAGGGAAGGGTCCTGACGGACATATTTCGAGATATTTCTTCTTCTTGTTGTTCTTCTTCTGCACAGCTAAGCTGGAAGTGGCATTTGCAGCTCGCAATAGTGCAGAGTTATCTCAAAGAAAGGGGCCACGGTGTTTCTGTATCTCTATTATGTTGGTGCGGCTTCGGAACTTTTAAATATCTCGATATATCTCGAAAACTACGCTTCTGATCAAAAAATTTCATAGAACGTAAATTGTAGGAAACATAATTCTCTACAAAAAAGGTCTCTTAACATTTTGCCATAGCTCGCTTCGTTTCCGAGATATTTGCAGATTTATCTCAAGGGATGGGGCCTAACGGACATATCTCGAGATATTTCTTCTTCTTGTTGTTCTTCTTCTGCACAGCTAAGCTGGAAGTGGCATTTGCAGCTCGCAATAGTGCAGAGTTATCTCAAAGAAAGGGGCCACGGTGTTTCTGTATCTCTATTATGTTGGTGCGGCTTCGGAACTTTTAAATATCTCGATATATCTCGAGAACTACGCATCTGATCAAAAAATATCATAGAACATAAAAAGTAGCAAACTTAATTCTCTACAAATAAGGTCTCTTAACATTTTGCCATAGCTCGCTTCGTTTCCGAGATATTTGCAGATTTATCTCAAGGGAAGGGGCCTGACGGACATATTTCGAGATATTTCTTCTTCTTGTTGTTCTTCTTCTGCACAGCTAAGCTGGAAGTGGCATTTGCAGCGCCCAATAGTGCAGAGTTATCTCAAAGAAAGGGGCCACGGTGTTTCTGTATCTCTATTATGTTGGTGCGGCTTCGGAACTTTTAAATATCTTGATATATCTCGAGAACTACGCATCTGATCAACAAATATCATAGAACATAAAAAGTAGGAAACTTAATTCTCTACAAAAAAGGTCTCTTAACATTTTCCCATAGCTGGCATTGTTTCCGAGATATTTGCAGATTTAGCTCAAGGGAAGGGGCCTGACGGACATATTCCGAGATATTTCTTCTTCTTGTTGTTCCTCTTCTGCACAGCTAAGCTGGAAGTGGCATTTGCAGCTCGCAATAGTGCAGAGTTATCTCAAAGAAAGAGGCCACGGTGTTTCTGTACCTCTATTATGTAGGTGCAGCTTCGGAACTTTTAAATATCTTGATATATCTCGAGAACTACGCATCTGATAAAAAAATATCATAGAACATAAAAAGTAGGAAACCTAATTTTCTACAAAAAAGGTCTGTTAACATTTTGCCGTAGCTCGCTTCGTTTCCGAGATATTTGCAGATTTATCTCAAGGGAAGGGGCCTGACGGACATATTTCGAAATATTTTTTATTCTTGTTGTTCTTCTTCTGCACAGCTAAGCTGGAAGTGGCATTTGCAGGTCGCAATAGTGCAGAGTTATCTCAAAGAAAGGGGCCACGGTGTTTCTGTGTCTCTATTATGTTGGTGCGGCTTTGGAACTTTTAAATATCTCGATATATCTCGAAAACTACGCTTCTGATCAAAAAATATCATAGAACATAAATTGTAGGAAACATAATTGTCCACAAAAAAGGTCTCTTAACGTTTTGCCATAGCTCGCTTCGTTTCCGAGATATTTGCAGATTTATCTCAAGGGAAGGGTCCTGACGGACATATTTCGAGATATTTCTTCTTCTTGTTGTTCTTCTTCTGCACAGCTAAGCTGGAAGTGGCATTTGCAGGTCGCAATAGTGCAGAGTTATCTCAAAGAAAGGGGCCACGGTGTTTCTGTATCTCTATTATGTTGGTGCGGCTTCGGAACTTTTAAATATCTCGATATATCTCGAAAACTACGCTTCTGATCAAAAAATATCATAGAACATAAATTGTAGGAAACATAATTCTCTACAAAAAAGGTCTCTTAACGTTTTGCCATAGCTCGCTTCGTTTCCGAGATATTTGCAGATTTATCTCAAGGGAAGGGTCCTGACGGACATATTTCGAGATATTTCTTCTTCTTGTTGTTCTTCTTCTGCACAGCTAAGCTGGAAGTGGCATTTGCAGCTCGCAATAGTGCAGAGTTATCTCAAAGAAAGGGGCCACGGTGTTTCTGTATCTCTATTATGTTGGTGCGGCTTCGGAACTTTTAAATATCTCGATATATCTCGAAAACTACGCTTCTGATCAAAAAATTTCATAGAACGTAAATTGTAGGAAACATAATTCTCTACAAAAAAGGTCTCTTAAACATTTTGCCATAGCTCGCTTCGTTTCCGAGATATTTGCAGATTTATCTCAAGGGATGGGGCCTAACGGACATATCTCGAGATATTTCTTCTTCTTGTTGTTCTTCTTCTGCACAGCTAAGCTGGAAGTGGCATTTGCAGCTCGCAATAGTGCAGAGTTATCTCAAAGAAAGGGGCCACGGTGTTTCTGTATCTCTATTATGTTGGTGCGGCTTTGGAACTTTTAAATATCTCGATATATCTCGAAAACTACGCTTCTGATCAAAAAATATCATAGAACATAAATTGTAGGAAACATAATTCTCTACAAAAAAGGTCTCTTAACGTTTTGCCATAGCTCGCTTCGTTTCCGAGATATTTGCAGATTTATCTCAAGGGAAGGGTCCTGACGGACATATTTCGAGATATTTCTTCTTCTTGTTGTTCTTCTTCTGCACAGCTAAGCTGGAAGTGGCATTTGCAGCTCGCAATAGTGCAGAGTTATCTCAAAGAAAGGGGCCACGGTGTTTCTGTATCTCTATTATGTTGGTGCGGCTTCGGAACTTTTAAATATCTTGATATATCTCGAGAACTACGCATCTGATCAAAAAATATCACAGAACATAAAAAGTAGGAAACATAATTCTCTACAAATAAGGTCTCTTAACATTTTGCCATAGCTTGGTTCGTTTCCGAGATATTTGCAGATTTATCTGAAGGGAAGGGGCCTGACGGACATATTTCGAGATATTTCTTCTTCTTGTTGTTCTTCTTCTGCACAGCTAAGCTGGAAGTGGCATTTGCAGCGCGCAATAGTGCAGAGTTATCTCAAAGAAAGGGGCCACGGTGTTTCTGTATCTCTATTATGTTGGTGCGGCTTCGGAACTTTTAAATATCTCGATATATCTCGAAAACTGCGCTTCTGATCAAAAAATATCAGAGAACGTAAATTGTAGGAAACATAATTCTCTACAAAAAAGGTCTCTTAACATTTTGCCATAGCTCGCTTCGTTTCCGAGATATTTGCAGATTTATCTCAAGGGAAGGGGCCTGACGGACATATTTCGAGATATTTCTTCTTCTTGTTGTTCTTCTTCTGCACAGCTAAGCTGGAAGTGGCATTTGCAGCTCGCAATAGTGCAGAGTTATCTCAAAGAAAGGGGCCACGGTGTTTCTGTATCTCTATTATGTTGGTGCGGCTTCGGAACTTTTAAATATCTCGATATATCTCGAGAACTACGCATCTGATCAAAAAATATCATAGAACATAAAAAGTAGGAAACTTAATTCTCTATAAATAAGGTCTCTTAACATTTTGCCATAGCTCGCTTCGTTTCCGAGATATTTGCAGATTTATCTCAAGGGAAGGGGCCTGACGGACATATTTCGAGATATTTCTTCTTCTTGTTGTTCTTCTTCTGCACAGCTAAGCTGGAAGTGGCATTTGCAGCGCCCAATAGTGCAGAGTTATCTCAAAGAAAGGGGCCACGGTGTTTCTGTATCTCTATTATGTTGGTGCGGCTTCGGAACTTTTAAATATCTTGATATATCTCGAGAACTACGCATCTGATCAACAAATATCATAGAACATAAAAAGTAGGAAACTTAATTCTCTACAAAAAAGGTCTCTTAACATTTTCCCATAGCTGGCATTGTTTCCGAGATATTTGCAGATTTAGCTCAAGGGAAGGGGCCTGACGGACATATTCCGAGATATTTCTTCTTCTTGTTGTTCCTCTTCTGCACAGCTAAGCTGGAAGTGGCATTTGCAGCTCGCAATAGTGCAGAGTTATCTCAAAGAAAGAGGCCACGGTGTTTCTGTACCTCTATTATGTAGGTGCAGCTTCGGAACTTTTAAATATCTTGATATATCTCGAGAACTACGCATCTGATAAAAAAATATCATAGAACATAAAAAGTAGGAAACCTAATTTTCTACAAAAAAGGTCTGTTAACATTTTGCCGTAGCTCGCTTCGTTTCCGAGATATTTGCAGATTTATCTCAAGGGAAGGGGCCTGACGGACATATTTCGAAATATTTTTTATTCTTGTTGTTCTTCTTCTGCACAGCTAAGCTGGAAGTGGCATTTGCAGGTCGCAATAGTGCAGAGTTATCTCAAAGAAAGGGGCCACGGTGTTTCTGTGTCTCTATTATGTTGGTGCGGCTTTGGAACTTTTAAATATCTCGATATATCTCGAAAACTACGCTTCTGATCAAAAAATATCATAGAACATAAATTGTAGGAAACATAATTGTCCACAAAAAAGGTCTCTTAACGTTTTGCCATAGCTCGCTTCGTTTCCGAGATATTTGCAGATTTATCTCAAGGGAAGGGTCCTGACGGACATATTTCGAGATATTTCTTCTTCTTGTTGTTCTTCTTCTGCACAGCTAAGCTGGAAGTGGCATTTGCAGCTCGCAATAGTGCAGAGTTATCTCAAAGAAAGGGGCCACGGTGTTTCTGTATCTCTATTATGTTGGTACGGCTTCGGAACTTTTAAATATCTTGATATATCTCGAGAACTACGCATCTGATCAAAAAATATCATAGAACATAGAAAGTAGGAAACTTAATTCTCTACAAAAAAGGTCTCTTAACATTTTCCCATAGCTGGCATTGTTTCCGAGATATTTGCAGATTTAGCTCAAGGGAAGGGGCCTGACGGACATATTTTGAGATTTTTCTTCTTCTTGTTGTTCTTCTTCTGCACAGCTAAGCTGGAAGTGGCATTTGCAGCTCGCAATAGTGCAGAGTTATCTCAAAGAAAGGGGCCACGGTGTTTCTGTATCTCTATTATGTTCGTGCGGCTTCGGAACTTTTAAGTATCTGGATATATCTCGAGAACTACGCATCTGATCAAAAAATATCATAGAACATAAATTGTAGGAAACATAATTCTCTACAAAAAAGGTCTCTTAACGTTTTGCCATAGCTCGCTTCGTTTCCGAGATATTTGCAGATTTATCTCAAGGGAAGGGTCCTGACGGACATATTTCGAGATATTTCTTCTTCTTGTTGTTCTTCTTCTGCACAGCTAAGCTGGAAGTGGCATTTGCAGCTCGCAATAGTGCAGAGTTATCTCAAAGAAAGGGGCCACGGTGTTTCTGTATCTCTATTATGTTGGTGCGGCTTCGGAACTTTTAAATATCTTGATATATCTCAAGAACTACGCATCTGATCAAAAAATATCATAGAACATAAAAAGTAGGAAACTTAATTCTCTACAAATAAGGTCTCTTAACATTTTGCCATAGCTTGGTTCGTTTCCGAGATATTTGCAGATTTATCTGAAGGGAAGGGGCCTGACGGACATATTTCGAGATATTTCTTCTTCTTGTTGTTCTTCTTCTGCACAGCTAAGCTGGAAGTGGCATTTGCAGCGCGCAATAGTGCAGAGTTATCTCAAAGAAAGGGGCCACGGTGTTTCTGTATCTCTATTATGTTGGTGCGGCTTCGGAACTTTTAAATATCTTGATATATCTCGAGAACTACGCATCTGATCAAAAAATATCATAGAACATAAAAAGTAGGAAACTTAATTCTCTACAAAAAAGGTTTCTTAACATTTTGCCATAGCTCGCTTGGTTTCCGAGATATTTGCAGATTTATCTCAAGGGAAGGGGCCTGACGGACATATTTTGAGATATTTCTTCTTCTTGTTGTTCTTCTTCTGCACAGCTAAGCTGGAAGTGGCATTTGCAGCACGCAATAGTGCAGAGTTATCTCAAAGAAAGGGGCCACGGTGTTTCTGTATCTCTATTATGTTGGTGCGGCTTCGGAACTTTTAAATATCTTGATATATCTCGAGAACTACGCATCTGATCAAAAAATATCATAGAACATAAAAAGTAGGAAACATAATTCTCTACAAAAAAGGTCTGTTAACATTTTGCCATAGCTCGCTTCGTTTCCGAGATATTTGCAGATTTATCTCAAGGGAAGGGGCCTGACGGACATATTTCGAGATATTTCTTCTTCTTGTTGTTCTTCTTCTGCACAGCTAAGCTGGAAGTGGCATTTGCAGGTCGCAATAGTGCAGAGTTATCTCAAAGAAAGGGGCCACGGTGTTTCTGTGTCTCTATTATGTTGGTGCGGCTTTGGAACTTTTAAATATCTCGATATATCTCGAAAACTACGCTTCTGAGCAAAAAATATCATAGAACATAAATTGTAGGAAACATAATTCTCCACAAAAAAGGTCTCTTAACGTTTTGCCATAGCTCGCTTGGTTTCCGAGATATTTGCAGATTTATCTCAAGGGAAGGGTCCTGACGGACATATTTCGAGATATTTCTTCTTCTTGTTGTTCTTCTTCTGCACAGCTAAGCTGGAAGTGGCATTTGCAGCTCGCAATAGTGCAGAGTTATCTCAAAGAAAGGGGCCACGGTGTTTCTGTATCTCTATTATGTTGGTGCGGCTTCGGAACTTTTAAATATCTTGATATATCTCGAGAACTATGCATCTGATCAAAAAATATCATAGAACATAGAAAGTAGGAAACTTAATTCTCTACAAAAAAGGTCTCTTAACATTTTCCCATAGCTGGCATTGTTTCCGAGATATTTGCAGATTTAGCTCAAGGGAAGGGGCCTGACGGACATATTTTGAGATTTTTCTTCTTCTTGTTGTTCTTCTTCTGCACAGCTAAGCTGGAAGTGGCATTTGCAGCTCGCAATAGTGCAGAGTTATCTCAAAGAAAGGGGCCACGGTGTTTCTGTATCTCTATTATGTTGGTGCGGCTTCGGAACTTTTAAATATCTGGATATATCTCGAGAACTACGCATCTGATCAAAAAATAGCATAGAACATAAATTGTAGGAAACATAATTCTCTACAAAAAAGGTCTCTTAACGTTTTGCCATAGCTCGCTTCGTTTCCGAGATATTTGCAGATTTATCTCAAGGGAAGGGTCCTGACGGACATATTTCGAGATATTTCTTCTTCTTGTTGTTCTTCTTCTGCACAGCTAAGCTGGAAGTGGCATTTGCAGCTCGCAATAGTGCAGAGTTATCTCAAAGAAAGGGGCCACGGTGTTTCTGTATCTCTATTATGTTGGTGCGGCTTCGGAACTTTTAAATATCTTGATATATCTCAAGAACTACGCATCTGATCAAAAAATATCATAGAACATAAAAAGTAGAAAACTTAATTCTCTACAAATAAGGTCTCTTAACATTTTGCCATAGCTTGGTTCGTTTCCGAGATATTTGCAAAGATTTATCTGAAGGGAAGGGGCCTGACGGACATATTTCGAGATATTTCTTCTTCTTGTTGTTCTTCTTCTGCACAGCTAAGCTGGAAGTGGCATTTGCAGCTCGCAATAGTGCAGAGTTATCTCAAAGAATGGGGCCACGGTGTTTCTGTATCTCTATTATGTTGGTGCGGCTTCGGAACTTTTAAATATCTTGATATATCTCGAGAACTACGCATCTGATCAAAAAATATCATAGAACATAAAAAGTAGGAAACTTAATTCTCTACAAAAAAGGTCTCTTAACATTTTGCCATAGCTCGCTTGGTTTCCGAGATATTTGCAGATTTATCTCAAGGGAAGGGGCCTGACGGACATATTTTGAGATATTTCTTCTTCTTGTTGTTCTTCTTCTGCACAGCTAAGCTGGAAGTGGCATTTGCAGCACGCAATAGTGCAGAGTTATCTCAAAGGAAGGGGCCACGGTGTTTCTGTATCTCTATTATGTTGGTGCGGCTTCGGAACTTTTAAATATCTTGATATATCTCGAGAACTACGCATCTGATCAAAAAATATCATAGAACATAAAAAGTAGGAAACTTAATTCTCTACAAATAAGGTCTCTTAACATTTTGCCATAGCTCGCTTCGTTTCCGAGATATTTGCAGATTTATCTCAAGGAAAGGGGCCTGACGGACATATTTCGAGATATTTCTTCTTCTTGTTGTTCTTCTTCTGCACAGCTAAGCTGGAAGTGGCATTTGCAGCTCGCAATAGTGCAGAGATATCTCAAAGAAAGGGGCCACGGTGTTTCTGTATCTCTATTATGTTGGTGCGGCTTCGGAACTTTTAAATATCTTGATATATCTCGAGAACTACGCATCTGATCAAAAAATATCATAGAACATAAATTGTAGGAAACATAATTCTCTACAAAAAAGGTCTCTTAACGTTTTGCCATAGCTCGCTTCGTTTCCGAGATATTTGCAGATTTATCTCAAGGGAAGGGTCCTGACGGACATATTTCGAGATATTTCTTCTTCTTGTTGTTCTTCTTCTGCACAGCTAAACTGGAAGTGGCATTTCCAGCTCGCAATAGTGCAGAGTTATCCCGAAGAAAGGGGCCACGGTGTTTCTGTATCTCTATTATGTTGGTGCGGCTTCGGAACTTTTAAATATTTCGATATATCTCGAAAACTACGCTTCTGATCAAAAAATATCATAGAACATAAATTGTAGGAAACGTAATTCTCTACAAAAAAGGTCTCTTAACGTTTTGCCATAGCTCGCTTCGTTTCCGAGATATTTGCAGATTTATCTCAAGGGAAGGGTCCTGACGGACATATTTCGGGATATTTCTTCTTCTTGTTGTTCTTCTTCTGCACAGCTAAGCTGGAAGTGGCATTTGCAGCTCGCAATAGTGCAGAGTTATCTCAAAGAAAGGGGCCACGGTGTTTCTGTATCTCTATTATGTTGGTGCGGCTTCGGAACTTTTAAATATCTTGATATATCTCGAGAACTACGCATCTGATCGAAAAATATCATAGAACATAAAAAGTAGGAAACTTAATTCTCTACAAAAAAGGTCTCTTAACATTTTGCCATAGCTCGCTTCGTTTCCGAGATATTTGCAGATTTATCTCAAGGGAAGGGTCCTGACGGACATATTTCGAGATATTTCTTCTTCTTGTTGTTCTTCTTCTGCACAGCTAAACTGGAAGTGGCATTTCCAGCTCGCAATAGTGCAGAGTTATCCCGAAGAAAGGGGCCACGGTGTTTCTGTATCTCTATTATGTTGGTGCGGCTTCGGAACTTTTAAATATCTCGATATATCTCGAAAACTACGCTTCTGATCAAAAAATATCATAGAACATAAATTGTAGGAAACATAATTCTCTACAAAAAAGGTCTCTTAACGTTTTGCCATAGCTCGCTTCGTTTCCGAGATATTTGCAGATTTATCTCAAGGGAAGGGGCCTGACGGACATATTTCGAGATATTTCTTCTTCTTGTTGTTCTTCTTCTGCACAGCTAAGCTGGAAGTGGCATTTACAGCTCGCAATAGTGCAGAGTTATCTCAAAGAAAGGGGCCACGGTGTTTCTGTATCTCTATTATGTTGGTGCGGCTTCGGAACTTTTAAATATCTTGATATATCTCGAGAACTACGCATCTGATCAAAAAATATCATAGAACATAAAAAGTAGGAAACTTAATTCTCTACAAAAAAGGTCTCTTAACATCTTGCCATAGCTCGCTTCGTTTCCGAGATATTTGCAGATTTATCTCAAGGGACGGGGCCTGACGGACATATTTCGAGATATTTCTTCTTCTTGTTGTTCTTCTTCTGCACAGCTAAGCTCGAAGTGGCATTTACAGCTCGCAATAGTGCAGAGTTATCTCAAAGATAGGGGCCACGGTGTTTCTGTATCTCTATTATGTTGGTGCGGCTTCGGAACTTTTAAATATCTTGATATATCTCGAGAACTACGCATCTGATCAAAAAATATCATAGAACATAAAAAGTGGGAAACTTAATTCTCTACAAAAAAGGTCTCTTAACATTTTGCCATAGCTCGTTTCGTTTCCGAGATATTTGCAGATTTATCTCAAGGGAAGGGGACTGACGGACATATTTCGAGATATTTCTTCTTCTTGTTGTTCTTCTTCTGCACAGCTAAGCTGGAAGTGGCATTTGCAGCTCGCAGTAGTGCAGAGTTATCTCAAAGAAAGGGGCCACAGTGTTTCTGTATCTCTATTATGTTGGTGCGGCTTCGGAACTTTTAAATATCTTGATATATCTCGAGAACTACGCATCTGATCGAACAATATCATAGAACATAAAAAGTACGAACTTAATTCTCTACAAAAAAGGTCTCTTAACATTTTGCCATAGCTCGCTTCGTTTCTGAGATATTCGCAGATTTATCTCAAGGGAAGGGGCCTGACGGACATATTTCGAGATATTTCTTCTTCTTGTTGTTCTTCTTCTGCACAGCTAAGCTGGAAGTGGCATTTGCAGCTCGCAATAGTGCAGAGTTATCTCAAAGAACGGGGCCACGGTGTTTCTGTATCTCTATGATGTTGGTGCGGCTTCGGAACTTTTCAATATCTCGATATATCTCGAAAACTACGCTTCTGATCAAAAAATATCATAGAACGTAAATTGTAGGAAACATAATTCTCTTCAAAAAAGGTCTCTTAGCATTTTGCCATAGCTCGCTTCGTTTCCGAGATATTTGCAGATATATCTCAAGGGAAGGGGCCTGACGGACATATTTCGAGATATTTCTTCTTCTTGTTGTTCTTCTTCTGCACAGCTAAGCTGGAAGTGGCATTTACAGCTCACAATAGTGCAGAGTTATCTCAATGAAAGGGGCCACGGTGTTTCTGTATCTCTATTATGTTGGTGCGGCTTCGGAACTTTTAAATATCTTGATATATCTCGAGAACTACGCATCTGATCAAAAAATATCATAGAACATAAAAAGTAGGAAACTTAATTCTCTACAAAAAAGGTCTCTTAACATTTTGCCATAGCTCGCTTCGTTTCCGAGATATTTGCAGCTATATCTCAAGGGAAGGGGCCTGATGGACATATTTCGAGATATTTCTTCTTCTTGTTGTTCTTCTTCGGCACAGCTAAGCTGGAAGTGGCATTTGCAGCTCGCAATAGTGCAGAGTTATCTCAAAGAAAGGGGCCACGGTGTTTCTGTATCTCTATTATGTTGGTGCGGCATCGGAACTTTTAAATATCTTGATATATCTCGAGAACTACGCATCTGATCAAAAAATATCATAGAACATAAAAAGTAGGAAACTTAATTCTCTACAAAAAAGGTCTCTTAACATTTTGCCATAGCTCGCTTTGTTTCCGAGATATTTGCAGATTTATCTCAAGGGAAGGGGCCTGACGGACATATTTCGAGATATTTCTTCTTCTTGTTGTTCTTCTTCTGCACAGCTACGCTGGAAGTGGCATTTACAGCTCGCAATAGTGCAGGGTTATCTCAAAGATAGGGGCCACGGTGTTTCTGTATCTCTATTATGTTGGTGCGGCTTCGGAACTTTTAAATATCTTGATATATCTCGAGAACTACGCATCTGATCAAAAAATATCATAGAACATAAAAAGTAGGAAACTTAATTCTCTACAAAAAAGGTCTCTAAACATTTTGCCATAGCTCGCTTCGTTTCCGAGATATTTGCAGCTATATCTCAAGGGAAGGGGCCTGATGGACATATTTCGAGATATTTCTTCTTCTTGTTGTTCTTCTTCTGCACTGCTAAGCTGGAAGTGGCATTTGCAGCTCGCAATAGTGCAGAGTTATCTCAAAGAAAGGGGCCACGGTGTTTCTGTATCTCTATTATGTTGGTGCGGCATCGGAACTTTTAAATATCTTGATATATCTCGAGAACTACGCATCTGATCAAAAAATATCATAGAACATAAAAAGTAGGAAACTTAATTCTCTACAAAAAAGGTCTCTTAACATTTTGCCATAGCTCGCTTCGTTTCCGAGATATTTGCAGATTTATCTCAAGGGAAGGGGCCTGACGGACATATTTCGAGATATTTCTTCTTCTTGTTGTTCTTCTTCTGCACAGCTAAGCTGGAACTGGCATTTGCGGCTCGCACTAGTGCAGAGTTATCTCAAAGAAAGGGGCCACGGTGTTTCTGTATCTCTATTATGTTGGTGCGGCTTCGGAACTTTTAAATATCTCGATATATCTCGAGAACTACGCATCTGATCAAAAAATATCATAGAACATAAAAAGTAGGAAACTTAATTCTCTACAAAAAAGGTCTCTTAACATTTTGCCATAGCTCGCTTCGTTTCCGAGATATTTGCAGCTATATCTCAAGGGAAGGGGCCTGATGGACATATTTCGAGATATTTCTTCTGCTTGTTGTTCTTCTTCTGCACAGCTAAGCTGGAAGTGGCATTTGCAGCTCGCAATAGTGCAGAGTTATCTCAAAGAAAGGGGCCACGGTGTTTCTGTATCTCTATTATGTTGGTGCGGCATCGGAACTTTTAAATATCTTGATATATCTCGAGAACTACGCATCTGATCAAAAAATATCATAGAACATAAAAAGTAGGAAACTTAATTCTCTACAAAAAAGGTCTCTTAACATTTTGCCATAGCTCGCTTCGTTTCCGAGATATTTGCAGATTTATCTCAAGGGAAGGGGCCTGACGGACATATTTCGAGATATTTCTTCTTCTTCTTGTTCTTCTTCTGCACAGCTAAGCTGGAAGTGGCATTTGCGGCTCGCACTAGTGCAAAGTTATCTCAAAGAAAGGGGCCACGGTGTTTCTGTATCTCTATTATGTTGGTGCGGCTTCGGAACTTTTCAATATCTCGATATATCTCGAAAACTACGCTTCTGATCAAAAAATATCATAGAACGTAAATTGTAGGAAACATAATTCTCTTCAAAAAAGGTCTCTTAACATTTTGCCATAGCTCGCTTCGTTTCCGAGATATTTGCAGATTTATCTCAAGGGAAGGGGCCTGACGGACATATTTCGAGATATTTCTTCTTCTTGTTGTTCTTCTTCTGCACAGCTAAGCTGGAACTGGCATTTGCGGCTCGCACTAGTGCAGAGTTATCTCAAAGAAAGGGGCCACGGTGTTTCTGTATCTCTATTATGTTGGTGCGGCTTCGGAACTTTTAAATATCTCGATATATCTCGAAAACTACGCTTCTGATCAAAAAATATCATAGAACGTAAATTGTAGGAAACATAATTCTCTACGAAAAAGGTCTCTTAACATTTTGCCATAGCTCGCTTCGTTTCCGAGATATTTGCAGATATATCTCAAGGGAAGGGGCCTGACGGACATATTTCGAGATATTTCTTCTTCTTGTTGTTCTTCTTCTGCACAGCTAAGCTGGAAGTGGCATTTACAGCTCGCAATAGTGCAGAGTTACCTCAAAGAAAGGGGCCACGGTGTTTCTGTATCTCTATTATGTTGGTGCCGCTTCGAAACTTTTAAATATCTGAATATATCTCGAGAACTACGCATCTGATCAAAAAATATCATTGAACATAAAAAGTAGGAAACTTAATTCTCTACAAAAAAGGTCTCTTAACATTTTGCCATAGCTCGCTTCGTTTCCGAGATATTTGCAGATATATCTCAAGGGAAGGGGCCTGACGGACATATTTCGAGATATTTCTTCTTCTTGTTGTTCTTCTTCTGCACAGCTAAGCTGGAAGTGGCATTTGCGGCTCGCACTAGTGCAGAGTTATCTCAAAGAAAGGGGCCACGGTGTTTCTGTATCTCTATTATGTTGGTGCGGCTTCGGAACTTTTCAATATCTCGATATATCTCGAAAACTACGCTTCTGATCAACAAATATCATAGAACATCAATTGTAGGAAACATAATTCTCTTCAAAAAAGGTCTCATAACATTTTGCCATAGCTCGCTTCGTTTCCGAGATATTTGCAGATATATCTCAAGGGAAGGGGCCTGACGGACATATTTCGAGATATTTCTTCTTCTTGTTGTTCTTCTTCTGCACAGCTAAGCTGGAAGTGGCATTTACAGCTCGCAATAGTGCAGAGTTATCTCAAAGAAAGGGGCCACGGTGTTTCTGTATCTCTATTATGTTGGTGCGGCTTCGGAACTTTTAAATATCTTGATATATCTCGAGAACTACGCATCTGATCAAAAAATATCATAGAACATAAAAAGTAGGAAACTTAATTCTCTACAAAAAAGGTCTCTTAACATCTTGCCATAGCTCGCTTCGTTTCCGAGATATTTGCAGATTTATCTCAAGGGAAGGGGCCTGACGGACATATTTCGAGATATTTCTTCTTCTTGTTGTTCTTCTTCTGCACAGCTAAGCTGGAACTGGCATTTGCGGCTCGCACTAGTGCAGAGTTATCTCAAAGAAAGGGGCCACGGTGTTTCTGTATCTCTAATATGTTGGTGCGGCTTCGGAACTTTTAAATATCTCGATATATCTCGAGAACTACGCATCTGATCAAAAAATATCATAGAACATAAAAAGTAGGAAACTTAATTCTCTACAAAAAAGGTCTCTTAACATTTTGCCATAGCTCGCTTCGTTTCCGAGATATTTGCAGCTATATCTCAAGGGAAGGGGCCTGATGGACATATTTCGAGATATTTCTTCTGCTTGTTGTTCTTCTTCTGCACAGCTAAGCTGGAAGTGGCATTTGCAGCTCGCAATAGTGCAGAGTTATCTCAAAGAAAGGGGCCACGGTGTTTCTGTATCTCTATTATGTTGGTGCGGCATCGGAACTTTTAAATATCTTGATATATCTCGAGAACTACGCATCTGATCAAAAAATATCATAGAACATAAAAAGTAGGAAACTTAATTCTCTACAAAAAAGGTCTCTTAACATTTTGCCATAGCTCGCTTCGTTTCCGAGATATTTGCAGATTTATCTCAAGGGAAGGGGCCTGACGGACATATTTCGAGATATTTCTTCTTCTTCTTGTTCTTCTTCTGCACAGCTAAGCTGGAAGTGGCATTTGCGGCTCGCACTAGTGCAAAGTTATCTCAAAGAAAGGGGCCACGGTGTTTCTGTATCTCTATTATGTTGGTGCGGCTTCGGAACTTTTCAATATCTCGATATATCTCGAAAACTACGCTTCTGATCAAAAAATATCATAGAACGTAAATTGTAGGAAACATAATTCTCTTCAAAAAAGGTCTCTTAACATTTTGCCATAGCTCGCTTCGTTTCCGAGATATTTGCAGATTTATCTCAAGGGAAGGGGCCTGACGGACATATTTCGAGATATTTCTTCTTCTTGTTGTTCTTCTTCTGCACAGCTAAGCTGGAACTGGCATTTGCGGCTCGCACTAGTGCAGAGTTATCTCAAAGAAAGGGGCCACGGTGTTTCTGTATCTCTATTATGTTGGTGCGGCTTCGGAACTTTTAAATATCTCGATATATCTCGAAAACTACGCTTCTGATCAAAAAATATCATAGAACGTAAATTGTAGGAAACATAATTCTCTACGAAAAAGGTCTCTTAACATTTTGCCATAGCTCGCTTCGTTTCCGAGATATTTGCAGATATATCTCAAGGGAAGGGGCCTGACGGACATATTTCGAGATATTTCTTCTTCTTGTTGTTCTTCTTCTGCACAGCTAAGCTGGAAGTGGCATTTACAGCTCGCAATAGTGCAGAGTTACCTCAAAGAAAGGGGCCACGGTGTTTCTGTATCTCTATTATGTTGGTGCCGCTTCGAAACTTTTAAATATCTTGATATATCTCGAGAACTACGCATCTGATCAAAAAATATCATAGAACATAAAAAGTAGGAAACTTAATTCTCTACAAAAAAGGTCTCTTAACATTTTGCCATAGCTCGCTTCGTTTCCGAGATATTTGCAGCTATATCTCAAGGGAAGGGGCCTGACGGACATATTTCGAGATATTTCTTCTTCTTGTTGTTCTTCTTCTGCACAGCTAAGCTGGAAGTGGCATTTACAGCTCGCAATAGTGCAGAGTTATCTCAAAGAAAGGGGCCACGGTGTTTCTGTATCTCTATTACGTTGGTGCGGCTTCGGAACTTTTAAATATCTTGATATATCTCGAGAACTACGCATCGGATCAAAAAATATCATAGAACATAAAAAGTAGGAAACTTAATTCTCTACAAAAAAGGTCTCTTAACATCTTGCCATAGCTCGCTTCGTTTCCGAGATATTTGCAGATTTATCTCAAGGGACGGGGCCTGACGGACATATTTCGAGATATTTCTTCTTCTTGTTGTTCTTCTTCTGCACAGCTAAACTGGAAGTGGCATTTCCAGCTCGCAATAGTGCAGAGTTATCTCAAATAAAGGGCCACGGTGTTTCTGTATCTCTATTATGTTGGTGCGGCTTCGGAACTTTTAAATATCTTGATATATCTCGAGAACTACGCATCTGATCAAAAAATATCATAGAACATAAAAAGTAGGAAACTAAATTCTCTACAAATAACGTCTCTTAACATTTTGCCATAGCTCGCTTCGTTTCCGAGATATTTGCAGATTTATCTCAAGGGCAGGGGCCTGACGGACATATTTCGAGATATTTCTTCTTCTTGTTGTGATTCTTCTGCACAGCTAAGCTGGAAGTGGCATTTGCGGCTCGCACTAGTGCAAAGTTATCTCAAAGAAAGGGGCCACGGTGTTTCTGTATCTCTATTATGTTGGTGCGGCTTCGGAACTTTTCAATATCTCGATATATCTCGAAAACTACGCTTCTGATCAAAAAATATCATAGAACGTAAATTGTAGGAAACATAATTCTCTTCAAAAAAGGTCTCTTAACATTTTGCCATAGCTCGCTTCGTTTCCGAGATATTTGCAGATATATCTCAAGGGAAGGGGCCTGACGGACATATTTCGAGATATTTCTTCTTCTTGTTGTTCTTCTTCTGCACAGCTAAGCTGGAAGTGGCATTTACAGCTCGCAATAGTGCAGAGTTATCTCAAAGAAAGGGGCCACGGTGTTTCTGTATCTCTATTATGTTGGTGCGGCTTCGGAACTTTTAAATATCTTGATATATCTCGAGAACTACGGATCTGATCAAAAAATATCATAGAACATAAAAAGTAGGAAACTTAATTCTCTACAAAAAAGGTCTCTTAACATTTTGCCATAGCTCGCTTCGTTTCCGAGATATTTGCAGATTTATCTCAAGGGACGGGGCCTGACGGACATATTTCGAGATATTTCTTCTTCTTGTTGTTCTTCTTCTGCACAGCTAAGCTGGTAGTGGCATTTGCAGCTCGCAATAGTGCAGAGTTATCTCAAAGAAAGGGCCACCGTGTTTCTGTATCTCTATTATGTTGGTGCGGCTTCGGAACTTTTAAATATCTTGATATATCTCGAGAACTACGCATCTGATCAAAAAATATCATAGAACATAAAAAGTAGGAAACTTAATTGTCTACAAAAAAGGTCTCTTAACATTTTGCCATAGCTCGCTTCGTTTCCGAGATATTTGCAGATTTATCTCAAGGGAAGGGGCCTGACGGACATATTTCGAGATATTTCTTCTTCTTGTTGTTCTTCTTCTGCACAGCTAAGCTGGAACTGGCATTTGCGGCTCGCACTAGTGCAGAGTTATCTCAAAGAAAGGGGCCACGGTGTTTCTGTATCTCTATTATGTTGGTGCGGCTTCGGAACTTTTAAATATCTCGATATATCTCGAAAACTACGCTTCTGATCAAAAAATATCATAGAACGTAAATTGTAGGAAACATAATTCTCTACGAAAAAGGTGTCTTAACATTTTGCCATAGCTCGCTTCGTTTCCGAGATATTTGCAGACATATCTCAAGGGAAGGGGCCTGACGGACATATTTCGAGATATTTCTTCTTCTTGTTGTTTTTCTTCTGCACAGCTAAGCTGGAAGTGGCATTTACAGCTCGCAATAGTGCAGAGTTATCTCAAAGAAAGGGGCCACGGTGTTTCTGTATCTCTATTATGTTGGTGCGGCTTCGGAACTTTTCAATATCTCGATATATCTCGAAAACTACGCATCTGATCAAAAAATATCATTGAACATAAAAAGTAGGAAACTTAATTCTCTACAAAAAAGGTCTCTTAACATTTTGCCATAGCTCGCTTCGTTTCCGAGATATTTGCAGATATATCTCAAGGGAAGGGGCCTGACGGATATATTTCGAGATATTTCTTCTTCTTGTTGTTCTTCTTCTGCACAGCTAAGCTGGAAGTGGCATTTGCGGCTCGCACTAGTGCAAAGTTATCTCAAAGAAAGGGGCCACGGTGTTTCTGTATCTCTATTATGTTGGTGCGGCTTCGGAACTTTTCAATATCTCGATATATCTCGAAAACTACGCTTCTGATCAAAAAATATCATAGAACGTAAATTGTAGGAAACATAATTCTCTTCAAAAAAGGTCTCTTAACATTTTGCCATAGCTCGCTTCGTTTCCGAGATATTTGCAGATATATCTCAAGGGAAGGGGCCTGACGGACATATTTCGAGATATTTCTTCTTCTTGTTGTTCTTCTTCTGCACAGCTAAGCTGGAAGTGGCATTTACAGCTCGCAATAGTGCAGAGTTATCTCAAAGAAAGGGGCCACGGTGTTTCTGTATCTCTATTATGTTGGTGCGGCTTCGGAACTTTTAAATATCTTGATATATCTCGAGAACTACGCATCTGATCAAAAAATATCATAGAACATAAAAAGTAGGAAACTTAATTCTCTACAAAAAAGGTCTCTTAACATTTTGCCATAGCTCGCTTCGTTTCCGAGATATTTGCAGATTTATCTCAAGGGAAGGGGCCTGACGGACATATTTCGAGATATTTCTTCTTCTTGTTGTTCTTCTTCTGCACAGCTCAGCTGGAAGTGGCATTTGCAGCCCGCAATAGTGCACAGTTATCTCAAAGAAAGGGGCCACGGTGTTTCTGTATCTCTATTATGTTGGTGCGGCATCGGAACTTTTAAATATCTTGATATATCTCGAGAACTACGCATCTGATCAAAAAATATCATAGAACATAAAAAGTAGGAAACTTAATTCTCTACAAAAAAGGTCTCTTAACATTTTGCCATAGCTCGCTTCGTTTCCGAGATATTTGCAGCTATATCTCAAGGGAAGGGGCCTGACGGACATATTTCGAGATATTTCTTCTTCTTGTTGTTCTTCTTCTGCACAGCTAAGCTGGAAGTGGCATTTACAGCTCGCAATAGTGCAGAGTTATCTCAAAGAAAGGGGCCACGGTGTTTCTGTATCTCTATTACGTTGGTGCGGCTTCGGAACTTTTAAATATCTTGATATATCTCGAGAACTACGCATCGGATCTAAAAATATCATAGAACATAAAAAGTAGGAAACTTAATTCTCTACAAAAAAGGTCTCTTAACATCTTGCCATAGCTCGCTTCGTTTCCGAGATATTTGCAGATTTATCTCAAGGGACGGGGCCTGACGGACATATTTCGAGATATTTCTTCTTCTTGTTGTTCTTCTTCTGCACAGCTAAGCTGGAAGTGGCATTTACAGCTCGCAATAGTGCAGAGTTATCTCAAAGATAGGGGCCACGGTGTTTCTGTATCTCTAATATGTTGGTGCGGCTTCGGAACTTTTAAATATCTTGATATATCTCGAGAACTACGCATCTGATCAAAAAATATCGTAGAACATAAAAAGTAGGAAACTTAATTCTCTACAAAAAAGGTCTCTTAACATTTTACCATAGCTCGCTTCGTTTCCGAGATATTTGCAGATTTATCTCAAGGGAAGGGGCCTGACGGACATATTTCGAGATATTTCTTCTTCTTGTTGTTCTTCTTCTGCACAGCTAAGCTGGAAGTGGCATTTGCAGCTCGCAATAGTGCAGAGTTATCTCAAAGAAAGGGGCCACGGTGTTTCTGTATCTCTATTATGTTGGTGCGGCTTCGGAACTTTTAAATATCTTGATATATCTCGAGAATTACGCATCTGATCAAAAAATATAATAGAACATAAAAAGTAGGAAACTTAATTCTCTACAAAAAAGGTCTCTTAACATTTTGCCATAGCTCGCTTCGTTTCCGAGATATTTGCAGATATATCTCAAGGGAAGGGGCCTGACGGACATATTTCGAGATATTTCTTCTTCTTGTTGTTCTTCTTCTGCACAGCTAAACTGGAAGTGGCATTTCCAGCTCGCAATAGTGCAGAGTTATCTCAAATAAAGGGCCACGGTGTTTCTGTATCTCTATTATGTTGGTGCGGCTTCGGAACTTTTAAATATCTTGATATATCTCGAGAACTACGCATCTGATCAAAAAATATCATAGAACATAAAAAGTAGGAAACTAAATTCTCTACAAATAACGTCTCTTAACATTTTGCCATAGCTCGCTTCGTTTCCGAGATATTTGCAGATTTATCTCAAGGGCAGGGGCCTGACGGACATATTTCGAGATATTTCTTCTTCTTGTTGTGATTCTTCTGCACAGCTAAGCTGGAAGTGGCATTTGCGGCTCGCACTAGTGCAAAGTTATCTCAAAGAAAGGGGCCACGGTGTTTCTGTATCTCTATTATGTTGGTGCGGCTTCGGAACTTTTCAATATCTCGATATATCTCGAAAACTACGCTTCTGATCAAAAAATATCATAGAACGTAAATTGTAGGAAACATAATTCTCTTCAAAAAAGGTCTCTTAACATTTTGCCATAGCTCGCTTCGTTTCCGAGATATTTGCAGATATATCTCAAGGGAAGGGGCCTGACGGACATATTTCGAGATATTTCTTCTTCTTGTTGTTCTTCTTCTGCACAGCTAAGCTGGAAGTGGCATTTACAGCTCGCAATAGTGCAGAGTTATCTCAAAGAAAGGGGCCACGGTGTTTCTGTATCTCTATTATGTTGGTGCGGCTTCGGAACTTTTAAATATCTTGATATATCTCGAGAACTACGGATCTGATCAAAAAATATCATAGAACATAAAAAGTAGGAAACTTAATTCTCTACAAAAAAGGTCTCTTAACATTTTGCCATAGCTCGCTTCGTTTCCGAGATATTGGCAGATTTATCTCAAGGGACGGGGCCTGACGGACATATTTCGAGATATTTCTTCTTCTTGTTGTTCTTCTTCTGCACAGCTAAGCTGGTAGTGGCATTTGCAGCTCGCAATAGTGCAGAGTTATCTCAAAGAAAGGGCCACCGTGTTTCTGTATCTCTATTATGTTGGTGCGGCTTCGGAACTTTTAAATATCTTGATATATCTCGAGAACTACGCATCTGATCAAAAAATATCATAGAACATAAAAAGTAGGAAACTTAATTCTCTACAAAAAAGGTCTCTTAACATTTTGCCATAGTTCGCTTCGTTTCCGAGATATGTGCAGATTTATCTCAAGGGAAGGGGCCTGTCGGACATATTTCGAGATATTTCTTCTTCTTGTTGTTCTTCTTCTGCACAGCTAAGCTGGAAGTGGCATTTGCAGCTCGCAATAGTGCAGAGTTATCTCAAAGAAAGGGGCCACGGTGTTTCTGTATCTCTATTATGTTGGTGCGGCTTCGGAACTCTTAAATATCTCGATATATCTCGAAAACTACGCATCTGATCAAAAAATATCATAGAACATAAAAAGTAGGAAACTTAATTCTCTACAAAAAAGGTCTCTTAACATTTTGCCATAGCTCGCTTCGTTTCCGAGATATTTGCAGATTTATCTCAAGGGAAGGGGCCTGACGGACATATTTCGAGATATTTATTCTTCTTGTTGTTCTTCTTCTGCACAGCTCAGCTGGAAGTGGCATTTGCAGCCCGCAATAGTGCACAGTTATCTCAAAGAAAGGGGCCACGGTGTTTCTGTATCTCTATTATGTTGGTGCGGCATCGGAACTTTTAAATATCTTGATATATCTCGAGAACTACGCATCTGATCAAAAAATATCATAGAACATAAAAAGTAGGAAACTTAATTCTCTACAAAAAAGGTCTCTTAACATTTTGCCATAGCTCGCTTCGTTTCCGAGATATTTGCAGCTATATCTCAAGGGAAGGGGCCTGACGGACATATTTCGAGATATTTCTTCTTCTTGTTGTTCTTCTTCTGCACAGCTAAGCTGGAAGTGGCATTTACAGCTCGCAATAGTGCAGAGTTATCTCAAAGAAAGGGGCCACGGTGTTTCTGTATCTCTATTACGTTGGTGCGGCTTCGGAACTTTTAAATATCTTGATATATCTCGAGAACTACGCATCGGATCTAAAAATATCATAGAACATAAAAAGTAGGAAACTTAATTCTCTACAAAAAAGGTCTCTTAACATCTTGCCATAGCTCGCTTCGTTTCCGAGATATTTGCAGATTTATCTCAAGGGACGGGGCCTGACGGACATATTTCGAGATATTTCTTCTTCTTGTTGTTCTTCTTCTGCACAGCTAAGCTGGAAGTGGCATTTACAGCTCGCAATAGTGCAGAGTTATCTCAAAGATAGGGGCCACGGTGTTTCTGTATCTCTAATATGTTGGTGCGGCTTCGGAACTTTTAAATATCTTGATATATCTCGAGAACTACGCATCTGATCAAAAAATATCGTAGAACATAAAAAGTAGGAAACTTAATTCTCTACAAAAAAGGTCTCTTAACATTTTACCATAGCTCGCTTCGTTTCCGAGATATTTGCAGATTTATCTCAAGGGAAGGGGCCTGACGGACATATTTCGAGATATTTCTTCTTCTTGTTGTTCTTCTTCTGCACAGCTAAGCTGGAAGTGGCATTTGCAGCTCGCAATAGTGCAGAGTTATCTCAAAGAAAGGGGCCACGGTGTTTCTGTATCTCTATTATGTTGGTGCGGCTTCGGAACTTTTAAATATCTTGATATATCTCGAGAATTACGCATCTGATCAAAAAATATAATAGAACATAAAAAGTAGGAAACTTAATTCTCTACAAAAAAGGTCTCTTAACATTTTGCCATAGCTCGCTTCGTTTCCGAGATATTTGCAGATATATCTCAAGGGAAGGGGCCTGACGGACATATTTCGAGATATTTCTTCTTCTTGTTGTTCTTCTTCTGCACAGCTAAACTGGAAGTGGCATTTCCAGCTCGCAATAGTGCAGAGTTATCTCAAATAAAGGGCCACGGTGTTTCTGTATCTCTATTATGTTGGTGCGGCTTCGGAACTTTTAAATATCTTGATATATCTCGAGAACTACGCATCTGATCAAAAAATATCATAGAACATAAAAAGTAGGAAACTAAATTCTCTACAAATAACGTCTCTTAACATTTTGCCATAGCTCGCTTCGTTTCCGAGATATTTGCAGATTTATCTCAAGGGCAGGGGCCTGACGGACATATTTCGAGATATTTCTTCTTCTTGTTGTGATTCTTCTGCACAGCTAAGCTGGAAGTGGCATTTGCGGCTCGCACTAGTGCAAAGTTATCTCAAAGAAAGGGGCCACGGTGTTTCTGTATCTCTATTATGTTGGTGCGGCTTCGGAACTTTTCAATATCTCGATATATCTCGAAAACTACGCTTCTGATCAAAAAATATCATAGAACGTAAATTGTAGGAAACATAATTCTCTTCAAAAAAGGTCTCTTAACATTTTGCCATAGCTCGCTTCGTTTCCGAGATATTTGCAGATATATCTCAAGGGAAGGGGCCTGACGGACATATTTCGAGATATTTCTTCTTCTTGTTGTTCTTCTTCTGCACAGCTAAGCTGGAAGTGGCATTTACAGCTCGCAATAGTGCAGAGTTATCTCAAAGAAAGGGGCCACGGTGTTTCTGTATCTCTATTATGTTGGTGCGGCTTCGGAACTTTTAAATATCTTGATATATCTCGAGAACTACGGATCTGATCAAAAAATATCATAGAACATAAAAAGTAGGAAACTTAATTCTCTACAAAAAAGGTCTCTTAACATTTTGCCATAGCTCGCTTCGTTTCCGAGATATTTGCAGATTTATCTCAAGGGACGGGGCCTGACGGACATATTTCGAGTTATTTCTTCTTCTTGTTGTTCTTCTTCTGCACAGCTAAGCTGGTAGTGGCATTTGCAGCTCGCAATAGTGCAGAGTTATCTCAAAGAAAGGGCCACCGTGTTTCTGTATCTCTATTATGTTGGTGCGGCTTCGGAACTTTTAAATATCTTGATATATCTCGAGAACTACGCATCTGATCAAAAAATATCATAGAACATAAAAAGTAGGAAACTTAATTCTCTACAAAAAAGGTCTCTTAACATTTTGCCATAGCTCGCTTCGTTTCCGAGATATTTGCAGATTTATCTCAAGGGAAGGGGCCTGACGGACATATTTCGAGATATTTCTTCTTCTTGTTGTTCTTCTTCTGCACAGCTAAGCTGGAACTGGCATTTGCGGCTCGCACTAGTGCAGAGTTATCTCAAAGAAAGGGGCCACGGTGTTTCTGTATCTCTATTATGTTGGTGCGGCTTCGGAACTTTTAAATATCTCGATATATCTCGAAAACTACGCTTCTGATCAAAAAATATCATAGAACGTAAATTGTAGGAAACATAATTCTCTACGAAAAAGGTGTCTTAACATTTTGCCATAGCTCGCTTCGTTTCCGAGATATTTGCAGACATATCTCAAGGGAAGGGGCCTGACGGACATATTTCGAGATATTTCTTCTTCTTGTTGTTTTTCTTCTGCACAGCTAAGCTGGAAGTGGCATTTACAGCTCGCAATAGTGCAGAGTTATCTCAAAGAAAGGGGCCACGGTGATTCTGTATCTCTATTATGTTGGTGCGGCTTCGGAACTTTTAAATATCTTGATATATCTCGAGAACTACGCATCTGATCAAAAAATATCATAGAACATAAAAAGTAGGAAACTTAATTCTCTACAAAAAAGGTCTCTTAACATTTTGCCATAGTTCGCTTCGTTTCCGAGATATGTGCAGATTTATCTCAAGGGAAGGGGCCTGTCGGACATATTTCGAGATATTTCTTCTTCTTGTTGTTCTTCTTCTGCACAGCTAAGCTGGAAGTGGCATTTGCAGCTCGCAATAGTGCAGAGTTATCTCAAAGAAAGGGGCCACGGTGTTTCTGTATCTCTATTATGTTGGTGCGGCTTCGGAACTCTTAAATATCTTGATATATCTCGAGAACTACGCATCTGATCAAAAAATATCATACAACATAAAAAGTAGGAAACTTAATTCTCTACAAAAAAGGTCTCTTAACATTTTACCATAGCTCGTTTCGTTTCCGAGATATTTGCAGATTTATCTCGAGGGAAGGGGACGGACGGACATATTTCGACATATTTCTTCTTCTTGTTGTTCTTCTTCTGCACAGCTAAACTGGAAGTGGCATTTCCAGCTCGCAATAGTGCAGAGTTATCTCAAAGAAAGGGGCCACGGTGTTTCTGTATCTCTATTATGTTGGTGCGGCTTCGGAACTTTTAAATATCTTGATATATCTCGAGAACTACGCATCTGATCAAAAAATATCATGGAACATAAGAAGTAGGAAACTTAATTCTCTACAAAAAAGGTCTCTTAACATTTTGCCATAGCTCGCTTCGTTTCCGAGATATTTGCAGATTTATCTCGAGGGAAGGGGCCTGACGGACATATTTCGAGATATTTCTTCTTCTTGTTGTTCTTCTTCTGCACAGCTAAGCTGGAAGTGGCATTTGCGGCTCGCACTAGTGCAGAGTTATCTCAAAGAAAGGGGCCACGGTGTTTCTGTATCTCTATTATGTTGGTGCGGCTTCGGAACTTTTAAATATCTCGATATATCTCGAAAACTACGCTTCTGATCAAAAAATATCATAGAACAAAAATTGTAAGAAACATAATTCTCTACAAAAAAGGTCTCTTAAGATTTTGCCACAGCTCGTTTCGTTTCCGAGATATTTGCAGATATATCTCAAGGGAAGGGGCCTGACGGACATATTTCGAGATATTTCTTCTTCTTGTTGTTCTTCTTCTGCACAGCTAAGCTGGAAGTGGCATTTCCAGGTCGCAATAGAGCAGAGTTATCTCAAAGAAAGGGGCCACGGTGTTTCTGTATCTCTATTATGTTGGTGCGGCTTCGGAACTTTTAAATATCTCGATATATCTCGAGAACTACGCTTCTGATCAAAAAATATCATAGAACATAAATTGTAGGAAACATAATTTTCTACAAAAAAGGTCCCTTAAGATTTTGCCATAGCTCGTTTCGTTCCCGAGATATTTGCAGATATATCTCAAGGGAAGGGGCCTGACGGACATATTTCGACATATTTCTTCTTCTTGTTGTTCTTCTTCTGCACAGCTAAACTGGAAGTGGCATTTCCAGCCCGCAATAGTGCAGAGTTATCTCAAAGAAAGGGGCCACGGTGTTTCTGTATCTCTATTATGTTGGTGCGGCTTCGGAACTTTTAAATATCTTGATATATCTCGAGAACTACGCATCTGATCAAAAAATATCATAGAACATAAAAAGTAGGAAACTTAATTCTCTACAAAAAAGGTCTCTTAACATTTTGCCATAGTTCGCTTCGTTTCCGAGATATGTGCAGATTTATCTCAAGGGAAGGGGCCTGTCGGACATATTTCGAGATATTTCTTCTTCTTGTTGTTCTTCTTCTGCACAGCTAAGCCGGAAGTGGCATTTGCAGCTCGCAATAGTGCAGAGTTATCTCAAAGAAAGGGGCCACGGTGTTTCTGTATCTCTATTATGTTGGTGCGGCTTCGGAACTCTTAAATATCTCGATATATCTCGAAAACTACGCTTCTGATCAAAAAATATCATAGAACATAAATTGTAGGAAACATAATTTTCTACAAAAAAGGTCTGCTAACATTTTGCCATACCTCGCTTCGTTTCCGACATATTTGCAGATATATCTCAAGGGAAGGGGCCTGACGGACATATTTCGAGATATTTCTTCTTCTTGTTGTTCTTCTTCTGCACAGCTAAGCTGGAAGTGGCATTTGCAGCTCGCAATAGTGCAGAGTTATCTCAAACAAAGGGGCCACGGTGTTTCTGTATCTCTATTATGTTGGTGCGGCTTCGGAACTTTTAAATATCTTGATATATCTCGAGAACTACGCATCTGATCCAAAAATATCATAGAACATAAAAAGTAGGAAACTTAATTCTCTACATAAAAGGTCTCTTAACATTTTGCCATAGCTCGCTTCGTTTCCGAGATATTTGCAGATTTATCTCGAGGGAAGGGGCCTGACGGACATATTTCGAGATATTTCTTCTTCTTGTTGTTCTTCTTCTGCACAGCTAAGCTGGAAGTGGCATTTGCGGCTCGCACTAGTGCAGAGTTATCTCAAAGAAAGGGGCCACGGTGTTTCTGTATCTCTATTATGTTGGTGCGGCTTCGGAACTTTTAAATATCTTGATATATCTCGAGAACTACGCATCTGATCAAAAAATATCATAGAACATAAAAAGTAGGAAACTTAATTTTCTACAAAAAAGGTCTCTTAACATTTTGCCATCGCTCGCTTCGTTTCCGAGATATTTGCAGATTTATCTCAAGGGAAGGGGCCTGACGGACATATTTCGAGATATTTCTTCTTCTTGTTGTTCTTCTTCTGCACAGCTAAACTGGAAGTGGCATTTCCAGCTCGCAATAGTGCAGAGTTATCTCAAAGAAAGGGGCCACGATGTTTCTGTATCTCTATTATGTTGGTGCGGCTTCGGAACTTTTAAATATCTTGATATATCTCGAGAACTACGCATCTGATCAATAAATATCATGGAACATAAAAAGTAGGAAACTTAATTCTCTACAAAAAAGGTCTCTTAACATTTTGCCATAGCTCGCTTCGTTTCCGAGATATTTGCAGATTTATCTCGAGGGAAGGGGCCTGACGGACATATTTCGAGATATTTCTTCTTCTTGTTGTTCTTCTTCTGCACAGCTAAGCTGGAAGTGGCATTTGCGGCTCGCACTAGTGCAGAGTTATCTCAAAGAAAGGGGCCACGGTGTTTCTGTATCTCTATTATGTTGGTGCGGCTTCGGAACTTTTAAATATCTCGATATATCTCGAAAACTACGCTTCTGATCAAAAAATATCATAGAACATAAATTGTAGGAAACATAATTCTCTACAAAAAAGGTCTCTTAAGATTTTGCCACAGCTCGTTTCGTTTCCGAGATATTTGCAGATATATCTCAAGGGAAGGGGCCTGACGGACATATTTCGAGATATTTCTTCTTCTTGTTGTTCTTCTTCTGCACAGCTAAGCTGGAAGTGGCATTTGCAGCTCGCAATAGTGTAGAGTTATCTCAAAGAAAGGGGCCACGGTGTTTCTTTATCTCTATTATGTTGGTGCGGCTTCGGAACTTTTAAATATCTTGATATATCTCGAGAACTACGGATCTGATGAAAAAATATCATAGAACATGAAAAGTAGGAAACATAATTTTCTACAAAAAGGGTCTCTTAAGATTTTGCCATAGCTCGTTTCGTTTCCGAGATATTTGCAGATATATCTCAAGGGAAGGGGCCTGACGGACATATTTCGACATATTTCTTCTTCTTGTTGTTCTTCTTCTGCACAGCTAAACTGGAAGTGGCATTTCCAGCCCGCAATAGTGCAGAGTTATCTCAAAGAAAGGGGCCACGGTGTTTCTGTATCTCTATTATGTTGGTGCGGCTTCGGAACTTTTAAATATCTTGATACATCTCGAGAACTACGCATCTGATCAAAAAATATCATAGAACATAAAAAGTAGGAAACTTAATTCTCTACAAAAAAGGTCTCTTAACATTTTGCCATAGCTCGCTTCGTTTCCGAGATATGTGCAGATTTATCTCAAGGGAAGGGGCCTGACGGACATATTTCGAGATATTTCTTCTTCTTGTTGTACTTCTTCTGCACAGCTAAGCTGGAAGTGGCATTTGCAGCTCGCAATAGTGCAGAGTTATCTCAAAGAAAGGGGCCACGGTGTTTCTGTATCTCTATTATGTTGGTGCGGCTTCGGAACTTTTAAATATCTTGATACATCTCGAGAACTACGCATCTGATCAAAAAATATCATAGAACATAAAAAGTAGGAAACTTAATTCTCTACAAAAAAGGTCTCTTAACATTTTGCCATAGCTCGCTTCGTTTCCGAGATATGTGCAGATTTATCTCAAGGGAAGGGGCCTGACGGACATATTTCGAGATATTTCTTCTTCTTGTTGTTCTTCTTCTGCACAGCTAAGCTGGAAGTGGCATTTGCGGCTCGCACTAGTGCAGAGTTATCTCAAAGAAAGGGGCCACGGTGTTTCTGTATCTCTATTATGTTGGTGCGGCTTCGGAACTTTTAAATATCTTGATACATCTCGAGAACTACGCATCTGATCAAAAAATATCATAGAACATAAAAAGTAGGAAACTTAATTCTCTACAAAAAAGGTCTCTTAACATTTTGCCATAGCTCGCTTCGTTTCCGAGATATGTGCAGATTTATCTCAAGGGAAGGGGCCTGACGGACATATTTCGAGATATTTCTTCTTCTTGTTGTTCTTCTTCTGCACAGCTAAGCTGGAAGTGGCATTTGCGGCTCGCACTAGTGCAGAGTTATCTCAAAGAAAGGGGCCACGGTGTTTCTGTATCTCTATTATGTTGGTGCGGCTTCGGAACTTTTAAATATCTCGATATATCTCGAAAACTACGCTTCTGATCAAAAAATATCATAGAACAAAAATTGTAAGAAACATAATTCTCTACAAAAAAGGTCTCTTAAGATTTTGCCACAGCTCGTTTCGTTTCCGAGATATTTGCAGATATATCTCAAGGGAAGGGGCCTGACGGACATATTTCGAGATATTTCTTCTTCTTGTTGTTCTTCTTCTGCACAGCTAAGCTGGAAGTGGCATTTGCAGCTCGCAATAGTGTAGAGTTATCTCAAAGAAAGGGGCCACGGTGTTTCTGTATCTCTATTATGTTGGTGCGGCTTCGGAACTTTTAAATATCTTGATATATCTCGAGAACTACGGATCTGATGAAAAAATATCATAGAACATGAAAAGTAGGAAACATAATTTTCTACAAAAAGGGTCTCTTAAGATTTTGCCATAGCTCGTTTCGTTTCCGAGATATTTGCAGATATATCTCAAGGGAAGGGGCCTGACGGACATATTTCGACATATTTCTTCTTCTTGTTGTTCTTCTTCTGCACAGCTAAACTGGAAGTGGCATTTCCAGCCCGCAATAGTGCAGAGTTATCTCAAAGAAAGGGGCCACGGTGTTTCTGTATCTCTATTATGTTGGTGCGGCTTCGGAACTTTTAAATATCTTGATACATCTCGAGAACTACGCATCTGATCAAAAAATATCATAGAACATAAAAAGTAGGAAACTTAATTCTCTACAAAAAAGGTCTCTTAACATTTTGCCATAGCTCGCTTCGTTTCCGAGATATGTGCAGATTTATCTCAAGGGAAGGGGCCTGACGGACATATTTCGAGATATTTCTTCTTCTTGTTGTTCTTCTTCTGCACAGCTAAGCTGGAAGTGGCATTTGCAGCTCGCAATAGTGCAGAGTTATCTCAAAGAAAGGGGCCACGGTGTTTCTGTATCTCTATTATGTTGGTGCGGCTTCGGAACTTTTAAATATCTTGATACATCTCGAGAACTACGCATCTGATCAAAAAATATCATAGAACATAAAAAGTAGGAAACTTAATTCTCTACAAAAAAGGTCTCTTAACATTTTGCCATAGCTCGCTTCGTTTCCGAGATATGTGCAGATTTATCTCAAGGGAAGGGGCCTGACGGACATATTTCGAGATATTTCTTCTTCTTGTTGTTCTTCTTCTGCACAGCTAAGCTGGAAGTGGCATTTGCGGCTCGCACTAGTGCAGAGTTATCTCAAAGAAAGGGGCCACGGTGTTTCTGTATCTCTATTATGTTGGTGCGGCTTCGGAACTTTTAAATATCTTGATACATCTCGAGAACTACGCATCTGATCAAAAAATATCATAGAACATAAAAAGTAGGAAACTTAATTCTCTACAAAAAAGGTCTCTTAACATTTTGCCATAGCTCGCTTCGTTTCCGAGATATGTGCAGATTTATCTCAAGGGAAGGGGCCTGACGGACATATTTCGAGATATTTCTTCTTCTTGTTGTTCTTCTTCTGCACAGCTAAGCTGGAAGTGGCATTTGCGGCTCGCACTAGTGCAGAGTTATCTCAAAGAAAGGGGCCACGGTGTTTCTGTATCTCTATTATGTTGGTGCGGCTTCGGAACTTTTAAATATCTCGATATATCTCGAAAACTACGCTTCTGATCAAAAAATATCATAGAACATAAATTGCAGGAAACATAATTTTCTACAAAAAAGGTCTCTTAAGATTTTGCCATAGCTCGCTTCGTTTCCGAGATATTTGCAGATTTATCTCAAGGGAAGGGGCCTGACGGACATATTTCGAGATATTTCTTCTTCTTGTTGTTCTTCTTCTGCACAGCTAAGCTGGAAGTGGCATTTCCAGCTCGCAATAGTGCAGAGTTATCTCAAAGAAAGGGGCCACGGTGTTTCTGTATCTCTATTATGTTGGTGCGGCTTCGGAACTTTTAAATATCTTGATATATCTCGAGAACTACGCATCTGATCAAAAAATATCATGGAACATAAAAAGTAGGAAACTTAATTCTCTACAAAAAAGGTCTCTTAACATTTTGCCATAGCTCGCTTCGTTTCCGAGATATTTGCAGATTTATCTCGAGGGAAGGGGCCTGACGGACATATTTCGAGATATTTCTTCTTCTTGTTGTTCTTCTTCTGCACAGCTAAGCTGGAAGTGGCATTTGCAGGTCGCAATAGAGCAGAGTTATCTCAAAGAAAGGGGCCACGGTGTTTCTGTATCTCTATTATGTTGGTGCGGCTTCGGATCTTTTAAATATCTTGATATATCTCGAGAACTACGCATCTGATTAAAAAATATCATACAACATAAATTGTAGGAAACATAATTCTCTACAAAAAAGGTCTCTTAAGATTTTGCCATAGCTCGTTTCGTTTCCGAGATATTTGCAGATATATCTCAAGGGAAGGGGCCTGACGGACATATTTCGAGATATTTCTTCTTCTTGTTGTTCTTCTTCTGCACAGCTAAGCTGGAAGTGGCATTTGCAGGTCGCAATAGTGCAGAGTTATCTCAAAGAAAGGGGCCACGGTGTTTCTGTATCTCTATTATGTTGGTGCGGCTTCGGAACTTTTAAATATCTTGATATATCTCGAGAACTACGCATCTGATCAAAAAATATCATAGAACATAAAAAGTAGGAAACTTAATTCTCTACAAAAAAGGTCTCTTAACATTTTGCCATAGCTCGCTTCGTTTCCGAGATATTTGCAGATTTATCTCAAGGGAAGGGGCCTGACGGACATATTTCGAGATATTTCTTCTTCTTGTTGTTCTTCTTCTGCACAGCTAAACTGGAAGTGGCATTTCCAGCTCGCAATAGTGCAGAGTTATCTCAAAGAAAGGGGCCACGGTGTTTCTGTATCTCTATTATGTTGGTGCGGCTTCGGAACTTTTAAATATCTTGATATATCTCGAGAACTACGCATCTGATCAAAAAATATCATGGAACATAAAAAGTAGGAAACTTAATTCTCTACAAAAAAGGTCTCTTAACATTTTGCCATAGCTCGCTTCGTTTCCGAGATATTTGCAGATTTATCTCGAGGGAAGGGGCCTGACGGACATATTTCGAGATATTTCTTCTTCTTGTTGTTCTTCTTCTGCACAGCTAAGCTGGAAGTGGCATTTGCGGCTCGCACTAGTGCAGAGTTATCTCAAAGAAAGGGGCCACGGTGTTTCTGTATCTCTATTATGTTGGTGCGGCTTCGGAACTTTTAAATATCTCGATATATCTCGAAAACTACGCTTCTGATCAAAAAATATCATAGAACAAAAATTGTAAGAAACATGATTCTCTACAAAAAAGGTCTCTTAAGATTTTGCCACAGCTCGTTTCGTTTCCGAGATATTTGCAGATATATCTCAAGGGAAGGGGCCTGACGGACATATTTCGAGATATTTCTTCTTCTTGTTGTTCTTCTTCTGCACAGCTAAGCTGGAAGTGGCATTTGCAGGTCGCAATAGAGCAGAGTTATCTCAAAGAAAGGGGCCACGGTGTTTCTGTATCTCTATTATGTTGGTGCGGCTTCGGAACTTTTAAATATCTCGATATATCTCGAGAACTACGCTTCTGATCAAAAAATATCATAGAACATAAATTGTAGGAAACATAATTTTCTACAAAAAAGGTCTCTTAAGATTTTGCCATAGCTCGTTTCGTTTCCGAGATATTTGCAGATATATCTCAAGGGAAGGGGCCTGACGGACATATTTCGACATATTTCTTCTTCTTGTTGTTCTTCTTCTGCACAGCTAAACTGGAAGTGGCATTTCCAGCCCGCAATAGTACAGAGTTATCTCAAAGAAAGGGGCCACGGTGTTTCTGTATCTCTATTATGTTGGTGCGGCTTCGGAACTTTTAAATATCTTGATATATCTCGAGAACTACGCATCTGATCAAAAAATATCATAGAACATAAAAAGTAGGAAACTTAATTCTCTACAAAAAAGGTCTCTTAACATTTTGCCATAGTTCGCTTCGTTTCCGAGATATGTGCAGATTTATCTCAAGGGAAGGGGCCTGACGGACATATTTCGAGATATTTCTTCTTCTTGTTGTTCTTCTTCTGCACAGCTAAGCTGGAAGTGGCATTTGCAGCTCGCAATAGTGCAGAGTTATCTCAAAGAAAGGGGCCACGGTGTTTCTGTATCTCTATTATGTTGGTGCGGCTTCGGAACTCTTAAATATCTCGATATATCTCGAAAACTACGCTTCTGATCAAAAAATATCATAGAACATAAATTGTAGGAAACATAATTTTCTACAAAAAAGGTCTGTTAACATTTTGCCATAGCTCGCTTCGTTTCCGACATATTTGCAGATATATCTCAAGGGAAGGGGCCTGACGGACATATTTCGAGATATTTCTTCTTCTTGTTGTTCTTCTTCTGCACAGCTAAGCTGGAAGTGGCATTTGCAGCTCGCAATAGTGCAGAGTTATCTCAAACAAAGGGGCCACGGTGTTTCTGTATCTCTATTATGTTGGTGCGGCTTCGGAACTTTTAAATATCTTGATATATCTCGAGAACTACGGATCTGATCAAAAAATATCATAGAACATGAAAAGTAGGAAACATAATTTTCTACAAAAAAGGTCTCATAAGATTTTGCCATAGCTCGTTTCGTTTCCGAGATATTTGCAGATATATCTCAAGGGAAGGGGCCTGACGGACATATTTCGACATATTTCTTCTTCTTGTTCTTCTTCTGCACAGCTAAACTGGAAGTGGCATTTCCAGCCCGCAATAGTGCAGAGTTATCTCAAAGAAAGGGGCCACGGTGTTTCTGTATCTCTATTATGTTGGTGCGGCTTCGGAACTTTTAAATATCTTGATACATCTCGAGAACTACGCATCTGATCAAAAAATATCATAGAACATAAAAAGTAGGAAACTTAATTCTCTACAAAAAAGGTCTCTTAACATTTTGCCATAGCTCGCTTCGTTTCCGAGATATTTGCAGATTTATCTCAAGGGAAGGGGCCTGACGGACATATTTCGAGATATTTCTTCTTCTTGTTGTTCTTCTTCTGCACAGCTAAACTGGAAGTGGCATTTCCAGCTCGCAATAGTGCAGAGTTATCTCAAAGAAAGGGGCCACGGTGTTTCTGTATCTCTATTATGTTGGTGCGGCTTCGGAACTTTTAAATATCTTGATATATCTCGAGAACTACGCATCTGATCAAAAAATATCATGGAACATAAAAAGTAGGAAACTTAATTCTCTACAAAAAAGGTCTCTTAACATTTTGCCATAGCTGACTTCGTTTCCGAGATATTTGCAGATTTATCTCGAGGGAAGGGGCCTGACGGACATATTTCGAGATATTTCTTCTTCTTGTTGTTCTTCTTCTGCACAGCTAAGCTGGAAGTGGCATTTGCGGCTCGCACTAGTGCAGAGTTATCTCAAAGAAAGGGGCCACGGTGTTTCTGTATCTCTATTATGTTGGTGCGGCTTCGGAACTTTTAAATATCTCGATATATCTCGAAAACTACGCTTCTGATCAAAAAATATCATAGAACAAAAATTGTAAGAAACATAATTCTCTACAAAAAAGGTCTCTTAAGATTTTGCCACAGCTCGTTTCGTTTCCGAGATATTTGCAGATATATCTCAAGGGAAGGGGCCTGACGGACATATTTCGACATATTTCTTCTTCTTGTTGTTCTTCTTCTGCACAGCTAAACTGGAAGTGGCATTTCCAGCTCGCAATAGTGCAGAGTTATCTCAAAGAAAGGGGCCACGGTGTTTCTGTATCTCTATTATGTTGGTGCGGCTTCGGAACTTTTAAATATCTTGATATATCTCGAGAACTACGCATCTGATCAATAAATATCATGGAACATAAAAAGTAGGAAACTTAATTCTCTACAAAAAAGGTCTCTTAACATTTTGCCATAGCTCGCTTCGTTTCCGAGATATTTGCAGATTTATCTCGAGGGAAGGGGCCTGACGGACATATTTCGAGATATTTCTTCTTCTTGTTGTTCTTCTTCTGCACAGCTAAGCTGGAAGTGGCATTTGCAGCTCGCAATAGTGTAGAGTTATCTCAAAGAAAGGGGCCACGGTGTTTCTGTATCTCTATTATGTTGGTGCGGCTTCGGAACTTTTAAATATCTTGATATATCTCGAGAACTACGGATCTGATCAAAAAATATCATAGAACATGAAAAGTAGGAAACATAATTTTCTACAAAAAAGGTCTCTTAAGATTTTGCCATAGCTCGTTTCGTTTCCGAGATATTTGCAGATATATCTCAAGGGAAGGGGCCTGACGGACATATTTCGACATATTTCTTCTTCTTGTTCTTCTTCTGCACAGCTAAACTGGAAGTGGCATTTCCAGCCCGCAATAGTGCAGAGTTATCTCAAAGAAAGGGGCCACGGTGTTTCTGTATCTCTATTATGTTGGTGCGGCTTCGGAACTTTTAAATATCTTGATACATCTCGAGAACTACGCATCTGATCAAAAAATATCATAGAACATAAAAAGTAGGAAACTTAATTCTCTACAAAAAAGGTCTCTTAACATTTTGCCATAGCCCGCTTCGTTTCCGAGATAATTGCAGATTTATCTCAAGGGAAGGGGCCTGACGGACATATTTCGAGATATTTCTTCTTCTTGTTGTTCTTCTTCTGCACAGCTAAGCTGGAAGTGGCATTTGCAGCTTGCAATAGTGCAGAGTTATCTCAAAGAAAGGGGCCACGGTGTTTCTGTATCTCTATTATGTTGGTGCGGCTTCGGAACTTTTAAATATCTTGATATATCTCGAGAACTACGCATCTGATCAAAAAATATCATAGAACATAAAAAGTAGGAAACTTAATTCTCTACAAAAAAGGTCTCTTAACATTTTGCCATAGCTCGCTTCGTTTCCGAGATATTTGCAGATTTATCTCAAGGGAAGGGGCCTGACGGACATATTTCGAGATATTTCTTCTTCTTGTTGTTCTTCTTCTGCACAGCTAAACTGGAAGTGGCATTTCCAGCTCGCAATAGTGCAGAGTTATCTCAAAGAAAGGGGCCACGGTGTTTCTGTATCTCTATGTTGGTGCGGCTTCGGAACTTTTAAATATCTTGATATATCTCGAGAACTACGCATCTGATCAAAAAATATCATGGAACATAAAAAGTAGGAAACTTAATTCTCTACAAAAAAGGTCTCTTAACATTTTGCCATAGCTCGCTTCGTTTCCGAGATATTTGCAGATTTATCTCGAGGGAAGGCGCCTGACGGACATATTTCGAGATATTTCTTCTTCTTGTTGTTCTTCTTCTGCACAGCTAAGCTGGAAGTGGCATTTGCGGCTCGCACTAGTGCAGAGTTATCTCAAAGAAAGGGGCCACGGTGTTTCTGTATCTCTATTATGTTGGTGCGGCTTCGGAACTTTTAAATATCTCGATATATCTCGAAAACTACGCTTCTGATCAAAAAATATCATAGAACAAAAATTGTAAGAAACATAATTCTCTACAAAAAAGGTCTCCTAAGATTTTGCCACAGCTCGTTTCGTTTCCGAGATATTTGCAGATATATCTCAAGGGAAGGGGCCTGACGGACATATTTCGAGATATTTCTTCTTCTTGTTGTTCTTCTTCTGCACAGCTAAGCTGGAAGTGGCATTTGCAGCTCGCAATAGTGCAGAGTTATCTCAAACAAAGGGGCCACGGTGTTTCTGTATCTCTATTATGTTGGTGCGGCTTCGGAACTTTTAAATATCTTGATATATCTCGAGAACTACGCATCTGATCCAAAAATATCATAGAACATAAAAAGTAGGAAACTTAATTCTCTACATAAAAGGTCTCTTAACATTTTGCCATAGCTCGCTTCGTTTCCGAGATATTTGCAGATTTATCTCGAGGGAAGGGGCCTGACGGACATATTTCGAGATATTTCTTCTTCTTGTTGTTCTTCTTCTGCACAGCTAAGCTGGAAGTGGCATTTGCGGCTCGCACTAGTGCAGAGTTATCTCAAAGAAAGGGGCCACGGTGTTTCTGTATCTCTATTATGTTGGTGCGGCTTCGGAACTTTTAAATATCTTGATATATCTCGAGAACTACGCATCTGATCAAAAAATATCATAGAACATAAAAATTAGGAAACTTAATTCTCTACAAAAAAGGTCTCTTAACATTTTGCCATAGCTCGCTTCGTTTCCGAGATATTTGCAGATTTATCTCAAGGGAAGGGGCCTGACGGACATATTTCGATATATTTCTTCTTCTTGTTGTTCTTCTTCTGCACAGCTAAGCTGGAAGTGGCATTTGCGGCTCGCACTAGTGCAGAGTTATCTCAAAGAAAGGGGCCACGGTGTTTCTGTATCTCTATTATGTTGGTGCGGCTTCGGAACTTTTAAATATCTCGATATATCTCGAAGACTACGCTTCTGATCAAAAAATATCATAGAACATAAATTGTAGGAAACATAATTCTCTAGAAAAAAGGTCTCTTACCATTTTGCCATAGCTCGCTTCGTTTCCGAGATATTTGCAGATATATCTCAAGGGAAGGGGCCTGACGGACATATTTCGAGATATTTCTTCTTCTTGTTGTTCTTCTTCTGCACAGCTAAGCTGGAAGTGGAATTTGCGGCTCGCGCTAGTGCAGAGTTATCTCAAAGAAAGGGGCCACGGTGTTTCTGTATCTCTATTATGTTGGTGCGGCTTCGGAACTTTTAAATATCTCGATATATCTCGAAAACTACGCTTCTGATCAAAAAATATCATAGAACATGAATTGTAGGAAACATAATTCTCTACGAAAAAGGTCTCTTACCATTTTGCCATAGCTCGCTTCGTTTCCGAGATATTTGCAGATATATCTCAAGGGAAGGGGCCTGACGGACATATTTCGATATATTTCTTCCTCTTGTTGTGCTTCTTCTGCACAGCTAAGCTGGAAGTGGCATTTGCAGCGCCCAATAGTGCAGAGTTATCTCAAAGAAAGGGGCCACGGTGTTTCTGTATCTCTATTATGTTGGTGCGGCTTCGGAACTTTCAAATATCTCGATATATCTCGAAAACTACGTCTCTGATCAAAAAATATCATAGAACATAAATTGTAGGAAACTTAATTCGCAACAAAAAAGGTCTCTTAACATTTTCCCATAGCTGGCATCGTTTCCGAGATATTAGCAGATTTAGCTCAAGGGAAGGGGCCTGACGGACATATTCCGAGATATTTCTTCTTCTTGTTGTTCTTCTTCTGCACAGCTATGATGGAAGTGGCATTTGCGGCTCGCACTAGTGCAGAGTTATCTCAAAGAAAGGGGCCACGGTGTTTCTGTATCTCTATTATGTTGGTGCGGCTTCGGAACTTTTAAATATCTTGATATATCTCGGGAACTACGCATCTGATCAAAAAATATCATAGAACATAAAAAGTGGGAAACTTAATTCTCTACAAGAAAGGTCTCTTAACATTTTGCCATAGTTCTCTTCGTTTCCGAGATATTTGCAGATTTATCTCAAGGGAAGGGGCCTGACGGACATATTTCGAGATATTTCTTCTTCTTGTTGTTCTTCTTCTGCACAGCTAAGCTGGAAGTGGCATTTGCAGCGCCCAATAGTGCAGAGTTATCTCAAAGAAAGGGGCCACGGTGTTTCTGTATCTCTATTATGTTGGTGCGGCTTCGGAACTTTTAAATATCTTGATATATCTCGAGAACTACGCATCTGATCAAAAAATATCATAGAACATAAAAAGTAGGAAACTTAATTCTCTACAAAAAAGGTCTCTTAACATTTTCCCATAGTTCTCTTCGTTTCCGAGATATTTGCAGATATATCTCAAGGGAAGGGGCCTGACGGACATATTTCGAGATATTTCTTCTTCTTGTTGTTCTTCTTCTGCACAGCTAAGCTGGAAGTGGCATTTGCAGCGCCCAATAGTGCAGAGTTATCTCAAAGAAAGGGGCCACGGTGTTTCTGTATCTCTATTATGTTGGTGCGGCTTCGGAACTTTTAAATATCTCGATATATCTCGAAAACTACGCTTCTGATCAAAAAATATCATAGAACATGAATTGTAGGAAACATAATTCTCTACGAAAAAGGTCTCTTACCATTTTGCCATAGCTCGCTTCGTTTCCGAGATATTTGCAGATATATCTCAAGGGAAGGGGCCTGACGGACATATTTCGAGATATTTCTTCTTCTTGTTGTTCTTCTTCTGCACAGCTAAGCTGGAAGTGGCATTTACAGCTCGAAATAGTGCAGAGTTATCTCAAAGAAAGGGGCCACGGTGTTTCTGTATCTCTATTATGTTGGTGCGGCTTCGGAACTTTTAAATATCTTGATATATCTGGGGAACTACGCATCTGATCAAAAAATATCATAGAACATAAAAAGTAGGAAACTTAATTCTCTACAAAAAAGGTCTCTTAACATTTTGCCATAGCTCGCTTCGTTTCCGAGATATTTGCAGATTTATCTCAAGGGAAGGGCCCTGACGGACATATTTCGAGATATTTCTTCTTCTTGTTGTTCTCCTTCTGCACAGCTAAGCTGGAAGTGGCATTTGCGGCTCGCACTAGTGCAGAGTTATCTCAAAGAAAGGGGCCACGGTGTTTCTGTATCTCTATTATGTTGGTGCGGCTTCGGAACTTTTAAATATCTCGATATATCTCGAAAACTACGCTTCTGATCAAAAAATATCAGAGAACCTAAATTATAGGAAACATAATTCTCTACAAAAAAGGTCTCTTAACATTTTGCCATAGCTCGCTTCGTTTCCGAGATATTTGCAGATTTATCTCAAGGGAAGGGGCCTGACGGACATATTTCGAGATATTTCTTCTTCTTGTTGTTCTTCTTCTGCACAGCTAAGCTGGAAGTGGCATTTGCAGCTCGCAATAGTGCAGAGTTATATCAAAGAAAGGGGCCACGGAGTTTCTGTATCTCTATTATGTTGGTGCGGCTTCGGAACTTTTAAATATCTCGATATATCTCGAGAACTACGCATCTGATCAAAAAATATCATAGAACATAAAAAGTAGGAAACTTAATTCTCTACAAATAAGGTCTCTTAACATTTTGCCATAGCTCGCTTCGTTTCCGAGATATTTGCAGATTTATCTCAAGGGAAGGGGCCCGACGGACATATTTCGAGATATTTCTTCTTCTTGTTGTTCTTCCTCTGCACAGCTAAGCTGGAAGTGGCATTTACAGCTCGCAATAGTGCAGAGTTATCTCAAAGAAAGGGGCCACGGTGTTTCTGTATCTCTATTATGTTGGTGCGGCTTCGGAACTTTTAAATATCTTGATATATCTCGGGAACTACGCATCTGATCAAAAAATATCATAGAACATAAAAAGTAGGAAACTTAATTCTCTACAAAAAAGGTCTCTTAACATTTTGCCATAGCTCGCTTCGTTTCCGAGATATTTGCAGATTTATCTCAAGGGAAGGGGCCTGACGGACATATTTCGAGATATTTCTTCTTCTTGTTGTTCTTCTTCTGCACAGCTAAGCTGGAAGTGGCATTTGCGGCTCGCACTAGTGCAGAGTTATCTCAAAGAAAGGGGCCACGGTGTTTCTGTATCTCTATTATGTTGGTGCGGCTTCGGAACTTTTAAATATCTCGATATATCTCGAAAACTACGCTTCTGATCAAAAAATATCATAGAACATAAATTGTAGGAAACATAATTCTCTACGAAAAAGGTCTCTTACCATTTTGCCATAGCTCGCTTCGTTTCCGAGATATTTGCAGATATATCTCAAGGGAAGGGGCCTGACGGACATATTTCGAGATATTTCTTCTTCTTGTTGTTCTTCTTCTGCACAGCTAAGCTGGAAGTGGCATTTACAGCTCGAAATAGTGCAGAGTTATCTCAAAGAAAGGGGCCACGGTGTTTCTGTATCTCTATTATGTTGGTGCGGCTTCGGAACTTTTAAGTATCTTGATATATCTCGGGAACTACGCATCTGATCAAAAAATATCATAGAACATAAAAAGTAGAAAACTTAATTCTCTACAAAAAAGGTCTCTTAACATTTTGCCATAGCTCTCTTCGTTTCCGAGATATTTGCAGATTTATCTCATGGGAAGGGGCCTGACGGACATATTTCGAGATATTTCTTCTTCTTGTTGTTCTTCTTCTGCACAGCTAAGCTGGAAGTGGAATTTGCGGCTCGCACTAGTGCAGAGTTATCTCAAAGAAAGGGGCCACGGTGTTTCTGTATCTCTATTATGTTGGTGCGGCTTCGGAACTTTTAAATATCTTGATATATCTCGAGAACTACGCATCTGATCAAAAAATATCATACTACATAAAAAGTAGGAAACTTTATTCTCGACAAGAAAGGTCTCTAAACATTTTGCCATAGATCGCTTCGTTTCCGAGATATTTGCAGATTTATCTCAAGGGAAGGGGCCTGACGGACATATTTCGAGATATTTCTTCTTCTTGTTGTTCTTCTTCTGCACAGCTAAGCTGGAAGTGGCATTTGCAGCTCGCAATAGTGCAGAGTTATCACAAAGAGAGGGGCCACGGTATTTCTGTATCTCTATTATGTTGGTGCGGCTTCGGAACTTTTAAATATCTTGATATATCTCGAGAACTACGCATCTGATCAAAAAATATCATACTACATAAAAAGTAGGAAACTTCATTGTCTACAAGAAAGGTCTCTAAACATTTTGCCATAGCTCGCTTCGTTTCCGAGATATTTGCAGATTTATCTCAACGGAAGGGGCCTGACGGACATATTTCTAGATATTTCTTCTTCTTGTTGTTCTTCTTCTGCACAGCTAAGCTGGAAGTGGCATTTGCAGCTCGCAGTAGTGCAGAGTTATCTCAAAGAGAGGGGCCTCGGTGTTTCTGTATCTCTATTATGTTGGTGCGGCTTCGGAACTTTTAAATATCTTGATATATCTCGAGAACTACGCATCTGATCAAAAAATATCATAGAAGATAAATAGTAGGAAACTTAATTCTCTACAAAAAAGGTCTCTCAACATTTTGCCATAGCTCGCTTCGTTTCCGAGATATTTGCAGATTCAGCTCAAAGGAACGGGCCTGACGGACATATTTCGAGATATTTCTTCTTCTTGTTGTTCTTCCTCTGCACAGCAAAGCTGGAAGTGGCATTTGCAGCTCGCAATAGTGCAGAGTTATATCAAAGAAAGGGGCCACGGAGTTTCTGTATCTCTATTATGTTGGTGCGGCTTCGGAACTTTTAAATATCTCGATATATCTCGAGAACTACGCATCTGATCAAAAAATATCATAGAACATAAAAAGTAGGAAACTTAATTCTCTACAAATAAGGTCTCTTAACATTTTGCCATAGCTCGCTTCGTTTCCGAGATATTTGCAGATTTATCTCAAGGGAAGGGGCCTGACGGACATATTTCGAGATATTTCTTCTTCTTGTAGTTCTTCTTCTGCACAGCTAAGCTGGAAGTGGCATTTGCAGCTCGCAATAGTGCAGAGTTATCTCAAAGAGAGGGGCCACGGTGTTTCTGTATCTCTATTATGTTGGTGCGGCTTCGGAACTTTTAAATATCTCGATATGTCTCGAAAACTACGCTTCTGATCAAAAAATATCATAGAACATAAATAGTAGGAAACTTAATTCTCTACAAAAAAGGTCTCTCAACATTTTGCCATAGCCCGCTTCGGTTCCGAGATATTTGCACATTTATCTCAAGGGAAGGGGCCTGACGGACATATTTCGAGATATTTCTTCTTCTTGTTGTTCTTCTTCTGCACAGCTAAGCTGGAAGTGGCATTTGCAGCTCGCAATAGTGCAGAGTTATCACAAAGAGAGGGGCCACGGTATTTCTGTATCTCTATTATGTTGGTGCGGCTTCGGAACTTTTAAATATCTTGATATATCTCGAGAACTACGCATCTGATCAAAAAATATCATACTACATAAAAAGTAGGAAACTTAATTCTCTACAAGAAAGGTCTCTAAACATTTTGCCATAGCTCGCTTCGTTTCCGAGATATTTGCAGATTTATCTCAACGGAAGGGGCCTGACGGACATATTTCTAGATATTTCTTCTTCTTGTTGTTCTTCTTCTGCACAGCTAAGCTGGAAGTGGCATTTGCAGCTCGCAGTAGTGCAGAGTTATCTCAAAGAGAGGGGCCTCGGTGTTTCTGTATCTCTATTATGTTGGTGCGGCTTCGGAACTTTTAAATATCTTGATATATCTCGAGAACTACGCATCTGATCAAAAAATATCATAGAAGATAAATAGTAGGAAACTTAATTCTCTACAAAAAAGGTCTCTCAACATTTTGCCATAGCTCGCTTCGTTTCCGAGATATTTGCAGATTCAGCTCAAAGGAACGGGCCTGACGGACATATTTCGAGATATTTCTTCTTCTTGTTGTTCTTCCTCTGCACAGCAAAGCTGGAAGTGGCATTTGCAGCTCACAATAGTGCAGAGTTATATCAAAGAAAGGGGCCACGGAGTTTCTGTATCTCTATTATGTTGGTGCGGCTTCGGAACTTTTAAATATCTCGATATATCTCGAGAACTACGCATCTGATCAAAAAATATCATAGAACATAAAAAGTAGGAAACTTAATTCTCTACAAATAAGGTCTCTTAACATTTTGCCATAGCTCGCTTCGTTTCCGAGATATTTGCAGATTTATCTCAAGGGAAGGGGCCTGACGGACATATTTCGAGATATTTCTTCTTCTTGTAGTTCTTCTTCTGCACAGCTAAGCTGGAAGTGGCATTTGCAGCTCGCAATAGTGCAGAGTTATCTCAAAGAGAGGGGCCACGGTGTTTCTGTATCTCTATTATGTTGGTGCGGCTTCGGAACTTTTAAATATCTCGATATGTCTCGAAAACTACGCTTCTGATCAAAAAATATCATAGAACATAAATAGTAGGAAACTTAATTCTCTACAAAAAAGGTCTCTCAACATTTTGCCATAGCCCGCTTCGGTTCCGAGATATTTGCACATTTATCTCAAGGGAAGGGGCCTGACGGACATATTTCGAGATATTTCTTCTTCTTGTTGTTCTTCTTCTGCACAGCTAAGCTGGAAGTGGCATTTGCGGCTCGCACTAGTGCAGAGTTATCTCAAAGAAAGGGGCCACGGTGTTTCTGTACCTCTATTATGTTGGTGCAGCTTCGGAGCTTTTAAATATCTTGATATATCTCGAGAACTACGCATCTGATCAAAAAATATCATAGAACATAAAAAGTAGGAAACTTAATTCTCTACAAAAAAGGTATCTTAACATTTTGCCATAGCTCGCTTGGTTTCCGAGATATTTGCAGTTTTATTTCAAGGGAAGGGGCCTGACGGACATATTTCGAGATATTTCTTCTTCTTGTTGTTCTTCTTCTGCACAGCTAAGCTGGAAGTGGCATTTGCACGTCGCAATAGTGCAGAGTTATCTCAAAGAAAGGGGCCACGGTGTTTCTGTGTCTCTATTATGTTGGTGCGGCTTCGGAACTTTTAGATATCTCGATATATCTCGAAAACTACGCTTCTGATCAAAAAATATCATAGAACATAAATTGTAGGAAACATAATTCTCTACAAAAAAGGTCTCTTAACGTTTTGCAATAGCTCGCTTCGTTTCCGAGATATTTGCATATTTATCTCAAGGGAAGGGTCCTGACGGACATATTTCGAGATATTTCTTCTTCTTGTTGTTCTTCTTCTGCACAGCTAAGCTAGAAGTGGCATTTGCAGCTCGCAATAGTGCAGAGTTATCTCAAAGAAAGGGGCCACGGTGTTTCTGTATCTCTATTATGTTGGTGCGGCTTCGGAACTTTTAAATATCTCGATATATCTCGAGAACTACGCATCTGATCAAAAAATATCATAGAACATAAAAAGTAGGAAACTTAATTCTCTACAAAAAAGGTCTCTCAACATTTTCGGATAGCTGGCATCGTTTCCGAGATATTTGCAGATTTAGCTCAAGGGAAGGGGCCTGACGGACATATTCCGAGATATTTCTTCTTCTTGTTGTTCCTCTTCTGCACAGCTAAGCTGGAAGTGGCATTTGCAGCTCGCAATAGTGCAGAGTTATCTCAAAGAAAGAGGCCACGGTGTTTCTGTACCTCTATTATGTAGGTGCAGCTTCGGAACTTTTAAATATCTTGATATATCTCGAGAACTACGCATCTGATAAAAAAATATCATAGAACATAAAAAGTAGGAAACCTAATTTTCTACAAAAAAGGTCTGTTAACATCTTGCCGTAGCTCGCTTCGTTTCCGAGATATTTGCAGATTTATCTCAAGGGAAGGGGCCTGACGGACATATTTCGAAATATTTCTTATTCTTGTTGTTCTTCTTCTGCACAGCTAAGCTGGAAGTGGCATTTGCAGCTCGCAATAGTGCAGAGTTATCTCAAAGAATGGGGCCACGGTGTTTCTGTGTCTCTATTATGTTGGTGCGGCTTCGGAACTTTTAAATATCTCGATATATCTCGAAAACTACGCTTCTGATCAAAAAATTTCATAGAACGTAAATTGTAGGAAACATAATTCTCTACAAAAAAGGTCTCTTAACATTTTGCCATAGCTCGCTTCGTTTCCGAGATACTTGCAGATTTATCTCAAGGGAAGGGGCCTAACGGACATATTTCGAGATATTTCTTCTTCTTGTTGTTCTTCTTCTGCACAGCTAAGCTGGAAGTGGCATTTGCAGCTCGCAATAGTGCAGAGTTATCTCAAAGATAGGGGCCACGGTGTTTCTGTATCTCTATTATGTTGGTGCGGCTTTGGAACTTTTAAATATCTCGATATATCTCGAAAACTACGCTTCTGATCAAAAAATGTCATAGAACATAAATTGTAGGAAACATAATTCTCTACAAAAAAGGTCTCTTAACGTTTTGCCACAGCTCGCTTCGTTTCCGAGATATTTGCAGATGTATCTCAAGGGAAGGGTCCTGACGGACATATTTCGAGATATTTCTTCTTCTTGTTGTTCTTCTTCTGCACAGCTAAGCTGGAAGTGGCATTTGCAGCTCGCAATAGTGCAGAGTTATCTCAAAGAAAGGGGCCACGGTGTTTCTGTATCTCTATTATGTTGGTGCGGCTTCGGAACTTTTAAATATCTCGATATATCTCGAAAACTACGCTTCTGATCAAAAAATTTCATAGAACGTAAATTGTAGGAAACATAATTCTCTACAAAAAAGGTCTCTTAACATTTTGCCATAGCTCGCTTCGTTTCCGAGATATTTGCAGATTTATCTCAAGGGATGGGGCCTAACGGACATATTTCGAGATATTTCTTCTTCTTGTTGTTCTTCTTCTGCACAGCTAAGCTGGAAGTGGCATTTGCAGCTCGCAATAGTGCAGAGTTATCTCAAAGAAAGGGGCCACGGTGTTTCTGTATCTCTATTATGTTGGTGCGGCTTCGGAACTTTTAAATATCTTGATATATCTCGAGAACTACGCATCTGATCAAAAAATATCATAGAACATAAAAAGTAGGAAACATAATTCTCTACAAATAAGGTCTCTCAACATTTTGCCATAGCTTGGTTCGTTTCCGAGATATTTGCAGATTTATCTGAAGGGAGGGGGCCTGACGGACATATTTCGAGATATTTCTTCTTCTTGTTGTTCTTCTTCTGCACAGCTAAGCTGGAAGTGGTATTTGCAGCGCGCAATAGTGCCGAGTTATCTCAAAGAAAGGGGCCACGGTGTTTCTGTATCTCTATTATGTTGGTGCGGCTTCGGAACTTTTAAATATCTCGATATATCTCGAAAACTGCGCTTCTGATCAAAAAATATCAGAGAACGTAAATTGTAGGAAACATAATTCTCTACAAAAAAGGTCTCTTAACATTTTGCCATAGCTCGCTTCGTTTCCGAGATATTTGCAGATTTATCTCAAGGGAAGGGGCCTGACGGACATATTTCGAGATATTTCTTCTTCTTGTTGTTCTTCTTCTGCACAGCTAAGCTGGAAGTGGCATTTGCAGCGCCCAATAGTGCAGAGTTATCTCAAAGAAAGGGGCCACGGTGTTTCTGTATCTCTATTATGTTGGTGCGGCTTCGGAACTTTTAAATATCTTGATTTATCTCGAGAACTACGCATCTGATCAACAAATATCATAGAACATAAAAAGTAGGAAACTTAATTCTCTACAAAAAAGGTCTCTTAACATTTTCCCATAGCTGGCATTGTTTCCGAGATATTTGCAGATTTAGCTCAAGGGAAGGGGCCTGACGGACATATTTTGAGATTTTTCTTCTTCTTGTTGTTCTTCTTCTGCACAGCTAAGCTGGAAGTGGCATTTGCAGCTCGCAATAGTGCAGAGTTATCTCAAAGAAAGGGGCCACGGTGTTTCTGTATCTCTATTATGTTGGTGCGGCTTCGGAACTTTTAAATATCTTGATATATCTCAAGAACTACGCATCTGATCAAAAAATATCATAGAACATAAAAAGTAGGAAACTTAATTCTCTACAAATAAGGTCTCTTAACATTTTGCCATAGCTTGGTTCGTTTCCGAGATATTTGCAGATTTATCTGAAGGGAAGGGGCCTGACGGACATATTTCGAAATATTTCTTCTTCTTGTTGTTCTTCTTCTGCACAGCTAAGCTGGAAGTGGCATTTGCAGCACGCAATAGTGCAGAGTTATCTCAAAGAAAGGGGCCACGGTGTTTCTGTATCTCTATTATGTTGGTGCGGCTTCGGAATTTTTAAATATCTCGATATATCTCGGAAACTACGCTTCTGATCAAAAAATATCATAGAACATAAATTGTAGGAAACATAATTCTCTACAAAAAAGGTCTCTTAACATTTTGCCATAGCTCGCTTTGTTTCCGAGATATTTGCAGATTTATCTCAAGGGCAGGGGCCTGACGGACATATTTCGAGATATTTCTTCTTCTTGTTGTTCTTCTTCTGCACAGCTAAGCTGGAAGTGGCATTTGCAGCTCGCAATAGTGCAGAGTTATCTCAAAGAAAGAGGCCACGGTGTTTCTGTACCTCTATTATGTTGGTGCAGCTTCGGAACTTTTAAATATCTTGATATATCTCGAGGACTACGCATCTGATCAAAAAATATCATACAACATAAAAAGTAGGAAACTTAATTCCCTACAAAAAAGCTCTCTTAACATTTTGCGTTAGCTCGCTTCGTTTCTGAGATATTTGCAGATTTATCTCAAGGGAAGGTGCCTGACGGACATATGTCGAGATATTTCTTCTTCTTGTTGTTCTTCTTCTGCACAGCTAAACTGGAAGTGGCATTTCCAGCTCGCAATGGTGCAGAGTTATCTCAAAGAAAGGGGCCACGGTGTTTCTGTATCTCTATTATGTTGGTGCGGCTTCGGAACTTTTAAATATCTTGATATATCTCGAGAACTACGCATCTGATCAAAAAATATCATAGAACATAAAAAGTAGGAAACTTAATTCTCTACAAATAAGGTCTCTTAACATTTTGCCATAGCTCGCTTCGTTTCCGAGATATTTGCAGATTTATCTCAAGGGAAGGGGCCTGACGGACATATTTCGAGATATTTCTTCTTCTTGTTGTTCTTCTTCTGCACAGCTAAGCTGGAAGTGGCACTTGCGGCTCGCACTAGTGCAGAGTTATCTCAAAGAAAGGGGCCACGGTGTTTCTGTATCTCTATTATGTTGGTGCGGCTTCGGAACTTTTAAATATCTTGATATATCTCGAGAACTACGCATCTGATCAAAAAATATCATAGAACATAAAAAGTAGGAAACTTAATTCTCTACAAGAAAGGTCTCTTAACATTTTGCCATAGCTCTCTTCGTTTCCGAGATATTTGCAGATTTATCTCAAGGGAAGGGGCCTGACGGACATATTTCGAGATATTTCTTCTTCTTGTTGTTCTTCTTCTGCACAGCTAAGCTGGAAGTGGCATTTGCAGCTCGCAATAGTGCAGAGTTATCTCAAAGAAAGGGGCCACGGTGTTTCTGTATCTCTATGATGTTGGTGCGGCTTCGGAACTTTTAAATATCTTGATATATCTCGAGAACTACGCATCTGATCAAAAAATATCATAGAACATAAAAAGTAGAAAACTTAATTCTCTACAAAAAAGGTCTCTTAACATTTTGCCATAGCTCGCTTCGTTTCCGAGATATATGCAGATTTATCTCAAGGGAAGGGGCCTGACGGACATATTTCGAGATATTTCTTCTTCTTGTTGTTCTTCTTCTGCACAGCTAAGCTGGAAGTGGCATTTGCAGCTCGCAATAGTGCAGAGTTATCTCAAAGAAAGGGGCCACGGTGTTTCTGTATCTCTATTATGTTGGTGCGGCTTCGGAACTTTTAAATATCTTGATATATCTCGAGAACTACGCATCTCATCAAAAAATATCATAGAACATAAAAAGTAGGAAACTTAATTCTCTACAAAAAAGGTCTCTTAACATTTTGCCATAGCTCCCTTCGTTTCCGAGATATTTGCAGATTTATCTCAAGGGAAGGGGCCTGACGGACATATTTCGAGATATTTCTTCTTCTTGTTGTTCTTCTTCTGCACAGCTAAGCTGGAAGTGGCATTTGCAGCTCGCGCTAGTGCAGAGTTATCTCAAAGAAAGGGGCCACGGTGTTTCTGTATCTCTATTATGTTGGTGCGGCTTCGGAACTTTTAAATATCTCGATATATCTCGAAAACTACGCTTCTGATCAAAAAATATCATAGAACATAAATTGTAGGAAACATAATTCTCTACAAAAAAGGTCTCTTAACATTTTGCCATAGCTCGCTTCGTTTCCGAGATATTTGCAGATTTATCTCAAGGGAAGGGGCCTGACGGACATATTTCGAGATATTTCTTCTTCTTGTTGTTCTTCTTCTGCACAGCTAAGCTGGAAGTGGCACTTGCGGCTCGCACTAGTGCAGAGTTATCTCAAAGAAAGGGGCCACGGTGTTTCTGTATCTCTATTATGTTGGTGCGGCTTCGGAACTTTTAAATATCTTGATATATCTCGAGAACTACGCATCTGATCAAAAAATATCATAGAACATAAAAAGTAGGAAACTTAATTCTCTACAAGAAAGGTCTCTTAACATTTTGCCATAGCTCTCTTCGTTTCCGAGATATTTGCAGATTTATCTCAAGGGAAGGGGCCTGACGGACATATTTCGAGATATTTCTTCTTCTTGTTGTTCTTCTTCTGCACAGCTAAGCTGGAAGTGGCATTTGCAGCTCGCAATAGTGCAGAGATATCTCAAAGAAAGGGGCCACGGTGTTTCTGTATCTCTATTATGTTGGTGCGGCTTCGGAACTTTTAAATATCTTGATATATCTCGAGAACTACGCGTATGATCAAAAAATATCATAGAACATAAAAAGTAGGAAACATAATTCTCTACAAAAAAGGTCTCTTAACATTTTGCCATAGCTCGCTTCGTTTCCGAGATATTTGCAGATTTATCTCAAGGGAAGGGGCCTGACGGACATATTTCGAGATATTTCTTCTTCTTGTTGTTCTTCTTCTGCACAGCTAAGCTGGAAGTGGCATTTGCAGCTCGCAATAGTGCAGAGTTATCTCAAAGAAAGGGGCCACGGTGTTTCTGTATCTCTATTATGTTGGTGCGGCTTCGGAACTTTTAAATATCTTGATATATCTCGAGAACTACGCATCTGATCAAAAAATATCATAGAACATAAAAAGTAGGAAACTTAATTCTCTACAAAAAAGGTCTCTTAACATTTTGCCATAGCTCGCTTCGTTTCCGAGATATTTGCAGATTTATCTCAAGGGAAGGGGCCTGACGGACATATTTCGAGATATTTCTTCTTCTTGTTGTTCTTCTTCTGCACAGCTAAGCTGGAAGTGGCATTTGCGGCTCGCACTAGTGCAGAGTTATCTGAAAGAAAGGGGCCACGGTGTTTCTGTATCTCTATTATGTTGGTGCGGCTTCGGAACTTTTAAATATCTTCATATATCTCGAGAACTTCGCATCTGATCAAAAAATATCATAGAACATAAATAGTAGGAAACTTAATTCTCTACGAAAAAGGTCTCTTAACATTTTGCCATAGCTCTCTTCGTTTCCGAGATATTTGCAGATTTATCTCAAGGGAAGGGGCCTGACGGACATATTTCGAGATATTTCTTCTTCTTGTTGTTCTTCTTCTGCACAGCTAAGCTGGAAGTGGCATTTGCAGCTCGCAATAGTGCAGAGATATCTCAAAGAAAGGGGCCACGGTGTTTCTGTATCTCTATTATGTTTGTGCGGCTTCGGAACTTTTAAATATCTTGATATATCTCGAGAACTACGCGTATGATCAAAAAATATCATAGAACATAAAAAGTAGGAAACATAATTCTCTACAAAAAAGGTCTCTTAACATTTTGCCATAGCTCGCTTCGTTTCCGAGATATTTGCAGATTTATCTCAAGGGAAGGGGCCTGACGGACATATTTCGAGATATTTCTTCTTCTTGTTGTTCTTCTTCTGCACAGCTAAGCTGGAAGTGGCATTTGCAGCTCGCAATAGTGCAGAGTTATCTCAAAGAAAGGGGCCACAGTGTTTCTGTATCTCTATTATGTTGGTGCGGCTTCGGAACTTTTCAATATCTCGATATATCTCGAAAACTACGCTTCTGATCAAAAAATATCATAGAACATAAATTGTAGGAAACATAATTCTCTTCAAAAAAGGTCTCTTAACATTTTGCCATAGCTCGCTTCGTTTCCGAGATATTTGCAGATTTATCTCAAGGGAAGGGGCCTGACGGACATATTTCGAGATATTTCTTCTTCTTGTTGTTCTTCTTCTGCACAGCTAAGCTGGAACTGGCATTTGCGGCTCGCACTAGTGCAGAGTTATCTCAAAGAAAGGGGCCACGGTGTTTCTGTATCTCTATTATGTTGGTGCGGCTTCGGAACTTTTAAATATCTCGATATATCTCGAAAACTACGCTTCTGATCAAAAAATATCATAGAACGTAAATTGTAGGAAACATAATTCTCTACGAAAAAGGTCTCTTAACATTTTGCCATAGCTCGCTTCGTTTCCGAGATATTTCCAGATATATCTCAAGGGAAGCGGCCTGACGGACATATTTCGAGATATTTCTTCTTCTTGTTGTTCTTCTTCTGCACAGCTAAGCTGGAAGTGGCATTTACAGCTCGCAATAGTGCAGGGTTATCTCAAAGAAAGGGGCCACGGTGTTTCTGTATCTCTATTATGTTGGTGCGGCTTCGGAACTTTTAAATATCTTGATATATCTCGAGAACTACGCATCTGATCAAAAAATATCATAGAACGTAAAAAGTAGGAAACTTAATTCTCTACAAAAAAGGTCTCTTAACATTTTGCCATAGCTCGCTTCGTTTCCGAGATATTTGCAGATTTATCTCAAGGGACGGTGCCTGACGGACATATTTCGAGATATTTCTTCTTCTTGTTGTTCTTCTTCTGCACAGCTAAGCTGGAAGTGGCATTTGCAGCTCGCAATAGTGCAGAGTTATCTCAAAGAAAGGGGCCACGGTGTTCCTGTATCTCTATTATGTTGGTGCGGCTTCGGAACTTTTAAATATCTTGATATATCTCGAGAACTACGCATCTGATCAAAAAATATCATAGAACATAAAAAGTAGGAAACTTAATTCTCTACAAAAAAGGTCTCTTAACATTTTGCCATAGCTCGCTTCGTTTCCGAGATATTTGCAGATATATCTCAAGGGAAGGGGCCTGACGGACATATTTCGAGATATTTCTTCTTCTTGTTGTTCTTCTTCTGCACAGCTAAGCTGGAAGTGGCACTTGCGGCTCGCACTAGTGCAGAGTTATCTCAAAGAAAGGGGCCACGGTGTTTCTGTATCTCTATTATGTTGGTGCGGCTTCGGAACTTTTAAATATCTTGATATATCTCGAGAACTACGCATCTGATCAAAAAATATCATAGAACATAAAAAGTAGGAAACTTAATTCTCTACAAGAAAGGTCTCTTAACATTTTGCCATAGCTCTCTTCGTTTCCGAGATATTTGCAGATTTATCTCAAGGGAAGGGGCCTGACGGACATATTTCGAGATATTTCTTCTTCTTGTTGTTCTTCTTCTGCACAGCTAAGCTGGAAGTGGCATTTGCAGCTCGCAATAGTGCAGAGTTATCTCAAAGAAAGGGGCCACGGTGTTTCTGTATCTCTATTATGTTGGTGCGGCTTCGGAACTTTTAAATATCTTGATATATCTCGAGAACTACGCATCTGATCAAAAAATATCATAGAACATAAAAAGTAGAAAACTTAATTCTCTACAAAAAAGGTCTCTTAACATTTTGCCATAGCTCGCTTCGTTTCCGAGATATATGCAGATTTATCTCAAGGGAAGGGGCCTGACGGACATATTTCGAGATATTTCTTCTTCTTGTTGTTCTTCTTCTGCACAGCTAAGCTGGAAGTGGCATTTGCAGCTCGCAATAGTGCAGAGTTATCTCAAAGAAAGGGGCCACGGTGTTTCTGTATCTCTATTATGTTGGTGCGGCTTCGGAACTTTTAAATATCTTGATATATCTCGAGAACTACGCATCTCATCAAAAAATATCATAGAACATAAAAAGTAGGAAACTTAATTCTCTACAAAAAAGGTCTCTTAACATTTTGCCATAGCTCCCTTCGTTTCCGAGATATTTGCAGATTTATCTCAAGGGAAGGGGCCTGACGGACATATTTCGAGATATTTCTTCTTCTTGTTGTTCTTCTTCTGCACAGCTAAGCTGGAAGTGGCATTTGCAGCTCGCGCTAGTGCAGAGTTATCTCAAAGAAAGGGGCCACGGTGTTTCTGTATCTCTATTATGTTGGTGCGGCTTCGGAACTTTTAAATATCTCGATATATCTCGAAAACTACGCTTCTGATCAAAAAATATCATAGAACATAAATTGTAGGAAACATAATTCTCTACAAAAAAGGTCTCTTAACATTTTGCCATAGCTCGCTTCGTTTCCGAGATATTTGCAGATTTATCTCAAGGGAAGGGGCCTGACGGACATATTTCGAGATATTTCTTCTTCTTGTTGTTCTTCTTCTGCACAGCTAAGCTGGAAGTGGCACTTGCGGCTCGCACTAGTGCAGAGTTATCTCAAAGAAAGGGGCCACGGTGTTTCTGTATCTCTATTATGTTGGTGCGGCTTCGGAACTTTTAAATATCTTGATATATCTCGAGAACTACGCATCTGATCAAAAAATATCATAGAACATAAAAAGTAGGAAACTTAATTCTCTACAAGAAAGGTCTCTTAACATTTTGCCATAGCTCTCTTCGTTTCCGAGATATTTGCAGATTTATCTCAAGGGAAGGGGCCTGACGGACATATTTCGAGATATTTCTTCTTCTTGTTGTTCTTCTTCTGCACAGCTAAGCTGGAAGTGGCATTTGCAGCTCGCAATAGTGCAGAGATATCTCAAAGAAAGGGGCCACGGTGTTTCTGTATCTCTATTATGTTGGTGCGGCTTCGGAACTTTTAAATATCTTGATATATCTCGAGAACTACGCGTATGATCAAAAAATATCATAGAACATAAAAAGTAGGAAACATAATTCTCTACAAAAAAGGTCTCTTAACATTTTGCCATAGCTCGCTTCGTTTCCGAGATATTTGCAGATTTATCTCAAGGGAAGGGGCCTGACGGACATATTTCGAGATATTTCTTCTTCTTGTTGTTCTTCTTCTGCACAGCTAAGCTGGAAGTGGCATTTGCAGCTCGCAATAGTGCAGAGTTATCTCAAAGAAAGGGGCCACAGTGTTTCTGTATCTCTATTATGTTGGTGCGGCTTCGGAACTTTTAAGTATCATGATATATGTCGAGAACTACGCATCTGATCAAAAAATATCATAGAAAATAAAAAGTAGGAAACTTAATTCTCTACAAAAAACGTCTCTTAACATTTTGCCATAGCTCTCTTCGTTTCCGAGATATTTGCAGATTTATCTCAAGGGAAGGGGCCTGACGGACATATTTCGAGATATTTCTTCTTCTTGTTGTTCTTCTTCTGCACAGCTAAGCTGGAAGTGGCATTTGCAGCTCGCAATAGTGCAGAGTTCTCTCAAAGAAAGGGGCCACGGTGTTTCTGTATCTCTATTATGTTGGTGCGGCTTCGGAACTTTTAAATATCTTGATATATCTCGAGAACTACGCATCTGATCAAAAAATATCATAGAACATAAAAAGTAGGAAACTTAATTCTCTACAAAAAAGGTCTCTTAACATTTTGCCATAGCTCGCTTCGTTTCCGAGATATTTGCAGATTTATCTCAAGGGAAGGGGCCTGACGGACATATTTCGAGATATTTCTTCTTCTTGTTGTTCTTCTTCTGCACAGCTAAGCTGGAAGTGGCATTTGCGGCTCGCACTAGTGCAGAGTTATCTGAAAGAAAGGGGCCACGGTGTTTCTGTATCTCTATTATGTTGGTGCGGCTTCGGAACTTTTAAATATCTTGATATATCTCGAGAACTACGCGTATGATCAAAAAATATCATAGAACATAAAAAGTAGGAAACATAATTCTCTACAAAAAAGGTCTCTTAACATTTTGCCATAGCTCGCTTCGTTTCCGAGATATTTGCAGATTTATCTCAAGGGAAGGGGCCTGACGGACATATTTCGAGATATTTCTTCTTCTTGTTGTTCTTCTTCTGCACAGCTAAGCTGGAAGTGGCATTTGCAGCTCGCAATAGTGCAGAGTTATCTCAAAGAAAGGGGCCACAGTGTTTCTGTATCTCTATTATGTTGGTGCGGCTTCGGAACTTTTAAGTATCATGATATATGTCGAGAACTACGCATCTGATCAAAAAATATCATAGAAAATAAAAAGTAGGAAACTTAATTCTCTACAAAAAACGTCTCTTAACATTTTGCCATAGCTCTCTTCGTTTCCGAGATATTTGCAGATTTATCTCAAGGGAAGGGGCCTGACGGACATATTTCGAGATATTTCTTCTTCTTGTTGTTCTTCTTCTGCACAGCTAAGCTGGAAGTGGCATTTGCAGCTCGCAATAGTGCAGAGTTATCTCAAAGAAAGGGGCCACAGTGTTTCTGTATCTCTATTATGTTGGTGCGGCTTCGGCACTTTTAAATATCTCGATATATCTCGAAAACTACGCTTCTGATCAAAAAATATCATAGAACATAAATTGTAGGAAACATAATTCTCTACAAAAAACGTCTCTCAACATTTTGCCATAGCTCGCTTCGTTTCCGAGATATTTGCAGATTCAGCTCAAAGGAACTGGCCTGACGGACATATTTCGAGATATTTCTTCTTCTTGTTGTTTTTCTTCTGCACAGCTAAGCTGGAAGTGGCATTTGCAGCTCGCAATAGTGCAGAGTTATCTCAAAGAAAGGGGCCACGGTGTTTCTGTATCTCTATTATGTTGGTGCGGCATCGGAACTTTTAAATATCTTGATATATCTCGAGAACTACGCATGTGATCAAAAAATATCATAGAACATAAAAAGTAGGAAACTTAATTCTCTACAAAAATGGTCTTTTAACATTTTGCCATAGCTCGCTTCGTTTCCGAGATATTTGCAGATTTATCTCAAGGGAAGGGGCCTGACGGACATATTTCGAGATATTTCTTCTTCTTGTTGTTCTTCTTCTGCACAGCTACCCAGGAAGTGGCATTTGCAGCTCGCAATAGTGCAGAGTTATCTCAAAGAAAGGGGCCACGGTGTTTCTGTATCTCTATTATGTTGGTGCGGCTTCGGAACTTTTCAATATCTCGATATATCTCGAAAACTACGCTTCTGATCAAAAAATATCATAGAACATAAATTGTAGGAAACATAATTCTCTTCAAAAAAGGTCTCTTAACATTTTGCCATAGCTCGCTTCGTTTCCGAGATATTTGCAGATTTATCTCAAGGGAAGGGGCCTGACGGACATATTTCGAGATATTTCTTCTTCTTGTTGTTCTTCTTCTGCACAGCTAAGCTGGAAGTGGCATTTGCAGCTCGCAATAGTGCAGAGTTATCTCAAAGAAAGGGGCCACGGTGTTCCTGTATCTCTATTATGTTGGTGCGGCTTCGGAACTTTTAAATATCTTGATATATCTCGAGAACTACGCATCTGATCAAAAAATATCATAGAACATAAAAAGTAGGAAACTTAATTCTCTACAAAAAAGGTCTCTTAACATTTTGCCATAGCTCGCTTCGTTTCCGAGATATTTGCAGATATATCTCAAGGGAAGGGGCCTGACGGACATATTTCGAGATATTTCTTCTTCTTGTTGTTCTTCTTCTGCACAGCTAAACTGGAAGTGGCATTTCCAGCTCGCAATAGTGCAGAGTTATCTCAAAGAAAGGGCCACCGTGTTTCTGTATCTCTATTAGGTTGGTGCGGCTTCGGAACTTTTAAATATCTTGATATATCTCGAGAACTACGCATCTGATCAAAAAATATCCTAGAACATAAAAAGTAGGAAACTAAATTCTCTACAAATAAAGTCTCTTAACATTTTGCCATAGCTCGCTTCGTTTCCGAGATATTTGCAGATATATCTCAAGGGAAGGGGCCTGACGGACATATTTCGAGATATTTCTTCTTCTTGTTGTTCTTCTTCTGCACAGCTAACCTGGAAGTGGCATTTGCAGCTCGCAATAGTGCAGAGTTACCTCAAAGAAAGGGGCCACGGTGTTTCTGTATCTCTATTATGTTGGTGCGGCTTCGGAACTTTTAAATATCTTGATATATCTCGAGAACTACGCATCTGATCAAAAAATATCATAGAACATAAAAAGTAGGAAACTTAATTCTCTACAAAAAAGGTCTCTTAACATTTTACCATGGCTCGCTTCGTTTCCGAGATATTTGCAGATATATCTCAAGGGAAGGGGCCTGACGGACATATTTCGAGATATTTCTTCTTCTTGTTGTTCTTCTTCCGCACAGCTAAGCTGGAAGTGGCATTTGCGGCTCGCACATGTGCAGAGATATCTCAGAGAAAGGGGCCACCGTGTTTCTGAATCTCTATTATGTTGGTGCGGCTTCGGAACTTTTAAATATCTCGATATATCTCGAGAACTACGCTTCTGATCAAAAAATATCATAGCACGTAAATTGTAGGAAACATAATTCTCTACAAAAAACGTCTCTTAACATTTTGCCATAGCTCGCTTCGTTTCCGAGATATTTGCAGATTCAGCTCAAAGGAACGGGCCTGACGGACATATTTCGAGATATTTCTTCTTCTTGTTGTTCTTCTTCTGCACAGCTAAGCTGGAAGCGGCATTTGCGGCTCGCACTAGTGCAGAGTTATCTCAAAGAAAGGGGCCACGGTGTTTCTGTATCTCTATTATGTTGGTGCGGCTTCGGAACTTTTAAATATCTCGATATATCTCGAAAACTACGCTTCTGATCAAAAAATATCATAGAACGTAAATTGTAGGAAACATAATTCTCTACGAAAAAGGTCTCTTAACATTTTGCCATAGCTCGCTTCGTTTCCGAGATATTTGCAGATATATCTCAAGGGAAGGGGCCTGACGGACATATTTCGAGATATTTCTTCTTCTTGTTGTTCTTCTTCTGCACAGCTAACCAGGAAGTGGCATTTGCAGCTCGCAATAGTGCAGAGTTATCTCAAAGAAAGGGGCCACGGTGTTTCTGTATCTCTATTATGTTGGTGCGGCTTCGGAACTTTTCAATATCTCGATATATCTCGAAAACTACGCTTCTGATCAAAAAATATCATAGAACATAAATTGTAGGAAACATAATTCTCTTCAAAAAAGGTCTCTTAACATTTTGCCATAGCTCGCTTCGTTTCCGAGATATTTGCAGATTTATCTCAAGGGAAGGGGCCTGACGGACATATTTCGAGATATTTCTTCTTCTTGTTGTTCTTCTTCTGCACAGCTAACCAGGAAGTGGCATTTGCAGCTCGCAATAGTGCAGAGTTATCTCAAAGAAAGGGGCCACGGTGTTTCTGTATCTCTATTATGTTGGTGCGGCTTCGGAACTTTTCAATATCTCGATATATCTCGAAAACTACGCTTCTGATCAAAAAATATCATAGAACATAAATTGTAGGAAACATAATTCTCTTCAAAAAAGGTCTCTTAACATTTTGCCATAGCTCGCTTCGTTTCCGAGATATTTGCAGATTTATCTCAAGGGAAGGGGCCTGACGGACATATTTCGAGATATTTCTTCTTCTTGTTGTTCTTCTTCTGCACGGCTAAGCTGGAAGTGGCATTTGCAGCGCGCAATAGTGCAGAGTTATCTCAAAGAAAGGGGCCACGGTGTTTCTGTATCTCTATTATGTTGGTGCGACTTCGGAACTTTTAAATATCTTGATATATCTCGAGAACTACGCATCTGATCAAAAAATATCATAGAACGTAAAAAGTAGGAAACTTAATTCTCTACAAAAAAGGTCTCTTAACATTTTGCCATAGCTCGCTTCGTTTCCGAGATATTTGCAGATTTATCTCAAGGGACGGGGCCTGACGGACATATTTCGAGATATTTCTTCTTCTTGTTGTTCTTCTTCTGCACAGCTAAGCTGGAAGTGGCATTTACAGCTCGCAATAGTGCAGAGTTATCTCAAAGATAGGGGCCACGGTGGTTCTGTATCTCTATTATGTTGGTGCGGCTTCGGAACTTTTAAATATCTTGATATATCTCGAGAACTACGCATCTGCTTAAAAAATATCGTAGCACATAAAAAGTAGGAAACTTAATTCTCTACAAAAAAGGTCTCTTAACATTTTACCATAGCTCGCTTCGTTTCCGAGATATTTGCAGATTTATCTCAAGGGAAGGGGCCTGACGGACATATTTCGAGATATTTCTTCTTCTTGTTGTTCTTCTTCTGCACAGCTAAGCTGGAAGTGGCATTTGCAGCTCGCAATAGTGCAGAGTTATCTCAAAGAAAGGGGCCACGGTGTTCCTGTATCTCTATTATGTTGGTGCGGCTTCGGAACTTTTAAATATCTTGATATATCTCGAGAACTACGCATCTGATCAAAAAATATCATAGAACGTAAAAAGTAGGAAACCTAAGTTTCTACAAAAAAGGTCTCTTAACATTTTGCGGTAGCTCGCCGCGTTTCCGAGATATTTGCAGATTTATCTCAAGGGAAGGGGCCTGACGGACATATTTCGAAATATTTCTTCTTCTTGTTGTTCTTCTTCTGCACAGCTAAGCTGGAAGTGGCATTTGCAGCTCGCAATAGTGCAGAGTTATCTCAAAGAAAGGGGCCACGGTGTTTCTGTATCTCTATTATGTTGGTGCGGCTTCGGAACTTTTAAATATCTTGATATATCTCGAGAATTACGCATCTGATCAAAAAATATCATAGAACATAAAAAGTAGGAAACTTAATTCTCTACAAAAAAGGTCTGTTAACATTTTGCCATAGCTCGCTTCGTTTCCGAGATATTTGCAGATTTATCTCAAGGGAAGGGGCCTGACGGACATATTTCGAGATATTTCTTCTTCTTGTTGTTCTTCTTCCGCACAGCTAAGCTGGAAGTGGCATTTCCAGCTCGCAATAGTGCAGAGTTATCTCAAAGAAAGGGCCACCGTGTTTCTGTATCTCTATTATGTTGGTGCGGCTTCGGAACTTTTAAATATCTTGATATATCTCGAGAACTACGCATCTGATCAAAAAATATCATAGAACATAAGAAGTAGGAAACTTAATTCTCTACAAAAAAGGTCTCTTAACATTTTGCCATAGCTCGCTTCGTTTCCGAGATATTTGCAGATTTATCTCAAGGGAAGGGGCCTGACGGACATATTTCGAGATATTTCTTCTTCTTGTTGTTCTTCTTCTGCACAGCTAAGCTGGAAGTGGCATTTACAGCTCGCAATAGTGCAGAGTGATCTCAAAGATAGGGGCCACGGTGTTTCTGTATCTCTATTATGTTGGTGCGGCTTCGGAACTTTTAAATATCTTGATATATCTGGAGAACTACGCATCTGATCAAAAAATATCGTAGACCATAAAAAGTAGGAAACTTAATTCTCTACAAAAAAGGTCTGTTAACATTTTGCCATAGCTCGCTTCGTTTCCGAGATATTTGCAGATTTATCTCAAGGGAAGGGGCCTGACGGACATATTTCGAGATATTTCTTCTTCTTGTTGTTCTTCTTCTGCACGGCTAAGCTGGAAGTGGCATTTGCAGCGCGCAATAGTGCAGAGTTATCTCAAAGAAAGGGGCCACGCTGTTTCTGTATCTCTATTATGTTAGTGCGGCTTCGGAACTTTTAAATATCTTGATATATCTCGAGAACTACGCATCTGATCAAAAAATATCATAGAACGTAAAAAGTAGGAAACCTAATTTTCTACAAAAAAGGTCTCTTAACATTTTGCGGTAGCTCGCTTCCTTTCCGAGATATTTGCAGATTTATCTCAAGGGAAGGGGCCTGACGGACATATTTCGAAATATTTCTTCTTCTTGTTGTTCTTCTTCTGCACAGCTAAGCTGGAAGTGGCATTTGCAGCTCGCAATAGTGCAGAGTTATCTCAAAGAAAGGGGCCACGGTGTTCCTGTATCTCTATTATGTTGGTGCGGCTTCGGAACTTTTAAATATCTTGATATATCTCGAGAACTACGCATCTGATCAAAAAATATCATAGAACGTAAAAAGTAGGAAACCTAATTTTCTACAAAAAAGGTCTCTTAACATTTTGCGGTAGCTCGCCGCGTTTCCGAGATATTTGCAGATTTATCTCAAGGGAAGGGGCCTGACGGACATATTTCGAAATATTTCTTCTTCTTGTTGTTCTTCTTCTGCACAGCTAAGCTGGAAGTGGCATTTGCAGCTCGCAATAGTGCAGAGTTATCTCAAAGAAAGGGGCCACGGTGTTTCTGTATCTCTATTATGTTGGTGCGGCTTCGGAACTTTTAAATATCTTGATATATCTCGAGAATTACGCATCTGATCAAAAAATATCATAGAACATAAAAAGTAGGAAACTTAATTCTCTACAAAAAAGGTCTGTTAACATTTTGCCATAGCTCGCTTCGTTTCCGAGATATTTGCAGATTTATCTCAAGGGAAGGGGCCTGACGGACATATTTCGAGATATTTCTTCTTCTTGTTGTTCTTCTTCCGCACAGCTAAGCTGGAAGTGGCATTTCCAGCTCGCAATAGTGCAGAGTTATCTCAAAGAAAGGGCCACCGTGTTTCTGTATCTCTATTATGTTGGTGCGGCTTCGGAACTTTTAAATATCTTGATATATCTCGAGAACTACGCATCTGATCAAAAAATATCATAGAACATAAGAAGTAGGAAACTTAATTCTCTACAAAAAAGGTCTCTTAACATTTTGCCATAGCTCGCTTCGTTTCCGAGATATTTGCAGATTTATCTCAAGGGAAGGGGCCTGACGGACATATTTCGAGATATTTCTTCTTCTTGTTGTTCTTCTTCTGCACAGCTAAGCTGGAAGTGGCATTTACAGCTCGCAATAGTGCAGAGTGATCTCAAAGATAGGGGCCACGGTGTTTCTGTATCTCTATTATGTTGGTGCGGCTTCGGAACTTTTAAATATCTTGATATATCTGGAGAACTACGCATCTGATCAAAAAATATCGTAGACCATAAAAAGTAGGAAACTTAATTCTCTACAAAAAAGGTCTGTTAACATTTTGCCATAGCTCGCTTCGTTTCCGAGATATTTGCAGATTTATCTCAAGGGAAGGGGCCTGACGGACATATTTCGAGATATTTCTTCTTCTTGTTGTTCTTCTTCTGCACGGCTAAGCTGGAAGTGGCATTTGCAGCGCGCAATAGTGCAGAGTTATCTCAAAGAAAGGGGCCACGGTGTTTCTGTATCTCTATTATGTTAGTGCGGCTTCGGAACTTTTAAATATCTTGATATATCTCGAGAACTACGCATCTGATCAAAAAATATCATAGAACGTAAAAAGTAGGAAACCTAATTTTCTACAAAAAAGGTCTCTTAACATTTTGCGGTAGCTCGCTTCCTTTCCGAGATATTTGCAGATTTATCTCAAGGGAAGGGGCCTGACGGACATATTTCGAAATATTTCTTCTTCTTGTTGTTCTTCTTCTGCACAGCTAAGCTGGAAGTGGCATTTGCAGCTCGCAATAGTGCAGAGTTATCTCAAAGAAAGGGGCCACGGTGTTCCTGTATCTCTATTATGTTGGTGCGGCTTCGGAACTTTTAAATATCTTGATATATCTCGAGAACTACGCATCTGATCAAAAAATATCATAGAACGTAAAAAGTAGGAAACCTAATTTTCTACAAAAAAGGTCTCTTAACATTTTGCGGTAGCTCGCCGCGTTTCCGAGATATTTGCAGATTTATCTCAAGGGAAGGGGCCTGACGGACATATTTCGAAATATTTCTTCTTCTTGTTGTTCTTCTTCTGCACAGCTAAGCTGGAAGTGGCATTTGCAGCTCGCAATAGTGCAGAGTTATCTCAAAGAAAGGGGCCACGGTGTTTCTGTATCTCTATTATGTTGGTGCGGCTTCGGAACTTTTAAATATCTTGATATATCTCGAGAATTACGCATCTGATCAAAAAATATCATAGAACATAAAAAGTAGGAAACTTAATTCTCTACAAAAAAGGTCTGTTAACATTTTGCCATAGCTCGCTTCGTTTCCGAGATATTTGCAGATTTATCTCAAGGGAAGGGGCCTGACGGACATATTTCGAGATATTTCTTCTTCTTGTTGTTCTTCTTCTGCACAGCTAAGCTGGAAGTGGCATTTGCAGCTCGCAATAGTGCAGAGTTATCTCAAAGAAAGGGGCCACGGTGTTTCTGTATCTCTATTATGTTGGTGCGGCTTCGGAACTTTTAAATATCTTGATATATCTCGAGAACTACGCATCTGATCAAAAAATATCATAGAACATAAAAAGTAGGAAACTTAATTCTCTACAAAAAAAGGTCTCTTAACATTTTGCCATAGCTCGCTTCGTTTCCGAGATATTTGCAGATTTATCTCAAGGGACGGGGCCTGACGGACATATTTCGAGATATTTCTTCTTCTTGTTGTTCTTCTTCCGCACAGCTAAGCTGGAAGTGGCATTTCCAGCTCGCAATAGTGCAGAGTTATCTCAAAGAAAGGGCCACCGTGTTTCTGTATCTCTATTATGTTGGTGCGGCTTCGGAACTTTTAAATATCTTGATATATCTGGAGAACTACGCATCTGATCAAAAAATATCGTAGACCATAAAAAGTAGGAAACTTAATTCTCTACAAAAAAGGTCTGTTAACATTTTGCCATAGCTCGCTTCGTTTCCGAGATATTTGCAGATTTATCTCAAGGGAAGGGGCCTGACGGACATATTTCGAGATATTTCTTCTTCTTGTTGTTCTTCTTCTGCACGGCTAAGCTGGAAGTGGCATTTGCAGCGCGCAATAGTGCAGAGTTATCTCAAAGAAAGGGGCCACGGTGTTTCTGTATCTCTATTATGTTAGTGCGGCTTCGGAACTTTTAAATATCTTGATATATCTCGAGAACTACGCATCTGATCAAAAAATATCATAGAACGTAAAAAGTAGGAAACCTAATTTTCTACAAAAAAGGTCTCTTAACATTTTGCGGTAGCTCGCTTCCTTTCCGAGATATTTGCAGATTTATCTCAAGGGAAGGGGCCTGACGGACATATTTCGAAATATTTCTTCTTCTTGTTGTTCTTCTTCTGCACAGCTAAGCTGGAAGTGGCATTTGCAGCTCGCAATAGTGCAGAGTTATCTCAAAGGAAGGGGCCACGGTGTTTCTGTATCTCTATTATGTTGGTGCGGCTTCGGAACTTTTAAATATCTTGATATATCTCGAGAACTACGCATCTGATCAAAAAGTATCATAGAACGTAAAAAGTAGGAAACTTAATTCTCTACAAAAAAGGTCTCTTAACATTTTGCCATAGCTCGCTTCGTTTCCGAGATATTTGCAGATTTATCTCAAGGGAAGGGGCCTGACGGACATATTTCGAGATATTTCTTCTTCTTGTTCTTCTTCTTCTGCACAGCTAAGCTGGAAGTGGCATTTGCAGCTCGCAATAGTGCAGAGTTATCTCAAAGAAAGGGGCCACGGTGTTTCTGTATCTCTATTATGTTGGTGCGGCTTCGGAACTTTTAAATATCTTGATATATCTCGAGAACTACGCATCTGATTAAAAAATATCATAGAACATAAAAAGTAGGAAACTTAATTCTCTACAAAAAAGGTCTGTTAACATTTTGCCATAGCACGCTTCGTTTCCGAGATATTTGCAGATTTATCTCAAGGGAAGGGGCCTGACGGACATATTTCGGGATATTTCTTCTTCTTGTTGTTCTTCTTCTGCACAGCTAAGCTGGAAGTGGCATTTGCAGCTCGCAATAGTGCAGAGTTATCTCAAAGAAAGGGGCCACGGTGTTTCTGTATCTCTATTATGTTGGTGCGGCTTCGGAACTTTTAAATATCTTGATATATCTCGAGAACTACGCATCTGATCAAAAAATATCATAGAACGTAAAAAGTAGGAAACCTAATTTTCTACAAAAAAGGTCTCTTAACATTTTGCGGTAGCTCGCTTCGTTTCCGAGATATTTGCAGATTTATCTCAAGGGAAGGGGCCTGACGGACATATTTCGAGATATTTCTTCTTCTTGTTGTTCTTCTTCTGCACAGCTAAACTGGAAGTGGCATTTCCAGCTCGCAATAGTGCAGAGTTATCTCAAAGAAAGGGGCCACGGTATTTCTGTATCTCTATTATGTTGGTGCGGCTTCGGAACTTTTAAATATCTTGATATATCTCGAGAACTACGCATCTGATCAAAAAATATCATGGAACATAAAAAGTAGGAAACTTAATTCTCTACAAAAATGGTCTCTTAACATTTTGCCGTAGCCCGCTTCGTTTCCGAGATATTTGCAGATTTATCTCAAGGGAAGGGGCCTGACGGACATATTTCGAAATATTTCTTCTTCTTGTTGTTCTTCTTCTGCACAGCTAAGCTGGAAGTGGCATTTGCAGCTCGCAATAGTGCAGAGTTATCTCAAAGGAAGGGGCCACGGTGTTTCTGTATCTCTATTATGTTGGTGCGGCTTCGGAACTTTTAAATATCTTGATATATCTCGAGAACTACGCATCTGATCAAAAAGTATCATAGAACGGAAAAAGTAGGAAACTTAATTCTCTACAAAAAACGTCTCTTAACATTTTGCCATAGCTCGCTTCGTTTCCGAGATATTTGCAGATTTATCTCAAGGGAAGGGGCCTGACGGACATATTTCGAGATATTTCTTCTTCTTGTTCTTCTTCTTCTGCACAGCTAAGCTGGAAGTGGCATTTGCAGCTCGCAATAGTGCAGAGTTATCTCAAAGAAAGGGGCCACGGTGTTTCTGTATCTCTATTATGTTGGTGCGGCTTCGGAACTTTTAAATATCTTGATATATCTCGAGAACTACGCATCTGATTAAAAAATATCATAGAACATAAAAAGTAGGAAACTTAATTCTCTACAAAAAAGGTCTGTTAACATTTTGCCATAGCACGCTTCGTTTCCGAGATATTTGCAGATTTATCTCAAGGGAAGGGGCCTGACGGACATATTTCGGGATATTTCTTCTTCTTGTTGTTCTTCTTCTGCACAGCTAAGCTGGAAGTGGCATTTGCAGCTCGCAATAGTGCAGAGTTATCTCAAAGAAAGGGGCCACGGTGTTTCTGTATCTCTATTATGTTGGTGCGGCTTCGGAACTTTTAAATATCTTGATATATCTCGAGAACTACGCATCTGATCAAAAAATATCATAGAACGTAAAAAGTAGGAAACCTAATTTTCTACAAAAAAGGTCTCTTAACATTTTGCGGTAGCTCGCTTCGTTTCCGAGATATTTGCAGATTTATCTCAAGGGAAGGGGCCTGACGGACATATTTCGAGATATTTCTTCTTCTTGTTGTTCTTCTTCTGCACAGCTAAACTGGAAGTGGCATTTCCAGCTCGCAATAGTGCAGAGTTATCTCAAAGAAAGGGGCCACGGTATTTCTGTATCTCTATTATGTTGGTGCGGCTTCGGAACTTTTAAATATCTTGATATATCTCGAGAACTACGCATCTGATCAAAAAATATCATGGAACATAAAAAGTAGGAAACTTAATTCTCTACAAAAATGGTCTCTTAACATTTTGCCGTAGCCCGCTTCGTTTCCGAGATATTTGCAGATTTATCTCAAGGGAAGGGGCCTGACGGACATATTTCGAAATATTTCTTCTTCTTGTTGTTCTTCTTCTGCACAGCTAAGCTGGAAGTGGCATTTGCAGCTCGCAATAGTGCAGAGTTATCTCAAAGGAAGGGGCCACGGTGTTTCTGTATCTCTATTATGTTGGTGCGGCTTCGGAACTTTTAAATATCTTGATATATCTCGAGAACTACGCATCTGATCAAAAAGTATCATAGAACGGAAAAAGTAGGAAACTTAATTCTCTACAAAAAACGTCTCTTAACATTTTGCCATAGCTCGCTTCGTTTCCGAGATATTTGCAGATTTATCTCAAGGGAAGGGGCCTGACGGACATATTTCGAGATATTTCTTCTTCTTGTTCTTCTTCTTCTGCACAGCTAAGCTGGAAGTGGCATTTGCAGCTCGCAATAGTGCAGAGTTATCTCAAAGAAAGGGGCCACGGTGTTTCTGTATCTCTATTATGTTGGTGCGGCTTCGGAACTTTTAAATATCTTGATATATCTCGAGAACTACGCATCTGATTAAAAAATATCATAGAACATAAAAAGTAGGAAACTTAATTCTCTACAAAAAAGGTCTGTTAACATTTTGCCATAGCACGCTTCGTTTCCGAGATATTTGCAGATTTATCTCAAGGGAAGGGGCCTGACGGACATATTTCGGGATATTTCTTCTTCTTGTTGTTCTTCTTCTGCACAGCTAAGCTGGAAGTGGCATTTGCAGCTCGCAATAGTGCAGAGTTATCTCAAAGAAAGGGGCCACGGTGTTTCTGTATCTCTATTATGTTGGTGCGGCTTCGGAACTTTTAAATATCTTGATATATCTCGAGAACTACGCATCTGATCAAAAAATATCATAGAACGTAAAAAGTAGGAAACCTAATTTTCTACAAAAAAGGTCTCTTAACATTTTGCGGTAGCTCGCTTCGTTTCCGAGATATTTGCAGATTTATCTCAAGGGAAGGGGCCTGACGGACATATTTCGAGATATTTCTTCTTCTTGTTGTTCTTCTTCTGCACAGCTAAACTGGAAGTGGCATTTCCAGCTCGCAATAGTGCAGTGTTATCTCAAAGAAAGGGGCCACGGTGTTTCTGTATCTCTATTATGTTGGTGCGGCTTCGGAACTTTTAAATATCTTGATATATCTCGAGAACTACGCATCTGATCAAAAAATATCATGGAACATAAAAAGTAGGAAACTTAATTGTCTACAAAAATGGTCTCTTAACATTTTGCCATAGCCCGCTTCGTTTCCGAGATATTTGCAGATTTATCTCAAGGGAAGGGGCCTGACGGACATATTTCGAGATATTTCTTCTTCTTATTGTTCTTCTTCTGCACAGCTAAGCTGGAAGTGGCATTTGCAGCTTGCAATAGTGCAGAGTTATCTCATAGAAAGGGGCCACGGTGTTTCTGTATCTCTATTATGTTGGTGCGGCTTCGGAACTTTTAAATATCTTGATATATCTCGAGAACTACGCATCTGATCAAAAAATATCATAGAACATAAAAAGTGGGAAACTTAATTCTCTACAAAAAAGGTCTCTTAACATTTTGCCATAGCTCGCTGGGTTTCCGAGATATTTGCAGATTTATCTCAAGGGAAGGGGCCTGACGGACATATTTCGAGATATTTCTTCTTCTTGTTGTTCTTCTTCTGCACAGCTAAGCTGGAGGTGGCATTTGCAGCTCGCAGTAGTGCAGAGTTATCTCAAAGAAAGGGGCCACAGTGTTTCTGTATCTCTATTATGTTGGTGCGGCTTCGGAACTTTTAAATATCTTGATATATCTCGAGAACTACGCATCTGATCAAAAAATATCATAGAACATAAAAAGTGGGAAACTTAATTTTCTACAAAAAAGGTCTCTTAACATTTTGCCATAGCTCGCTTCGTTTCCGAGATATTTGCAGATTTATCTCAAGGGAAGGGGCCTGACGGACATATTTCGAGATATTTCTTCTTCTTGTTGTTCTTCTTCTGCACAGCTAAACTGGAAGTGGCATTTCCAGCTCGCAATAGTGCAGAGTTATCTCAAAGAAAGGGGCCACGGTGTTTCTGTATCTCTATTATGTTGGTGCGGCTTCGGAACTTTTAAATATCTTGATATATCTCGAGAACTACGCATCTGATCAAAAAATATCATGGAACATAAAAAGTAGGAAACTTAATTCTCTACAAAAAAGGTCTCTTAACATTTTGCCATAGCCCGCTTCGTTTCCGAGATATTTGCAGATTTATCTCAAGGGAAGGGGCCTGACGGACATATTTCGAGATATTTCTTCTTCTTGTTGTTCTTCTTCTGCACAGCTAAGCTGGAGGTGGCATTTGCAGCTTGCAGTAGTGCAGAGCTATCTCAAAGAAAGGGGCCACAGTGTTTCTGTATCTCTATTATGTTGGTGCGGCTTCGGAACTTTTAAATATCTTGATATATCTCGAGAACTACGCATCTGATCAAAAAATATCATAGAACATAAAAAGTGGTAAACTTAATTGTCTACAAAAAAGGTCTCTTAACATTTTGCCATAGCTCGCTTCGTTTCCGAGATATTTGCAGATTTATCTCAAGGGAAGGGGACTGACGGACATATTTCGAGATATTTCTTCTTCTTGTTGTTCTTCTTCTGCACAGCTAAGCTGGAAGTGGCATTTGCAGCTCGCAGTAGTGCAGAGTTATCTCAAAGAAAGGGGCCACATTGTTTCTGTATCTCTATTATGTTGGTGCGGCTTCGGAACTTTTAAATATCTTGATATATCTCGAGAACTACGGATCTGATCAAAAAATATTATAGAACATAAAAAGTAGGAAACTTAATTCTCTACAAAAAAGGTATCTTAACATTTTGCCATAGCTCGCTTCGTTTCCGAGATATTTGCAGATTTATCTCAAGGGAAGGGGCTTGACGGACATATTTCGAGATATTTCTTCTTCTTGTTGTTCTTCTTCTGCACAGCTAAGCTGGAAGTGGCATTTGCAGGTCGCAATAGAGCAGAGTTATCTCAAAGAAAGGGGCCACGGTGTTTCTGTATCTCTATTATGTTGGTGCGGCTTCGGATCTTTTAAATATCTCGATATATCTCGAAAACTACGCTTCTGATCAAAAAATATCATAGAACATAAATTGTAGGGAACATAATTCTCTAGAAAAAAGGTCTCTTAACATTTTGCCATAGCTCGCTTCGTTTCCGAGATATTTGCAGATTTATCTCAAGGGAAGGGGTCTGACGGACATATTTCGAGATATTTCTTCTTCTTGTCGTTCTTCTTCTGCACAGCTAAGCTCGAAGTGGCATTTGCAGCTCGCAATAGTGCAGAGTTATCTCAAAGAAAGGGGCCACGGTGTTTCTGTATCTCTATTATGTTGGTGCGGCTTCGGAACTTTTAAATATCTTGATATATCTCGAGAACTACGCAGCTGATCGAAAAATATCATAGAACATGAAAAGTAGGAAACTTAATTCTCTACAAAAAAGGTCTCTTAACATTTTGCAATAGCTCGCTACGTTTCTGAGATATTTGCAGATTTATCTCAAGGGAAGGGGCCTGACGGACATATTTCGAGATATTTCTTCTTCTTGTTGTTCTTCTTCTGCACAGCTAAGCTGGTAGTGGCATTTGCAGCTCGCAATAGTGCAGAGTTATCTCAAAGAAAGGGGCCACGGTGTTTCTGTATCTCTATTATGTTGGTGCGGCTTCGGAACTTTTAAATATCTTGATATATCTCGAGAACTACGCATCTGATCAAAAAATATCATACAACATAAAAAGTAGGAAACTTAATTCTCTACAAAAAAGGTCTCTTAACATTTTACCATAGCTCGTTTCGTTTCCGAGATATTTGCAGATTTATCTCGAGGGAAGGGGACGGACGGACATATTTCGACATATTTCTTCTTCTTGTTGTTCTTCTTCTGCACAGCTAAACTGGAAGTGGCATTTGCAGCTCGCAATAGTGCAGAGTTATCTCAAACAAAGGGGCCACGGTGTTTCTGTATCTCTATTATGTTGGTGCGGCTTCGGAACTTTTAAATATCTTGATATATCTCGAGAACTACGCATCTGATCCAAAAATATCATAGAACATAAAAAGTAGGAAACCTAATTCTCTACATAAAAGGTCTCTTAACATTTTCCCATAGCTCGCTTCGTTTCCGAGATATTTGCAGATTTATCTCGAGGGAAGGGGCCTGACGGACATATTTCGAGATATTTCTTCTTCTTGTTGTTCTTCTTCTGCACAGCTAAGCTGGAAGTGGCATTTGCGGCTCGCACTAGTGCAGAGTTATCTCAAAGAAAGGGGCCACGGTGTTTCTGTATCTCTATTATGTTGGTGCGGCTTCGGAACTTTTAAATATCTCGATATATCTCGAAAACTACGCTTCTGATCAAAAAATATCATAGAACATAAATTGTAGGAAACATAATTCTCTACAAAAAAGGTCTCTTAAGATTTTGCCATAGCTCGTTTCGTTTCCGAGATATTTGCAGATTTATCTCAAGGGAAGGGGCCTGACGGACATATTTCGAGATATTTCTTCTTCTTCTTGTTCTTCTTCTGCACAGCTAAGCTGGAAGTGGCATTTGCAGCTCGCAATAGTGCAAAGTTATCTCAAAGAAAGGGGCCACGGTGTTTCTGTATCTCTATTATGTTGGTGCGGCTTCGGAACTTTTAAATATCTTGATATATCTCGAGAACTACGCATCTGATCAAAAAATATCATAGAACATAAAAAGTAGGAAACTTAATTCTCTACAAAAAAGGTCTCTTAACATTTTGCCATAGCTCGCTTCGTTTCCGAGATATTTGCAGATTTATCTCAAGGGAAGGGGCCTGACGGACATATTTCGAGATATTTCTTCTTCTTCTTGTTCTTCTTCTGCACAGCTAAGCTGGAAGTGGCATTTGCAGCTCGCAATAGTGCAAAGTTATCTCAAAGAAAGGGGCCACGGTGTTTCTGTATCTCTATTATGTTGGTGCGGCTTCGGAACTTTTAAATATCTTGATATATCTCGAGAACTACGCATCTGATCAAAAAATATCATAGAACATAAAAAGTAGGAAACTTAATTCTCTACAAAAAAGGTCTCTTAACATTTTGCCATAGCTCGCTTCGTTTCCGAGATATTTGCAGATTTATCTCAAGGGAAGGGGCCTGACGGACATATTTCGAGATATTTCTTCTTCTTGTTGTTCTTCTTCTGCACAGCTAAGCTGGAAGTGGCATTTGCAGCTCGCAGTAGTGCAGAGTTATCTCAAAGAAAGGGGCCACATTGTTTCTGTATCTCTATTATGTTGGTGCGGCTTCGGAACTTTTAAATATCTTGATATATCTCGAGAACTACGGATCTGATCAAAAAATATTATAGAACATAAAAAGTAGGAAACTTAATTCTCTACAAAAAAGGTATCTTAACATTTTGCCATAGCTCGCTTCGTTTCCGAGATATTTGCAGATTTATCTCAAGGGAAGGGGCTTGACGGACATATTTCGAGATATTTCTTCTTCTTGTTGTTCTTCTTCTGCACAGCTAAGCTGGAAGTGGCATTTGCAGGTCGCAATAGAGCAGAGTTATCTCAAAGAAAGGGGCCACGGTGTTTCTGTATCTCTATTATGTTGGTGCGGCTTCGGATCTTTTAAATATCTCGATATATCTCGAAAACTACGCTTCTGATCAAAAAATATCATAGAACATAAATTGTAGGGAACATAATTCTCTAGAAAAAAGGTCTCTTAACATTTTGCCATAGCTCGCTTCGTTTCCGAGATATTTGCAGATTTATCTCAAGGGAAGGGGTCTGACGGACATATTTCGAGATATTTCTTCTTCTTGTCGTTCTTCTTCTGCACAGCTAAGCTCGAAGTGGCATTTGCAGCTCGCAATAGTGCAGAGTTATCTCAAAGAAAGGGGCCACGGTGTTTCTGTATCTCTATTATGTTGGTGCGGCTTCGGAACTTTTAAATATCTTGATATATCTCGAGAACTACGCAGCTGATCGAAAAATATCATAGAACATGAAAAGTAGGAAACTTAATTCTCTACAAAAAAGGTCTCTTAACATTTTGCAATAGCTCGCTACGTTTCTGAGATATTTGCAGATTTATCTCAAGGGAAGGGGCCTGACGGACATATTTCGAGATATTTCTTCTTCTTGTTGTTCTTCTTCTGCACAGCTAAGCTGGTAGTGGCATTTGCAGCTCGCAATAGTGCAGAGTTATCTCAAAGAAAGGGGCCACGGTGTTTCTGTATCTCTATTATGTTGGTGCGGCTTCGGAACTTTTAAATATCTTGATATATCTCGAGAACTACGCATCTGATCAAAAAATATCATACAACATAAAAAGTAGGAAACTTAATTCTCTACAAAAAAGGTCTCTTAACATTTTACCATAGCTCGTTTCGTTTCCGAGATATTTGCAGATTTATCTCGAGGGAAGGGGACGGACGGACATATTTCGACATATTTCTTCTTCTTGTTGTTCTTCTTCTGCACAGCTAAACTGGAAGTGGCATTTGCAGCTCGCAATAGTGCAGAGTTATCTCAAACAAAGGGGCCACGGTGTTTCTGTATCTCTATTATGTTGGTGCGGCTTCGGAACTTTTAAATATCTTGATATATCTCGAGAACTACGCATCTGATCCAAAAATATCATAGAACATAAAAAGTAGGAAACCTAATTCTCTACATAAAAGGTCTCTTAACATTTTCCCATAGCTCGCTTCGTTTCCGAGATATTTGCAGATTTATCTCGAGGGAAGGGGCCTGACGGACATATTTCGAGATATTTCTTCTTCTTGTTGTTCTTCTTCTGCACAGCTAAGCTGGAAGTGGCATTTGCGGCTCGCACTAGTGCAGAGTTATCTCAAAGAAAGGGGCCACGGTGTTTCTGTATCTCTATTATGTTGGTGCGGCTTCGGAACTTTTAAATATCTCGATATATCTCGAAAACTACGCTTCTGATCAAAAAATATCATAGAACATAAATTGTAGGAAACATAATTCTCTACAAAAAAGGTCTCTTAAGATTTTGCCATAGCTCGTTTCGTTTCCGAGATATTTGCAGATTTATCTCAAGGGAAGGGGCCTGACGGACATATTTCGAGATATTTCTTCTTCTTCTTGTTCTTCTTCTGCACAGCTAAGCTGGAAGTGGCATTTGCAGCTCGCAATAGTGCAAAGTTATCTCAAAGAAAGGGGCCACGGTGTTTCTGTATCTCTATTATGTTGGTGCGGCTTCGGAACTTTTAAATATCTTGATATATCTCGAGAACTACGCATCTGATCAAAAAATATCATAGAACATAAAAAGTAGGAAACTTAATTCTCTACAAAAAAGGTCTCTTAACATTTTGCCATAGCTCGCTTCGTTTCCGAGATATTTGCAGATTTATCTCAAGGGAAGGGGCCTGACGGACATATTTCGAGATATTTCTTCTTCTTCTTGTTCTTCTTCTGCACAGCTAAGCTGGAAGTGGCATTTGCAGCTCGCAATAGTGCAAAGTTATCTCAAAGAAAGGGGCCACGGTGTTTCTGTATCTCTATTATGTTGGTGCGGCTTCGGAACTTTTAAATATCTTGATATATCTCGAGAACTACGCATCTGATCAAAAAATATCATAGAACATAAAAAGTAGGAAACTTAATTCTCTACAAAAAAGGTCTCTTAACATTTTGCCATAGCTCGCTTCGTTTCCGAGATATTTGCAGATTTATCTCAAGGGAAGGGGCCTGACGGACATATTTCGAGATATTTCTTCTTCTTGTTGTTCTTCTTCTGCACAGCTAAACTGGAAGTGGCATTTCCAGCTCGCAATAGTACAGAGTTATCTCAAAGAAAGGGGCCACGGTGTTTCTGTATCTCTATTATGTTGGTGCGGCTTCGGAACTTTTAAATATCTTGATATATCTCGAGAACTACGCATCTGATCAAAAAATATCATGGAACATAAAAAGTAGGAAACTTAATTCTCTACAAAAAAGGTCTCTTAACATTTTGCCATAGCCCGCTTCGTTTCCGAGATATTTGCAGATTTATCTCAAGGGAAGGGGCCTGACGGACATATTTCGAGATATTTCTTCTTCTTGTTGTTCTTCTTCTGCACAGCTAAGCTGGAAGTGGCATTTGCAGCTTGCAATAGTGCAGAGTTATCTCAAAGAAAGGGGCCACGGTGTTTCTGTATCTCTATTATGTTGGTGCGGCTTCGGAACTTTTAAATATCTTGATATATCTCGAGAACTACGCATCTGATCAAAAAATATCATAGAACATAAAAAGTGGGAAACTTAATTCTCTACAAAAAAGGTCTCTTAACATCTTGCCGTAGCTCGCTTGGTTTCCGAGATATTTGCAGATTTATCTCAAGGGAAGGGGCCTGACGGACATATTTCGAGATATTTCTTCTTCTTGTTGTTCTTCTTCTGCACAGCTAAGCTGGAAGTGGTATTTGCAGCTCGCAGTAGTGCAGAGTTATCTCAAAGAAAGGGGCCACAGTGTTTCTGTATCTCTATTATGTTGGTGCGGCTTCGGAACTTTTAAATATCTTGATATATCTCGAGAACTACGCATCTGATCCAAAAATATCATAGAACATAAAAAGTGGGAAACTTGATGCTCTACAAAAAAGGTCTCTTAACATTTTGCGATAGCTCGCTTCGTTTCCGAGATATTTGCAGATTTATCTCAAGGGAAGGGGACTGACGGACATATTTCGAGATATTTCTTCTTCTTGTTGTTCTTCTTCTGCACAGCTAAGCTGGAAGTGGCATTTGCAGCTCGCAGTAGTGCAGAGTTATCTCAGAGAAAGGGGCCGCAGTGTTTCTGTATCTCTATTATGTTGGTGCGGCTTCGGAACTTTTAAATATCTTGATATATCTCGAGAAGTGCGGATCTGATCAAAAAATATCATAGAACATAAAAAGTAGGAAACTTAATTCTCTACAAAAAAGGTATCTTAACATTTTGCCATAGCTCGCTTCGTTTCCGAGATATTTGCAGATTTATCTCAAGGGAAGGGGCTTGACGGACATATTTCGAGATATTTCTTCTTCTTGTTGTTCTTCTTCTGCACAGCTAAGCTGGAAGTGGCATTTGCAGGTCGCAATAGAGCAGAGTTATCTCAAAGAAAGGGGCCACGGTGTTTCTGTATCTCTATTATGTTGGTGCGGCTTCGGATCTTTTAAATATCTTGATATATCTCGAGAACTACGCATCTGATTAAAAAATATCATAGAACATAAAAAGTAGGGAACATAATTCTCTACAAAAAAGGTCTCTAAACATTTTGCCATAGCTCGCTTCGTTTCCGAGATATTTGCAGATTTATCTCGAGGGAAGGGGCCTGTCGGACATATTTCGAGATATTTCTTCTTCTTGTTGTTCTTCTTCTGCACAGCTAAGCTGGAAGTGGCATTTGCGGCTCGCACTAGTGCAGAGTTATCTCAAAGAAAGGGGCCACGGTGTTTCTGTATCTCTATTATGTTGGTGCGGCTTCGGAACTTTTAAATATCTCGATATATCTCGAAAACTACGCTTCTGATCAAAAAATATCATAGAACATAAATTGTAGGAAACATAATTCTCTACAAAAGAGGTCTCTTAAGATTTTGCCATAGCTCGTTTCGTTTCCGAGATATTTGCAGATATATCTCAAGGGAAGGGGCCTGACGGACATATTTCGAGATATTTCTTCTTCTTGTTGTTCTTCTTCTGCACAGCTAAGCTGGAAGTGGCATTTGCGGCTCGCAATAGTGCAGAGTTATCTCAAAGAAAGGGGCCACGGTGTTTCTGTATCTCTATTATGTTGGTGCGGCTTCGGAACTTTTAAATATCTTGATATATCTCGAGAACTACGCATCTGATCAAAAAATATCATAGAACATAAAAAGTAGGAAACTTAATTCTCTACAAAAAAGGTCTCTTAACATTTTGCCATAGCTCGCTTCGTTTCCGAGATATTTGCAGATTTATCTCAAGGGAAGGGGCCTGACGGACATATTTCGAGATATTTCTTCTTCTTGTTGTTCTTCTTCTGCACAGCTAAACTGGAAGTGGCATTTCCAGCTCGCAATAGTGCAGAGTTATCTCAAAGAAAGGGGCCACGGTGTTTCTGTATCTGTATTATGTTGGTGCGGCTTCGGAACTTTTAAATATCTTGATATATCTCGAGAACTACGCATCTGATCAAAAAATATCATGGAACATAAAAAGTAGGAAACTTAATTCTCTACAAAAAAGGTCTCTTAACATTTTGCCATAGCTCGCTTCGTTTCCGAGATATTTGCAGATTTATCTCGAGGGAAGGGGCCTGACGGACATATTTCGAGATATTTCTTCTTCTTGTTGTTCTTCTTCTGCACAGCTAAGCTGGAAGTGGCATTTGCGGCTCGCACTAGTGCAGAGTTATCTCAAAGAAAGGGGCCACGGTGTTTCTGTATCTCTATTATTTTGGTGCGGCTTCGGAACTTTTAAATATCTCGATATATCTCGAAAACTACGCTTCTGATCAAAAAATATCATAGAACATAAATTGTAGGAAACATAATTCTCTACAAAAAAGGTCTCTTAAGATTTTGCCACAGCTCGTTTCGTTTCCGAGATATTTGCAGATATATCTCAAGGGAAGGGGCCTGACGGACATATTTCGAGATATTTCTTCTTCTTGTTGTTCTTCTTCTGCACAGCTAAGCTGGAAGTGGCATTTGCAGCTCGCAATAGTGCAGAGTTATCTCAAAGAAAGGGGCCACGGTGTTTCTGTATCTCTATTATGTTGGTGCGGCTTCGGAACTTTTAAATATCTTGATATATCTCGAGAACTACGCATCTGATCAAAAAATATCATAGAACATAAAAAGTAGGAAACTTAATTCTCTACAAAAAAGGTCTCTTAACATTTTGCCATAGCTCGCTTCGTTTCCGAGATATGTGCAGATTTATCTCAAGGGAAGGGGCCTGACGGACATATTTCGAGATATTTCTTCTTCTTGTTGTTCTTCTTCTGCACAGCTAAACTGGAAGTGGCATTTCCAGCTCGCAATAGTGCAGAGTTATCTCAAAGAAAGGGGCCACGGTGTTTCTGTATCTCTATTATGTTGGTGCGGCTTCGGAACTTTTAAATATCTTGATATATCTCGAGAACTACGCATCTGATCAAAAAATATCATGGAACATAAAAAGTAGGAAACTTAATTCTCTACAAAAAAGGTCTCTTAACATTTTGCCATAGCTCGCTTCGTTTCCGAGATATTTGCAGATTTATCTCGAGGGAAGGGGCCTGACGGACATATTTCGAGATATTTCTTCTTCTTGTTGTTCTTCTTCTGCACAGCTAAGCTGGAAGTGGCATTTGCGGCTCGCACTAGTGCAGAGTTATCTCAAAGAAAGGGGCCACGGTGTTTCTGTATCTCTATTATTTTGGTGCGGCTTCGGAACTTTTAAATATCTCGATATATCTCGAAAACTACGCTTCTGATCAAAAAATATCATAGAACATAAATTGTAGGAAACATAATTCTCTACAAAAAAGGTCTCTTAAGATTTTGCCACAGCTCGTTTCGTTTCCGAGATATTTGCAGATTTATCTCAAGGGAAGGGGCCTGACGGACATATTTCGAGATATTTCTTCTTCTTGTTGTTCTTCTTCTGCACAGCTAAGCTGGAAGTGGCATTTGCAGCTCGCAATAGTGCAGAGTTATCTCAAAGAAAGGGGCCACGGTGTTTCTGTATCTCTATTATGTTGGTGCGGCTTCGGAACTTTTAAATATCTCGATATATCTCGTAAACTACGCTTCTGATCAAAAAATATCATAGAACATAAATTGTAGGAAACATAACTCTCTACAAAAAAGGTCTGTTAACATTTTGCCATAGCTCGCTTCGTTTCCGACATATTTGCAGATATATCTCAAGGGAAGGGGCCTGACGGACATATTTCGAGATATTTCTTCTTCTTGTTGTTCTTCTTCTGCACAGCCAAGCTGGAAGTGGCATTTGCAGCTCGCAATAGTGCAGAGTTATCTCAAAGGAAGGGACCACGGTGTTTCTGTATCTCTATTATGTTGGTGCGGCTTCGGAACTTTTAAATATCTTGATATATGTCGAGAACTACGCTTCTGATCAAAAAATATCATACAACATAAATTGTAGGAAACATAATTCTCTACAAAAAAGGTCTCTTAAGATTTTGCCATAGCTTGTTTCGTTTCCGAGATATTTGCAGATATATCTCAAGGGAAGGAGCCTGACGGACATATTTCGAGATATTTCTTCTTCTTGTTGTTCTTCTTCTGCACAGCTAAGCTGGAAGTGGCATTTGCAGCTCGCAATAGTGTAGAGTTATCTCAAAGAAAGGGGCCACGGTGTTTCTGTATCTCTATTATGTTGGTGCGGCTTCGGAACTTTTAAATATCTTGATATATCTCGAGAACTACGCATCTGATCAAAAAATATCATAGTACATAAAAAGTAGGAAACTTAATTCTCTACAAAAAAGGTCTCTTAACATTTTGCCATAGCTCGCTTCGTTTCCGAGATATGTGCAGATTTATCTCAAGGGAAGGGGCCTGACGGACATATTTCGAGATATTTCTTCTTCTTGTTGTTCTTCTTCTGCACAGCTAAGCTGGAAGTGGCATTTGCAGCTCGCAATAGTGCAGAGTTATCTCAAAGAAAGGGGCCACGGTGTTTCTGTATCTCTATTATGTTGGTGCGGCTTCGGAACTTTTAAATATCTCGATATATCTCGAAAACTACGCTTCTGATCAAAAAATATCATAGAACATGAATTGTAGGAAACATAATTCTCTACAAAAAAGGTCTGTTAACATTTTGCCATAGCTCGCTTCGTTTCCGACATATTTGCAGATATATCTCAAGGGAAGGGGCCTGACGGACATATTTCGAGATATTTCTTCTTCTTGTTGTTCTTCTTCTGCACAGCTAAGCTGGAAGTGGCATTTGCAGCTCGCAATAGTGCAGAGTTATCTCAAAGGAAGGCTCCACGGTGTTTCTGTATCTCTATTATGTTGGTGCGGCTTCGGAACTTTTAAATATCTTGATATATGTCGAGAACTACGCATCTGATCAAAAAATATCATAGAACATAAAAAGTAGGAAACTTAATTCTCTACAAAAAAGGTCTCTTAACATTTTGCCATAGCTCGCTTCGTTTCCGAGATATTTGCAGATTTATCTCGAGGGAAGGGGCCTGACGGACATATTTCGAGATATTTCTTCTTCTTGTTGTTCTTCTTCTGCACAGCTAAGCTGGAAGTGGCATTTGCGGCTCGCACTAGTGCAGAGTTATCTCAAAGAAAGGGGCCACGGTGTTTCTGTATCTCTATTATGTTGGTGCGGCTTCGGAACTTTTAAATATCTTGATATATCTCGAGAACTACGCATCTGATCAAAAAATATCATTGAACATAAAAAGTAGGAAACTTAATTCTCTACAAAAAAGGTCTCTTAACATTTTGCCATAGCTCGCTTCGTTTCCGAGATATTTGCAGATTTATCTCGAGGGAAGGGGCCTGACGGACATATTTCGAGATATTTCTTCTTCGTGTTGTTCTTCTTCTGCACAGCTAAGCTGGAAGTGGCATTTGCGGCTCGCACTAGTGCAGAGTTATCTCAAAGAAAGGGGCCACGGTGTTTCTGTATCTCTATTATGTTGGTGCGGCTTCGGAACTTTTAAATATCTCGATATATCTCCAAAACTACGCTTCTGATCAAAAAATATCATAGAACATAAATTGTAGAAAAGATAATTCTCTACAAAAAAGGTCTCTTAAGATTTTGCCATAGCTCGTTTCGTTTACGAGATATTTGCAGATATATCTCAAGGGAAGGGGCCTGACGGACATATTTCGAGATATTTCTTCTTCTTGTTGTTCTTCTTCTGCACAGCTAAGCTGGAAGTGGCATTTACAGCTCGCATTAGTGCAGAGTTATCTCAAAGAAAGGGGCCACGGTGTTTCTGTATCTCTATTATGTTGGTGCGGCTTCGGAACTTTTAAATATCTCGATATATCTCGAAAACTACGCTTCTGATCAAAAAATATCATAGAACGTAAAAGGTAGGAAACTTAATTCTCTACAAAAAAGGTCCCTTAACATTTTGCCATAGCTCGCTTCGTTTCCCAGATATTTGCAGATTTATCTCAAGGGAAGGGGCCTGACGGACATATTACGAGATATTTCTTCTTCTTGTTGTTCTTCTTCTGCACAGCTAAGCTGGAAGTGGCATTTGCAGCGCGCAATAGTGCAGAGTTATCTCAAAGAAAGGGGCCACGGTGTTTCTGTATCTCTATTATGTTGGTGCGGCTTCGGAACTTTTAAATATCTCGATATATCTCGAAAACTACGCTTCTGATCAAAAAATATCATAGAAGGTAAATTGTCGAAAACATAATTCTCTACAAAAAAGGTCTCTTAACATTTTGCCATAGCTCGCTTCGTTTCCGAGACATTTGCAGATTTATCTCAAGGGAAGGGGCCTGACGGACATATTTCGAGATATTTCTTCTTCTTGTTGTTCTTCTTCTGCACAGCTAAGCTGGAAGTGGCATTTGCAGCGCGCAATAGTGCAGAGTTATCTCAAAGAAAGGGGCCACGGTGTTTCTGTATCTCTATTATGTTGGTGCGGCTTCGGAACTTTTAAATATCTTGATATATCTCGCGAACTACGCATCTGATCAAAAAATATCATAGAACATAAATAGTAGGAAACTTAATTCTCTACAAAAAAGGTCTCTCAACATTTTGCCATAGCTCGCTTCGTTTCCGAGATATTTGCACATTTATCTCAAGGGAAGGGGCCTAACGGACATATTTCGAGATATTTCTTCTTCTTGTTGTTCTTCTTCTGCACAGCTAAGCTGGAAGTGGCATTTGCGGCTCGCACTAGTGCAGAGTTATCTCAAAGAAAGGGGCCACGGTGTTTCTGTATCTCTATTATGTTGGTGCGGCTTCGGAACTTTTAAATATCTTGATATATCTCGAGAACTACGCATCTGATCAAAAAATATCATACTACATAAAAAGTAGGAAACTTTATTCTCTACAAGAAAGGTCTCTAAACATTTTGCCATAGCTCGCTTCGTTTCCGAGATATTTGCAGATTTATCTCAACGGAAGGGGCCTGACGGACATATTTCTAGATATTTCTTCTTCTTGTTGTTCTTCTTCTGCACAGCTAAGCTGGAAGTGGCATTTGCAGCTCGCAATAGTGCAGAGTTATCTCAAAGAGAGGGGCCACGGTGTTTCTGTATCTCTATTATGTTGGTGCGGCTTCGGAACTTTTAAATATCTTGATATATCTCGAGAACTACGCATCTGATCAAAAAATATCATAGAAGATAAATAGTAGGAAACTTAATTCTCTACAAAAAAGGTCTCTTAACATTTTGCCATAGCTCGCTTCGTTTCCGAGATATTTGCAGATTTATCTCGAGGGAAGGGGCCTGACGGACATATTTCGAGATATTTCTTCTTCTTGTTGTCCTTCTTCTGCACAGCTAAGCTGGAAGTGGCATTTGCGGCTCGCACTAGTGCAGAGTTGTCTCAAAGAAAGGGGCCACGGTGTTTCTGTATCTCTATTATGTTGGTGCGGCTTCGGAACTTTTAAATATCTTGATATATCTCGAGAACTACGCATCTGATCAAAAAATATCATAGAACATAAAAAGTAGGAAACTTAATTCTCTACAAAAAAGGTCTCTTAACATTTTGCCATAGCTCGCTTCGTTTCCGAGATATTTGCAGATTTATCTCGAGGGAAGGGGCCTGACGGACATATTTCGAGATATTTCTTCTTCGTGTTGTTCTTCTTCTGCACAGCTAAGCTGGAAGTGGCATTTGCGGCTCGCACTAGTGCAGAGTTATCTCAAAGAAAGGGGCCACGGTGTTTCTGTATCTCTATTATGTTGGTGCGGCTTCGGAACTTTTAAATATCTCGATATATCTCGAAAACTACGCTTCTGATCAAAAAATATCATAGAACATAAATTGTAGAAAAGATAATTCTCTACAAAAAAGGTCTCTTAAGATTTTGCCATAGCTCGTTTCGTTTACGAGATATTTGCAGATATATCTCAAGGGAAGGGGCCTGACGGACATATTTCGAGATATTTCTTCTTCTTGTTGTTCTTCTTCTGCACAGCTAAGCTGGAAGTGGCATTTGCAGCTCGCAATAGTGCAGAGTTATCTCAAAGAAAGGGGCCACGGTGTTTCTGTATCTCTATTATGTTGGTGCGGCTTCGGAACTTTTAAATATCTCGATATATCTCGAAAACTACGCTTCTAATCAAAAAATATCATAGAACATAAATTGTAGGAAACATAATTCTCTATAAAAAAGGTCTCTTAACATTTTGCCATAGTTCTCTTCGTTTCCGAGATATTTGCAGATTTATCTCAAGGGAAGGGGCCTGACGGACATATTCCGAGATATTTCTTCTTCTTGTTGTTCTTCTTCTGGACAGCTATGCTGGAAGTGGCATTTGCGGCTCGCACTAGTGCAGAGTTATCTCAAAGAAAGGGGCCACGGTGTTTCTGTATCTCTATTATGTTGGTGCGGCTTCGGAACTTTTAAATATCTCGATATATCTCGAAAACTACGCTTCTGATCAAAAAATATCTAAGAACATAAATTGTAGGAAACATAAGTCTCTACAAAAAAGGTCTCTTAACATTTTGAAATAGCTCGGTTCGTTTCCGAGATATTTGCAGATATATCTCAAGGGAAGGGGCCTGACGGACATATTTCGAGATATTTCTTCTTCTTGTTGTTCTTCTTCTGCACAGCTAAGCTGGAAGTGGCATTTACAGCTCGAAATAGTGCAGAGTTATCTCAAAGAAAGGGGCCACGGTGTTTCTGTATCTCTATTATGTTGGTGCGGCTTCGGAACTTTTAAATATCTAGATATATCTCGGGAACTACGCATCTGATCAAAAAATATCATAGAACATAAAAAGTAGGAAACTTAATTCTCTACAAAAAAGGTCTCTTAACATTTTGCCATAGCTCGCTTCGTTTCCGAGATATTTGCAGATTTATCTCAAGGGAAGGGGCCTGACGGACATATTTCGATATATTTCTTCTTCTTGTTGTTCTTCTTCTGCACAGCTAAGCTGGAAGTGGCATTTGCGGCTCGCACTAGTGCAGAGTTATCTCAAAGAAAGGGGCCACGGTGTTTCTGTATCTCTATTATGTTGGTGCGGCTTCGGAACTTTTAAATATCTCGATATATCTCGAAAACTACGCTTCTGATCAAAAAATATCATAGAACATAAATTGTAGGAAACATAATTCTCTACAAAAAAGGTCTCTTACCGTTTTGCCATAGCTCGCTTCGTTTCCGAGATATTTGCAGATATATCTCAAGGGAAGGGGCCTGACGGACATATTTCGAGATATTTCTTCTTCTTGTTGTTCTTCTTCTGCGCAGCTAAGCTGGAAGTGGCATTTACAGCTCGAAATAGTGCAGAGTTATCTCAAAGAAAGGGGCCACGGTGTTTCTGTATCTCTATTATGTTGGTGCGGCTTCGGAACTTTTAAATATCTTGATATCTCTCGGGAACTACGCATCTGATCAAAAAATATCATAGAACATAAAAAGTAGGAAACCTAATTTTCTACAAAAAAGGTCTGTTAACATTTTGCCGTAGCTCGCTTCGTTTCCGAGATATTTGCAGATTTATCTCAAGGGAAGGGGCCTGACGGACATATTTCGAGATATTTCTTCTTCTTGTTGTTCTTCTTCTGCACAGCTAAGCTGGAAGTGGCATTTGCAGCGCCCAATAGTGCAGAGTTATCTCAAAGAAAGGGGCCACGGTGTTTCTGTATCTCTATTATGTTGGTGCGGTTTCGGAACTTTTAAATATCTGGATATATCTCGAGAACTACGCATCTGATCAAAAAATATCATAGAACATAAAAAGTAGGAAACTTAATTCTCTACAAAAAAGGTCTCTTAAGATTTTGCCATAGCTCGCTTCGTTTCCGAGATATTTGCAGATTTATCTCAAGGGAAGGGGCCTGACGGACATATTTCGAGATATTTCTTCTTCTTGTTGTTCTTCTTCTGCACAGCTAAGCTGGAAGTGGCATTTGCAGCTCGCAATAGTGCAGAGTTATCTCAAAGAAAGGGGCCACGGTGTTTCTGTATCTCTATTATGTTGGTGCGGCTTCGGAACTTTTAAATATCTTGATATATCTCGAGAACTACGCATCTGATCAAAAAATATCATAGAACGTAAAAGGTAGGAAACTTAATTCTCTACAAAAAAGGTCTCTTAACATTTTGCCATAGCTCGCTTCGTTTCCCAGATATTTGCAGATTTATCTCAAGGGAAGGGGCCTGACGGACATATTTCGAGATGTTTCTTCTTCTTGTTGTTCTTCTTCTGCACAGCTAAGCTGGAAGTGGCATTTGCAGCGCGCAATAGTGCAGAGTTATCTCAAAGAAAGGGGCCACGGTGTTTCTGTATCTCTATTATGTTGGTGCGGCTTCGGAACTTTTAAATATCTCGATATATCTCGAAAACTACGCTTCTGATCAAAAAATATCATAGAAGGTAAATTGTCGAAAACATAATTCTCTACAAGAAAGGTCTCTTAACATTTTGCCATAGCTCGCTTCGTTTCCGAGACATTTGCAGATTTATCTCCAGGGAAGGGGCCTGACGGACATATTTCGAGATATTTCTTCTTCTTGTTGTTCTTCTTCTGCACAGCTAAGCTGGAAGTGGCATTTGCAGCTCGCAATAGTGCAGAGTTATCTCAAAGAAAGGAGCCACGGTGTTTCTGTATCTCTATTATGTTGGTGCGGCTTCGAAACTTTTAAATATCTTGATATATCTCGCGAACTACGCATCTGATCAAAAAATATCATAGAACATAAATAGTAGGAAACTTAATTCTCTACAAAAAAGGTCTCTCAACATTTTGCCATAGCTCGCTTCGTTTCCGAGATATTTGCACATTTATCTCAAGGGAAGGGGCCTAACGGACATATTTCGAGATATTTCTTCTTCTTGTTGTTCTTCTTCTGCACAGCTAAGCTGGAAGTGGCATTTGCGGCTCGCACTAGTGCAGAGTTATCTCAAAGAAAGGGGCCACGGTGTTTCTGTATCTCTATTATGTTGGTGCGGCTTCGGAACTTTTAAATATCTTGATATATCTCGAGAACTACGCATCTGATCAAAAAATATCATAGAACATAAAAAGTAGGAAACTTAATTCTCTACAAAAAAGGTCTCTTAACATTTTGCCATAGCTCGCTTCGTTTCCGAGATATTTGCAGATTTATCTCGAGGGAAGGGGCCTGACGGACATATTTCGAGATATTTCTTCTTCGTGTTGTTCTTCTTCTGCACAGCTAAGCTGGAAGTGGCATTTGCGGCTCGCACTAGTGCAGAGTTATCTCAAAGAAAGGGGCCACGGTGTTTCTGTATCTCTATTATGTTGGTGCGGCTTCGGAACTTTTAAATATCTCGATATATCTCGAAAACTACGCTTCTGATCAAAAAATATCATAGAACATAAATTGTAGAAAAGATAATTCTCTACAAAAAAGGTCTCTTAAGATTTTGCCATAGCTCGTTTCGTTTACGAGATATTTGCAGATATATCTCAAGGGAAGGGGCCTGACGGACATATTTCGAGATATTTCTTCTTCTTGTTGTTCTTCTTGTGCACAGCTAAGCTGGAAGTGGCATTTGCAGCTCGCAATATGGCAGAGTTATCTCAAAGAAAGGGGCCACGGTGTTTCTGTATCTCTATTATGTTGGTGCGGCTTCGGAACTTTTAAATATCTCGATATATCTCGAAAACTACGCTTCTAATCAAAAAATATCATAGAACATAAATTGTAGGAAACATAATTCTCTACAAAAAAGGTCTCTTAACATTTTGCAATAGTTCTCTTCGTTTCCGAGATATTTGCAGATTTATCTCAAGGGAAGGGGCCTGACGGACATATTCCGAGATATTTCTTCTTCTTGTTGTTCTTCTTCTGGACAGCTATGCTGGAAGTGGCATTTGCGGCTCGCACTAGTGCAGAGTTATCTCAAAGAAAGGGGCCACGGTGTTTCTGTATCTCTATTATGTTGGTGCGGCTTCGGAACTTTTAAATATCTCGATATATCTCGAAAACTACGCTTCTGATCAAAAAATATCTAAGAACATAAATTGTAGGAAACATAAGTCTCTACAAAAAAGGTCTCTTAACATTTTGAAATAGCTCGGTTCGTTTCCGAGATATTTGCAGATATATCTCAAGGGAAGGGGCCTGACGGACATATTTCGAGATATTTCTTCTTCTTGTTGTTCTTTCTCTGCACAGCTAAGCTGGAAGTGGCATTTACAGCTCGCAATAGTGCAGAGTTATCTCAAAGAAAGGGGCCACGGTGTTTCTGTATCTCTATTATGTTGGTGCGGCTTCGGAACTTTTAAATATCTTGATATATCTCGGAAACTACGCATCTGATCAAAAAATATCATAGAACATAAAAAGTAGGAAACTTAATTCTCTACAAAAAAGGTCTCTTAACATTTTGCCATAGCTCGCTTCGTTTCCGAGATATTTGCAGATTTATCTCAAGGGAAGGGGCCTGACGGACATATTTCGAGATATTTCTTCTTCTTGTTGTTCTTCTTCTGCACAGCTAAGCTGGAAGTGGCATTTGCGGCTCGCACTAGTGCAGAGTTATCTCAAAGAAAGGGGCCACGGTGTTTCTGTATCTCTATTATGTTGGTGCGGCTTCGGAACTTTTAAATATCTCGATATATCTCGAAAACTACGCTTCTGATCAAAAAATATCATAGAACATGAATTGTAGGAAACATAATTCTCTACGAAAAAGGTCTCTTACCATTTTGCCATAGCTCGCTTCGTTTCCGAGATATTTGCAGATATATCTCAAGGGAAGGGGCCTGACGGACATATTTCGAGATATTTCTTCTTCTTGTTGTTCTTCTTCTGCACAGCTAAGCTGGAAGTGGCATTTACAGCTCGAAATAGTGCAGAGTTATCTCAAAGAAAGGGGCCACGGTGTTTCTGTATCTCTATTATGTTGGTGCGGCTTCGGAACTTTTAAATATCTAGATATATCTCGGGAACTACGCATCTGATCAAAAAATATCATAGAACATAAAAAGTAGGAAACTTAATTCTCTACAAAAAAGGTCTCTTAACATTTTGCCATAGCTCGCTTCGTTTCCGAGATATTTGCAGATTTATCTCAAGGGAAGGGGCCTGACGGACATATTTCGATATATTTCTTCTTCTTGTTGTTCTTCTTCTGCACAGCTAAGCTGGAAGTGGCATTTGCGGCTCGCACTAGTGCAGAGTTATCTCAAAGAAAGGGGCCACGGTGTTTCTGTATCTCTATTATGTTGGTGCGGCTTCGGAACTTTTAAATATCTCGATATATCTCGAAAACTACGCTTCTGATCAAAAAATATCATAGAACATAAATTGTAGGAAACATAATTCTCTACAAAAAAGGTCTCTTACCGTTTTGCCATAGCTCGCTTCGTTTCCGAGATATTTGCAGATATATCTCAAGGGAAGGGGCCTGACGGACATATTTCGAGATATTTCTTCTTCTTGTTGTTCTTCTTCTGCGCAGCTAAGCTGGAAGTGGCATTTACAGCTCGAAATAGTGCAGAGTTATCTCAAAGAAAGGGGCCACGGTGTTTCTGTATCTCTATTATGTTGGTGCGGCTTCGGAACTTTTAAATATCTTGATATATCTCGGGAACTACGCATCTGATCAAAAAACATCATAGAACATAAAAAGTAGGAAACTTAATTCTCTACAAAAAAGGTCTCTTAACATTTTGCCATAGCTCTCTTCGTTTCCGAGATATTTGCAGATTTATCTCAAGGGAAGGGGCCTGACGGACATATTTCGAGATATTTCTTCTTCTTGTTGTTCTTCTTCTGCACAGCTAAGCTGGAAGTGGAATTTGCGGCTCGCACTAGTGCAGAGTTATCTCAAAGAAAGGGGCCACGGTGTTTCTGTATCTCTATTATGTTGGTGCGGCTTCGGAACTTTTAAATATCTCGATATATCTCGAAAACTACGCATCTGATAAAAAAATATCATAGAACATAAAAAGTAGGAAACCTAATTTTCTACAAAAAAGGTCTGTTAACATTTTGCCGTAGCTCGCTTCGTTTCCGAGATATTTGCAGATTTATCTCAAGGGAAGGGGCCTGACGGACATATTTCGAGATATTTCTTCTTCTTGTTGTTCTTCTTCTGCACAGCTAAGCTGGAAGTGGCATTTGCAGCGCCCAATAGTGCAGAGTTATCTCAAAGAAAGGGGCCACGGTGTTTCTGTATCTCTATTATGTTGGTGCGGTTTCGGAACTTTTAAATATCTGGATATATCTCGAGAACTACGCATCTGATCAAAAAATATCATAGAACATAAAAAGTAGGAAACTTAATTCTCTACAAAAAAGGTCTCTTAAGATTTTGCCATAGCTCGCTTCGTTTCCGAGATATTTGCAGATTTATCTCAAGGGAAGGGGCCTGACGGACATATTTCGAGATATTTCTTCTTCTTGTCGTTCTTCTTCTGCACAGCTAAGCTGGAAGTGGCATTTGCAGCTCGCAATAGTGCAGAGTTATCTCAAAGAAAGGGGCCACGGTGTTTCTGTATCTCTATTATGTTGGTGCGGCTTCGGAACTTTTAAATATCTTGATATATCTCGAGAACTACGCATCTGATCAAAAAATATCATAGAACGTAAAAGGTAGGAAACTTAATTCTCTACAAAAAAGGTCTCTTAACATTTTGCCATAGCTCGCTTCGTTTCCCAGATATTTGCAGATTTATCTCAAGGGAAGGGGCCTGACGGACATATTTCGAGATGTTTCTTCTTCTTGTTGTTCTTCTTCTGCACAGCTAAGCTGGAAGTGGCATTTGCAGCGCGCAATAGTGCAGAGTTATCTCAAAGAAAGGGGCCACGGTGTTTCTGTATCTCTATTATGTTGGTGCGGCTTCGGAACTTTTAAATATCTCGATATATCTCGAAAACTACGCTTCTGATCAAAAAATATCATAGAAGGTAAATTGTCGAAAACATAATTCTCTACAAGAAAGGTCTCTTAACATTTTGCCATAGCTCGCTTCGTTTCCGAGACATTTGCAGATTTATCTCCAGGGAAGGGGCCTGACGGACATATTTCGAGATATTTCTTCTTCTTGTTGTTCTTCTTCTGCACAGCTAAGCTGGAAGTGGCATTTGCAGCTCGCAATAGTGCAGAGTTATCTCAAAGAAAGGAGCCACGGTGTTTCTGTATCTCTATTATGTTGGTGCGGCTTCGGAACTTTTAAATATCTTGATATATCTCGCGAACTACGCATCTGATCAAAAAATATCATAGAACATAAATAGTAGGAAACTTAATTCTCTACAAAAAAGGTCTCTCAACATTTTGCCATAGCTCGCTTCGTTTCCGAGATATTTGCACATTTATCTCAAGGGAAGGGGCCTAACGGACATATTTCGAGATATTTCTTCTTCTTGTTGTTCTTCTTCTGCACAGCTAAGCTGGAAGTGGCATTTGCGGCTCGCACTAGTGCAGAGTTATCTCAAAGAAAGGGGCCACGGTGTTTCTGTATCTCTATTATGTTGGTGCGGCTTCGGAACTTTTAAAGATCTTGATATATCTCGAGAACTACGCATCTGATCAAAAAATATCATACTACATAAAAAGTAGGAAACCTAATTCTCTACAAGAAAGGTCTCTAAACATTTTGCCATAGCTCGCTTCGTTTCCGAGATATTTGCAGATTTATCACAACGGAAGGGGCCTGACGGACATATTTCTAGATATTCCTTCTTCTTGTTGTTCTTCTTCTGCACAGCTAAGCTGGAAGTGGCATTTGCAGCTCGCAATAGTGCAGAGTTATCTCAAAGAGAGGGGCCACGGTGTTTCTGTATCTCTATTATGTTGGTGCGGCTTCGGAACTTTTAAATATCTTGATATATCTCGAGAACTACGCATCTGATCAAAAAATATCATAGAAGATAAATAGTAGGAAACTTAATTCTCTACAAAAAAGGTCTCTCAACATTTTGCCATAGCTCGCTTCGTTTCCGAGATATTTGCAGATTCAGCTCAAAGGAACGGGCCTGACGGACATATTTCGAGATATTTCTTCTTCTTGTTGTTCTTCCTCTGCACAGCTAAGCTGGAAGTGGCATTTGCAGCTCGCAATAGTGCAGAGTTATCTCAAAGAAAGGGGCCACGGTGTTTCTGTATCTCTATTATGTTGGTGCGGCTTCGGAACTTTTAAATATCTCGATATATCTCGAAAACTACGCATCTGATAAAAAAATATCATAGAACATAAAAAGTAGGAAACCTAATTTTCTACAAAAAAGGTCTGTTAACATTTTGCCGTAGCTCGCTTCGTTTCCGAGATATTTGCGGATTTATCTCAAGGGAAGGGGCCTGACGGACATATTTCGAGATATTTCTTCTTCTTGTTGTTCTTCTTCTGCACAGCTAAGCTGGAAGTGGCATTTGCAGCGCCCAATAGTGCAGAGTTATCTCAAAGAAAGGGGCCACGGTGTTTCTGTATCTCTATTATGTTGGTGCGGTTTCGGAACTTTTAAATATCTGGATATATCTCGAGAACTACGCATCTGATCAAAAAATATCATAGAACATAAAAAGTAGGAAACTTAATTCTCTACAAAAAAGGTCTCTTAAGATTTTGCCATAGCTCGCTTCGTTTCCGAGATATTTGCAGATTTATCTCAAGGGAAGGGGCCTGACGGACATATTTCGAGATATTTCTTCTTCTTGTTGTTCTTCTTCTGCACAGCTAAGCTGGAAGTGGCATTTGCAGCTCGCAATAGTGCAGAGTTATCTCAAAGAAAGGGGCCACGGTGTTTCTGTATCTCTATTATGTTGGTGCGGCTTCGGAACTTTTAAATATCTTGATATATCTCGAGAACTACGCATCTGATCAAAAAATATCATAGAACGTAAAAGGTAGGAAACTTAATTCTCTACAAAAAAGGTCTCTTAACATTTTGCCATAGCTCGCTTCGTTTCCCAGATATTTGCAGATTTATCTCAAGGGAAGGGGCCTGACGGACATATTTCGAGATGTTTCTTCTTCTTGTTGTTCTTCTTCTGCACAGCTAAGCTGGAAGTGGCATTTGCAGCGCGCAATAGTGCAGAGTTATCTCAAAGAAAGGGGCCACGGTGTTTCTGTATCTCTATTATGTTGGTGCGGCTTCGGAACTTTTAAATATCTCGATATATCTCGAAAACTACGCTTCTGATCAAAAAATATCATAGAAGGTAAATTGTCGAAAACATAATTCTCTACAAGAAAGGTCTCTTAACATTTTGCCATAGCTCGCTTCGTTTCCGAGACATTTGCAGATTTATCTCCAGGGAAGGGGCCTGACGGACATATTTCGAGATATTTCTTCTTCTTGTTGTTCTTCTTCTGCACAGCTAAGCTGGAAGTGGCATTTGCAGCTCGCAATAGTGCAGAGTTATCTCAAAGAAAGGAGCCACGGTGTTTCTGTATCTCTATTATGTTGGTGCGGCTTCGGAACTTTTAAATATCTTGATATATCTCGCGAACTACGCATCTGATCAAAAAATATCATAGAACATAAATAGTAGGAAACTTAATTCTCTACAAAAAAGGTCTCTCAACATTTTGCCATAGCTCGCTTCGTTTCCGAGATATTTGCACATTTATCTCAAGGGAAGGGGCCTAACGGACATATTTCGAGATATTTCTTCTTCTTGTTGTTCTTCTTCTGCACAGCTAAGCTGGAAGTGGCATTTGCGGCTCGCACTAGTGCAGAGTTATCTCAAAGAAAGGGGCCACGGTGTTTCTGTATCTCTATTATGTTGGTGCGGCTTCGGAACTTTTAAAGATCTTGATATATCTCGAGAACTACGCATCTGATCAAAAAATATCATACTACATAAAAAGTAGGAAACCTAATTCTCTACAAGAAAGGTCTCTAAACATTTTGCCATAGCTCGCTTCGTTTCCGAGATATTTGCAGATTTATCACAACGGAAGGGGCCTGACGGACATATTTCTAGATATTCCTTCTTCTTGTTGTTCTTCTTCTGCACAGCTAAGCTGGAAGTGGCATTTGCAGCTCGCAATAGTGCAGAGTTATCTCAAAGAGAGGGGCCACGGTGTTTCTGTATCTCTATTATGTTGGTGCGGCTTCGGAACTTTTAAATATCTTGATATATCTCGAGAACTACGCATCTGATCAAAAAATATCATAGAAGATAAATAGTAGGAAACTTAATTCTCTACAAAAAAGGTCTCTCAACATTTTGCCATAGCTCGCTTCGTTTCCGAGATATTTGCAGATTCAGCTCAAAGGAACGGGCCTGACGGACATATTTCGAGATATTTCTTCTTCTTGTTGTTCTTCCTCTGCACAGCTAAGCTGGAAGTGGCATTTGCAGCTCGCAATAGTGCAGAGTTATCTCAAAGAAAGGGGCCACGGTGTTTCTGTATCTCTATTATGTTGGTGCGGCTTCGGAACTTTTAAATATCTCGATATATCTCGAAAACTACGCTTCTGATCAAAAAATATCAGAGAACGTAAATTGTAGGAAACATAATTCTCTACAAAAAAGATCTCTTAACATTTTGCCATAGCTCGCTTCGTTTCCGAGATATTTGCAGATTTATCTCAAGGGAAGGGGCCTGACGGACATATTTCGAGATATTTCTTCTTCTTGTTGTTCTTCTTCTGCACAGCTAAGCTGGAAGTGGCATTTGCAGCTCGCAATAGTGCAGAGTTATCTCAAAGAGAGGGGCCACGGTGTTTCTGTATCTCTATTATGTTGGTGCGGCTTCGGAACTTTTAAATATCTTGATATATCTCGAGAACTACGCATCTCATCAAAAAATATCATAGAAGATAAATAGTAGGAAACTTAATTCTCTACAAAAAAGGTCTCTCAACATTTTGCCATAGCTCGCTTCGTTTCCGAGATATTTGCAGATTCAGCTCAAAGGAACGGGCCTGACGGACATATTTCGAGATATTTCTTCTTCTTGTTGTTCTTCCTCTGCACAGCTAAGCTGGAAGTGGCATTTGCAGCTCGCAATAGTGCAGAGTTATCTCAAAGAACGGGGCCACGGTGTTTCTGTATCTCTATTATGTTGGTGCGGCTTCGGAACTTTTAAATATCTCGATATATCTCGAAAACTACGCTTCTGATCAAAAAATATCAGAGAACGTAAATTGTAGGAAACATAATTCTCTACAAAAAAGGTCTCTTAACATTTTGCCATAGCTCGCTTCGTTTCCGAGATATTTGCAGATTCAGCTCAAAGGAACGGGCCTGACGGACATATTTCGAGATATTTCTTCTTCTTGTTGTTCTTCCTCTGCACAGCTAAGCTGGAAGTGGCATTTGCAGCTGGCAATAGTGCAGAGTTATCTCAAAGGAAGGGGCCACGGTGTTTCTGTATCTCTATTATGTTGGTGCGGCTTCGGAACTTTTAAATATCTCGATATATCTCGAAAACTACGCTTCTGATCAAAAAATATCAGAGAACGTAAATTGTAGGAAACATAATTCTCTACAAAAAAGGTCTCTTAACATTTTGCCATAGCTCGCTTCGTTTCCGAGATATTTGCAGATTTATCTCAAGGGAAGGGGCCTGACGGACATATTTCTAGATATTTCTTCTTCTTGTTGTTCTTCTTCTGCACAGCTAAGCTGGAAGTGGCATTTGCAGCTCGCAATAGTGCAGAGTTATCTCAAAGAGAGGGGCCACGGTGTTTCTGTATCTCTATTATGTTGGTGCGGCTTCGGAACTTTTAAATATCTTGATATATCTCGAGAACTACGCATCTCATCAAAAAATATCATAGAAGATAAATAGTAGGAAACTTAATTCTCTACAAAAAAGGTCTCTCAACATTTTGCCATAGCTCGCTTCGTTTCCGAGATATTTGCAGATTCAGCTCAAAGGAACGGGCCTGACGGACATATTTCGAGATATTTCTTCTTCTTGTTGTTCTTCCTCTGCACAGCTAAGCTGGAAGTGGCATTTGCAGCTCGCAATAGTGCAGAGTTATCTCAAAGAACGGGGCCACGGTGTTTCTGTATCTCTATTATGTTGGCGCGGCTTCGGAACTTTTAAATATCTCGATATATCTCGAAAACTACGCTTCTGATCAAAAAATATCAGAGAACGTAAATTGTAGGAAACATAATTCTCTACAAAAAAGGTCTCTTAACATTTTGCCATAGCTCGCTTCGTTTCCGAGATATTTGCAGATTTATCTCAAGGGAAGGGGCCTGACGGACATATTTCGAGATATTTCTTCTTCTTGTTGTTCTTCTTCTGCACAGCTAAGCTGGAAGTGGCATTTGCAGCTCGCAATAGTGCAGAGTTATCTCAAAGGAAGGGGCCACGGTGTTTCTGTATCTCTATTATGTTGGTGCGGCTTCGGAACTTTTAAATATCTTGATATATCTCGAATACTACGCATCTGATCAAAAAATATCATAGAACGTAAAAGGTAGGAAACCTAATTTTCTACAAAAAAGGTCTGTTAATATTTTGCCGTAGCTCGCTTCGTTTCCGAGATATTTGCAGATTTATCTCAAGGGAAGGGGCCTGACGGACATATTTCGAGATATTTCTTCTTCTTGTTGTTCTTCTTCTGCACAGCTAAGCTGGAAGTGGCATTTTCAGCGCCCAATAGTGCAGAGTTATCTCAAAGAAAGGGGCCACGGTGTTTCTGTATCTCTATTATGTTGGTGCGGTTTCGGAACTTTTAAATATCTGGATATATCTCGAGAACTACGCATCTGATCAAAAAATATCATAGAACATAAAAAGTAGGAAACTTAATTCTCTACAAAAAAGGTCTCTTAAGATTTTGCCATAGCTCGCTTCGTTTCCGAGATATTTGCAGATTTATCTCAAGGGAAGGGGCCTGACGGACATATTTCGAGATATTTCTTCTTCTTGTTGTTCTTCTTCTGCACAGCTAAGCTGGAAGTGGCATTTGCAGCTCGCAATAGTGCAGAGTTATCTCAAAGAAAGGGGCCACGGTGTTTCTGTATCTCTATTATGTTGGTGCGGCTTCGGAACTTTTAAATATCTTGATATATCTCGAGAACTACGCATCTGATCAAAAAATATCATAGAACGTAAAAAGTAGGAAACTTAATTCTCTACAAAAAAGGTCTCTTAACATTTTGCCATAGCTCGCTTCGTTTCCGAGATATTTGCAGATTTATCTCAAGGGAAGGGGCCTGACGGACATATTTCGAGATATTTCTTCTTCTTGTTGTTCTTCTTCTGCACAGCTAAGCTGGAAGTGGCATTTGCAGCGCGCAATAGTGCAGAGTTATCTCAAAGAAAGGGGCCACGGTGTTTCTGTATCTCTATTATGTTGGTGCGGCTTCGGAACTTTTAAATATCTCGATATATCTCGAAAGCTACGCTTCTGATCAAAAAATATCATAGAACATAAATAGTAGGAAACTTAATTCTCTACAAAAAAGGTCTCTCAACATTTTGCCATAGCTCGCTTCGTTTCCGAGATATTTGCACATTTATCTCAAGGGAAGGGGCCTAACGGACATATTTCGAGATATTTCTTCTTCTTGTTGTTCTTCTTCTGCACAGCTAAGCTGGAAGTGGCATTTGCGGCTCGCACTAGTGCAGAGTTATCTCAAAGAAAGGGGCCACGGTGTTTCTGTATCTCTATTATGTTGGTGCGGCTTCGGAACTTTTAAATATCTTGATATATCTCGACAACTACGCATCTGATCAAAAAATATCATAGAACATAAAAAGTAGGAAACTTAATTCTCTACAAAAAAGGTCTCTTAACATTTTCCCATAGCTGGCATTGTTTCCGAGATATTTGCAGATTTATCTCAAGGGAAGGGGCCTGACGGACATACTTCGAGATATTTCTTCTTCTTGTTGTTCTTCTTCTGCACAGCTAAGCTGGAAGTGGCATTTGCAGCTCGCAATAGTGCAGAGTTATCTCAAAGAAAGGGGCCACGGTGTTTCTGTATCTCTATTATGTTGGTGCGGCTTCGGAACTTTTAAATATCTTGATATATCTCGAGAACTACGCATCTGATCAAAAAATATCATAGAACGTAAAAAGTAGGAAACTTAATTCTCTACAAAAAAGGTCTCTTAACATTTTGCCATAGCTCGCTTCGTTTCCGAGATATTTGCAGATTTATCTCAAGGGAAGGGGCCTGACGGACATATTTCGAGATATTTCTTCTTCTTGTTGTTCTTCTTCTGCACAGCTAAGCTGGAAGTGGCATTTGCAGCGCGCAATAGTGCAGAGTTATCTCAAAGAAAGGGGCCACGGTGTTTCTGTATCTCTATTATGTTGGTGCGGCTTCGGAACTTTTAAATATCTCGATATATCTCGAAAACTACGCTTCTGATCAAAAAATATCATAGAACATAAATAGTAGGAAACTTAATTCTCTACAAAAAAGGTCTCTCAACATTTTGCCATAGCTCGCTTCGTTTCCGAGATATTTGCACATTTATCTCAAGGGAAGGGGCCTAACGGACATATTTCGAGATATTTCTTCTTCTTGTTGTTCTTCTTCTGCACAGCTAAGCTGGAAGTGGCATTTGCGGCTCGCACTAGTGCAGAGTTATCTCAAAGAAAGGGGCCACGGTGTTTCTGTATCTCTATTATGTTGGTGCGGCTTCGGAACTTTTAAATATCTTGATATATCTCGAGAACTACGCATCTGATCAAAAAATATCATAGAACATAAAAAGTAGGAAACTTAATTCTCTACAAAAAAGGTCTCTTAACATTTTCCCATAGCTGGCATTGTTTCCGAGATATTTGCAGATTTATCTCAAGGGAAGGGGCCTGACGGACATATTTCGAGATATTTCTTCTTCTTGTTGTTCTTCTTCTGCACAGCTAAGCTGGAAGTGGCATTTGCAGCTCGCAATAGTGCAGAGTTATCTCAAAGAAAGGGGCCACGGTGTTTCTGTATCTCTATTATGTTGGTGCGGCTTCGGAACTTTTAAATATCTTGATATATCTCGAGAACTACGCATCTGATCAAAAAATATCATAGAACGTAAAAAGTAGGAAACTTAATTCTCTACAAAAAAGGTCTCTTAACATTTTGCCATAGCTCGCTTCGTTTCCGAGATATTTGCAGATTTATCTCAAGGGAAGGGGCCTGACGGACATATTTCGAGATATTTCTTCTTCTTGTTGTTCTTCTTCTGCACAGCTAAGCTGGAAGTGGCATTTGCAGCGCGTAATAGTGCAGAGTTATCTCAAAGAAAGGGGCCACGGTGTTTCTGTATCTCTATTATGTTGGTGCGGCTTCGGAACTTTTAAATATCTTGATATATCTCGCGAACTACGCATCTGATCAAAAAATATCATAGAACATAAATAGTAGGAAACTTAATTCTCTACAAAAAAGGTCTCTCAACATTTTGCCATAGCTCGCTTCGTTTCCGAGATATTTGCACATTTATCTCAAGGGAAGGGGCCTAACGGACATATTTCGAGATATTTCTTCTTCTTGTTGTTCTTCTTCTGCACAGCTAAGCTGGAAGTGGCATTTGCGGCTCGCACTAGTGCAGAGTTATCTCAAAGAAAGGGGCCACGGTGTTTCTGTATCTCTATTATGTTGGTGCGGCTTCGGAACTTTAAAATATCTTGATATATCTCGAGAACTACGCATCTGATCAAAAAATATCATACTACATAAAAAGTAGGAAACTTTATTCTCTACAAGAAAGGTCTGTAAACATTTTGCCATAGCTCGCTTCGTTTCCGAGATATTTGCAGATTTATCTCAAGGGAAGGGGCCTGACGGACATATTTCGAGATATTTCTTCTTCTTGTTGTTCTTCTTCTGCACAGCTAAGCTGGAAGTGGCATTTGCGGCTCGCACTAGTGCAGAGTTATCTCAAAGAAAGGGGCCACGGTGTTTCTGTATCTCTATTATGTTGGTGCAGCTTCGGAACTTTTAAATATCTTGATATATCTCGAGAACTACGCATCTGATCAAAAAATATCATGGAACATAAAAAGTAGGAAACTTAATTCTCTACAAAAAAGGTCTCTTAACATTTTGCCATAGCTCGCTTCGTTTCCGAGATATTTGCAGATTTATCTCAAGGGAAGGGGCCCGACGGACATATTTCGAGATATTTCTTCTTCTTGTTGTTCTTCTTCTGCACAGCTAAGCTGGAAGTGGCATTTGCGGCTCGCACTAGTGCAGAGTTATCTCAAAGAAAGGGGCCACGGTGTTTCTGTATCTGTATTATGTTGGTGCGGCTTCGGAACTTTTAAATATCTTGATATATCTCGAGAACTACGCATCTGATCAAAAAATATCATAGAAGATAAATAGTAGGAAACTTAATTCTCTACAAAAAAGGTCTCTCAACATTTTGCCATAGCTCGCTTCGTTTCCGAGATATTTGCAGATTCAGCTCAAAGGAACGGGCCTGACGGACATATTTCGAGATATTTCTTCTTCTTGTTGTTCTTCCTCTGCACAGCTAAGCTGGAAGTGGCATTTGCAGCTCGCAATAGTGCAGAGTTATCTCAAAGAAAGGGGCCACGGTGTTTCTGTATCTCTATTATGTTGGTGCGGCTTCGGAACTTTTAAATATCTCGATATATCTCGAAAACTACGCTTCTGATCAAAAAATATCAGAGAACGTAAATTGTAGGAAACATAATTCTCTACAAAAAAGGTCTCTTAACATTTTGCCATAGCTCGCTTCGTTTCCGAGATATTTGCAGATTTATCTCAAGGGAAGGGGCCTGACGGACATATTTCGAGATATTTCCTCTTCTTGTTGTTCTTCTTCTGCACAGCTAAGCTGGAAGTGGCATTTGCAGCTCGCAATAGTGCAGAGTTATATCAAAGAAAGGGGCCACGGAGTTTCTGTATCTCTATTATGTTGGTGCGGCTTCGGAACTTTTAAATATCTCGGTATATCTCGAGAACTACGCATCTGATCAAAAAATATCATAGAACATAAAAAGTAGGAAACTTAATTCTCTACAAATAAGGTCTCTTAACATTTTGCCATAGCTCGCTTCGTTTCCGAGATATTTGCAGATTTATCTCAAGGGAAGGGGCCTGACGGACATATTTCGAGATATTTCTTCTTCTTGTTGTTCTTCTTCTGCACAGCTAAGCTGGAAGTGAAATTTGCAGCGCCCAATAGTGCAGAGCTATCTCAAAGAAAGGGGCCACGGTGTTTCTGTATCTCTATTATGTTGGTGCGGCTTCGGAACTTTTAAATATCTTGATATATCTCGAGAACTACGCATCTGATCAAAAAATATCATAGAACATAAAAAGTAGGAAACTTAATTCTCTACAAAAAAGGTCTCTTAACATTTTCCCATAGCTGGCATTGTTTCCGAGATATTTGCAGATTTATCTCAAGGGAAGGGGCCTGACGGACATACTTCGAGATATTTCTTCTTCTTGTTGTTCTTCTTCTGCACAGCTAAGCTGGAAGTGGCATTTGCAGCTCGCAATAGTGCAGAGTTATCTCAAAGAAAGGGGCCACGGTGTTTCTGTATCTCTATTATGTTGGTGCGGCTTCGGAACTTTTAAATATCTTGATATATCTCGAGAACTACGCATCTGATCAAAAAATATCATAGAACGTAAAAAGTAGGAAACTTAATTCTCTACAAAAAAGGTCTCTTAACATTTTGCCATAGCTCGCTTCGTGTCCGAGATATTTGCAGATTTATCTCAAGGGAAGGGGCCTGACGGACATATTTCGAGATATTTCTTCTTCTTGTTGTTCTTCTTCTGCACAGCTAAGCTGGAAGTGGCATTTGCAGCGCGCAATAGTGCAGAGTTATCTCAAAGAAAGGGGACACGGTGTTTCTGTATCTCTATTATGTTGGTGCGGCTTCGGAACTTTTAAATATCTTGATATATCTCGAGAACTACGCATCTGATCAAAAAATATCATAGAAGGTAAAAAGTAGGAAACTTAATTCTCTACAAAAAAGGTCTCTTAACATTTTGCCATAGCTCGCTTCGTTTCCGAGATATTTGCAGATTTATCTCAAGGGAAGGGGCCTGACGGACATATTTCGAGATATTTCTTCTTCTTGTTGTTCTTCTTCTGCACAGCTAAGCTGGAAGTGGCATTTGCAGCGCGTAATAGTGCAGAGTTATCTCAAAGAAAGGGGCCACGGTGTTTCTGTATCTCTATTATGTTGGTGCGGCTTCGGAACTTTTAAATATCTTGATATATCTCGCGAACTACGCATCTGATCAAAAAATATCATAGAACATAAATAGTAGGAAACTTAATTCTCTACAAAAAAGGTCTCTCAACATTTTGCCATAGCTCGCTTCGTTTCCGAGATATTTGCACATTTATCTCAAGGGAAGGGGCCTAACGGACATATTTCGAGATATTTCTTCTTCTTGTTGTTCTTCTTCTGCACAGCTAAGCTGGAAGTGGCATTTGCGGCTCGCACTAGTGCAGAGTTATCTCAAAGAAAGGGGCCACGGTGTTTCTGTATCTCTATTATGTTGGTGCGGCTTCGGAACTTTTAAATATCTTGATATATCTCGAGAACTACGCATCTGATCAAAAAATATCATACTACATAAAAAGTAGGAAACTTTATTCTCTACAAGAAAGGTCTGTAAACATTTTGCCATAGCTCGCTTCGTTTCCGAGATATTTGCAGATTTATCTCAAGGGAAGGGGCCTGACGGACATATTTCGAGATATTTCTTCTTCTTGTTGTTCTTCTTCTGCACAGCTAAGCTGGAAGTGGCATTTGCGGCTCGCACTAGTGCAGAGTTATCTCAAAGAAAGGGGCCACGGTGTTTCTGTATCTCTATTATGTTGGTGCAGCTTCGGAACTTTTAAATATCTTGATATATCTCGAGAACTACGCATCTGATCAAAAAATATCATGGAACATAAAAAGTAGGAAACTTAATTCTCTACAAAAAAGGTCTCTTAACATTTTGCCATAGCTCGCTTCGTTTCCGAGATATTTGCAGATTTATCTCAAGGGAAGGGGCCTGACGGACATATTTCGAGCTATTTCTTCTTCTTGTTGTTCTTCTTCTGCACAGCTAAGCTGGAAGTGGCATTTGCGGCTCGCACTAGTGCAGAGTTATCTCAAAGAAAGGGGCCACGGTGTTTCTGTATCTGTATTATGTTGGTGCGGCTTCGGAACTTTTAAATATCTTGATATATCTCGAGAACTACGCATCTGATCAAAAAATATCATAGAAGATAAATAGTAGGAAACTTAATTCTCTACAAAAAAGGTCTCTCAACATTTTGCCATAGCTCGCTTCGTTTCCGAGAGATTTGCAGATTCAGCTCAAAGGAACGGGCCTGACGGACATATTTCGAGATATTTCTTCTTCTTGTTGTTCTTCCTCTGCACAGCTAAGCTGGAAGTGGCATTTGCAGCTCGCAATAGTGCAGAGTTATCTCAAAGAAAGGGGCCACGGTGTTTCTGTATCTCTATTATGTTGGTGCGGCTTCGGAACTTTTAAATATCTCGATATATCTCGAAAACTACGCTTCTGATCAAAAAATATCAGAGAACGTAAATTGTAGGAAACATAATTCTCTACAAAAAAGGTCTCTTAACATTTTGCCATAGCTCGCTTCGTTTCCGAGATATTTGCAGATTTATCTCAAGGGAAGGGGCCTGACGGACATATTTCGAGATATTTCTTCTTCTTGTTGTTCTTCTTCTGCACAGCTAAGCTGGAAGTGGCATTTGCAGCTCGCAATAGTGCAGAGTTATATCAAAGAAAGGGGCCACGGAGTTTCTGTATCTCTATTATGTTGGTGCGGCTTCGGAACTTTTAAATATCTCGATATATCTCGAGAACTACGCATCTGATCAAAAAATATCATAGAACATAAAAAGTAGGAAACTTAATTCTCTACAAACAAGGTCTCTCAACATTTTGCCATAGCTCGCTTCGTTTCCGAGATATTTGCAGATTCAGCTCAAAGGAACGGGGATGACGGACATATTTCGAGATATTTCTTCTTCTTGTTGTTCTTCCTCTGCACAGCTAAGCTGGAAGTGGCATTTGCAGCTCGCAATAGTGCAGAGTTATCTCAAAGAAAGGGGCCACGGTGTTTCTGTATCTCTATTATGTTGGTGCGGCTTCGGAACTTTTAAATATCTCGATATATCTCGAAAACTACGCTTCTGATCAAAAAATATCAGAGAACGTAAATTGTAGGAACCATAATTCTCTACAAAAAAGGTCTCTTAACATTTTGCCATAGCTCGCTTCGTTTCCGAGATATTTGCAGATTTATCTCAAGGGAAGGGGCCTGACGGACATATTTCGAGATATTTCTTCTCCTTGTTGTTCTTCTTCTGCACAGCTAAGCTGGAAGTGGCATTTGCAGCTCGCAATAGTGCAGAGTTATCTCAAAGAAAGACGCCACGGTGTTTCTGTACCTCTATTATGAAGGTGCAGCTTCGGAACTTTTAAATATCTTGATATATCTCGAGAACTACGCATCTGATAAAAAAATATCATAGAACATAAAAAGTAGGAAACCTAATTTTCTACAAAAAAGGTCTGTTAACATTTTGCCGTAGCTCGCTTCGTTTCCGAGATATTTGCAGATTTATCTCAAGGGAAGGGGCCTGACGGACATATTTCGAAATATTTCTTATTCTTGTTGTTCTTCTTCTGCACAGCTAAGCTGGAAGTGGCATTTGCAGGTCGCAATAGTGCAGAGTTATCTCAAAGAAAGGGGCCACGGTGTTTCTGTGTCGCTATTATGTTGGTGCGGCTTCGGAACTTTTAAATATCTCGATATATCTCGAAAACCACGCTTCTGATCAAAAAATATCATAGAACATAAAAAGTAGGAAACTTAATTCTCTACAAAAAAGGTCTCTTAACATTTTGCCATAGCTCGCTTGGTTTCCGAGATATTTGCAGATTTATCTCAAGGGAAGGGGCCTGACGGACATATTTCGAGATATTTCTTCTTCTTGTTGTTCTTCTTCTGCACAGCTAAGCTGGAAGTGGCATTTGCAGCGCCCAATAGTGCAGAGTTATCTCAAAGAAAGGGGCCACGGTGTTTCTGTATCTCTATTATGTTGGTGCGGCTTCGGAACTTTTAAATATCTTGATATATCTCGAGAACTACGCATCTGATCAACAAATATCATAGAACATAAAAAGTAGGAAACTTAATTCTCTACAAAAAAGGTCTCTTAACATTTTCCCATAGCTGGCATTGTTTCCGGGATATTTGCAGATTTATCTCAAGGGAAGGGGCCTGACGGACATATCCCGAGATATTTCTTCTTCTTGTTGTTCCTCTTCTGCACAGCTAAGCTGGAAGTGGCATTTGCAGCTCGCAATAGTGCAGAGTTATCTCAAAGAAAGAGGCCACGGTGTTTCTGTACCTCTATTATGTAGGTGCAGCTTCGGAACTTTTAAATATCTTGATATATCTCGAGAACTACGCATCTGATAAAAAAATATCATAGAACATAAAAAGTAGGAAACCTAATTTTCTACAAAAAAGGTCTGTTAACATTTTGCCGTAGCTCGCTTCGTTTCCGAGATATTTGCAGATTTATCTCAAGGGAAGGGGCCTGACGGACATATTTCGAAATATTTCTTATTCTTGTTGTTCTTCTTCTGCACAGCTAAGCTGGAAGTGGCATTTGCAGGTCGCAATAGTGCAGAGTTATCTCAAAGAAAGGGGCCACGGTGTTTCTGTATCTCTATTATGTTGGTGCGGCTTCGGAACTTTTAAATATCTCGATATATCTCGAAAACTACGCTTCTGATCAAAAAATATCATAGAACATAAATTGTAGGAAACATAATTCTCTACAAAAAAGGTCTCTTAACGTTTTGCCATAGCTCGCTTCGTTTCCGAGATATTTGCAGATTTATCTCAAGGGAAGGGGCCTGACGGACATATTTCGAAATATTTCTTATTCTTGTTGTTCTTCTTCTGCACAGCTAAGCTGGAAGTGGCATTTGCAGGTCGCAATAGTGCAGAGTTATCTCAAAGAAAGGGGCCACGGTGTTTCTGTGTCGCTATTATGTTGGTGCGGCTTCGGAACTTTTAAATATCTCGATATATCTCGAAAACCACGCTTCTGATCAAAAAATATCATAGAACATAAAAAGTAGGAAACTTAATTCTCTACAAAAAAGGTCTCTTAACATTTTGCCATAGCTCGCTTGGTTTCCGAGATATTTGCAGATTTATCTCAAGGGAAGGGGCCTGACGGACATATTTTGAGATATTTCTTCTTCTTGTTGTTCTTCTTCTGCACAGCTAAGCTGGAAGTGGCATTTGCAGCTCGCAATAGTGCAGAGTTATCTCAAAGAATGAGGCCACGGTGTTTCTGTACCTCTATTATGTTGGTGCAGCTTCGGAACTTTTAAATATCTCGATATATCTCGAGAACTACGCATCTGATCAAAAAATATCATAGAACATAAAAAGTAGGAAACTTAATTCTCTACAAATACGGTCTCTTAACATTTTGCCATAGCTCGCTTCGTTTCCGAGATATTTGCAGATTTATCTCAAGGGAAGGGGCCTGACGGACATATTTCGAGATATTTCTTCTTCTTGTTGTTCTTCTTCTGCACAGCTAAGCTGGAAGTGGCATTTGCAGCGCCCAATAGTGCAGAGTTATCTCAAAGAAAGGGGCCACGGTGTTTCTGTATCTCTATTATGTTGGTGCGGCTTCGGAACTTTTAAATATCTTGATATATCTCGAGAACTACGCATCTGATCAACAAATATCATAGAACATAAAAAGTAGGAAACTTAATTCTCTACAAAAAAGGTCTCTTAACATTTTCCCATAGCTGGCATTGTTTCCGAGATATTTGCAGATTTAGCTCAAGGGAAGGGGCCTGACGGACATATTCCGAGATATTTCTTCTTCTTGTTGTTCCTCTTCTGCACAGCTAAGCTGGAAGTGGCATTTGCAGCTCGCAATAGTGCAGAGTTATCTCAAAGAAAGAGGCCACGGTGTTTCTGTACCTCTATTATGTAGGTGCAGCTTCGGAACTTTTAAATATCTTGATATATCTCGAGAACTACGCATCTGATAAAAAAATATCATAGAACATAAAAAGTAGGAAACCTAATTTTCTACAAAAAAGGTCTGTTAACATTTTGCCGTAGCTCGCTTCGTTTCCGAGATATTTGCAGATATATCTCAAGGGAAGGGGCCTGACGGACATATTTCGAAATATTTCTTATTCTTGTTGTTCTTCTTCTGCACAGCTAAGCTGGAAGTGGCATTTGCAGGTCGCAATAGTGCAGAGTTATCTCAAAGAAAGGGGCCACGGTGTTTCTGTATCTCTATTATGTTGGTGCGGCTTCGGAACTTTTAAATATCTCGATATATCTCGAAAACTACGCTTCTGATCAAAAAATATCATAGAACATAAAAAGTAGGAAACTTAATTCTCTACAAATACGGTCTCTTAACATTTTGCCATAGCTCGCTTCGTTTCCGAGATATTTGCAGATTTATCTCAAGGGAAGGGGCCTGACGGACATATTTCGAGATATTTCTTCTTCTTGTTGTTCTTCTTCTGCACAGCTAAGCTGGAAGTGGCATTTGCAGCGCCCAATAGTGCAGAGTTATCTCAAAGAAAGGGGCCACGGTGTTTCTGTATCTCTATTATGTTGGTGCGGCTTCGGAACTTTTAAATATCTTGATATATCTCGAGAACTACGCATCTGATCAACAAATATCATAGAACATAAAAAGTAGGAAACTTAATTCTCTACAAAAAAGGTCTCTTAACATTTTCCCATAGCTGGCATTGTTTCCGAGATATTTGCAGATTTAGCTCAAGGGAAGGGGCCTGACGGACATATTCCGAGATATTTCTTCTTCTTGTTGTTCCTCTTCTGCACAGCTAAGCTGGAAGTGGCATTTGCAGCTCGCAATAGTGCAGAGTTATCTCAAAGAAAGAGGCCACGGTGTTTCTGTACCTCTATTATGTAGGTGCAGCTTCGGAACTTTTAAATATCTTGATATATCTCGAGAACTACGCATCTGATAAAAAAATATCATAGAACATAAAAAGTAGGAAACCTAATTTTCTACAAAAAAGGTCTGTTAACATTTTGCCGTAGCTCGCTTCGTTTCCGAGATATTTGCAGATATATCTCAAGGGAAGGGGCCTGACGGACATATTTCGAGATATTTCTTCTTCTTGTTGTTCTTCTTCTGCACAGCTAAGCTGGAAGTGGCATTTGCAGCTCGCAATAGTGCAGAGTTATCTCAAAGAAAGGGGCCACGGTGTTTCTGTATCTCTATTATGTTGGTGCGGCTTCGGAACTTTTAAATATCTCGATATATCTCGAAAACTACGCTTCTGATCAAAAAATTTCATAGAACGTAAATTGTAGGAAACATAATTCTGTACAAAAAAGGTCTCTTAACATTTTGCCATAGCTCGCTTCGTTTCCGAGATATTTGCAGATTTATCTCAAGGGATGGGGCCTAACGGACATATCTCGAGATATTTCTTCTTCTTGTTGTTCTTCTTCTGCACAGCTAAGCTGGAAGTGGCATTTGCAGCTCGCAATAGTGCAGAGTTATCTCAAAGAAAGGGGCCACGGTGTTTCTGTATCTCTATTATGTTGGTGCGGCTTTGGAACTTTTAAATATCTCGATATATCTCGAAAACTACGCTTCTGATCAAAAAATATCATAGAACATAAAAAGTAGGAAACTTAATTCTCTACAAATAAGGTCTCTTAACATTTTGCCATAGCTCGCTTCGTTTCCGAGATATTTGCAGATTTATCTGAAGGGAAGGGGCCTGACGGACATATTTCGAGATATTTCTTCCTCTTGTTGTTCTTCTTCTGCACAGCTAAGCTGGAAGTGGCATTTGCAGCGCGCAATAGTGCAGAGTTATCTCAAAGAAAGGGGCCACGGTGTTTCTGTATCTCTATTATGTTGGTGCGGCTTCGGAACTTTTAAATATCTCGATATATCTCGAAAACTGCGCTTCTGATCAAAAAATATCAGAGAACGTAAATTGTAGGAAACATAATTCTCTACAAAAAAGGTCTCTTAACATTTTGCCATAGCTCGCTTCGTTTCCGAGATATTTGCAGATTTATCTCAAGGGAAGGGGCCTGACGGACATATTTCGAGATATTTCTTCTTCTTGTTGTTCTTCTTCTGCACAGCTAAGCTGGAAGTGGCATTTGCAGCTCGCAATAGTGCAGAGTTATCTCAAAGAAAGGGGCCACGGTGTTTCTGTATCTCTATTATGTAGGTGCAGCTTCGGAACTTTTAAATATCTTGATATATCTCGAGAACTACGCATCTGATAAAAAAATATCATAGAACATAAAAAGTAGGAAACCTAATTTTCTACAAAAAAGGTCTGTTAACATTTTGCCGTAGCTCGCTTCGTTTCCGAGATATTTGCAGATTTATCTCAAGGGAAGGGGCCTGACGGACATATTTCGAGATATTTCTTCTTCTTGTTGTTCTTCTTCTGCACAGCTAAGCTGGAAGTGGCATTTGCAGGTCGCAATAGTGCAGAGTTATCTCAAAGAAAGGGGCCACGGTGTTTCTGTGTCTCTATTATGTTGGTGCGGCTTTGGAACTTTTAAATATCTCGATATATCTCGAAAACTACGCTTCTGAGCAAAAAATATCATAGAACATAAATTGTAGGAAACATAATTCTCCACAAAAAAGGTCTCTTAACGTTTTGCCATAGCTCGCTTCGTTTCCGAGATATTTGCAGATTTATCTCAAGGGAAGGGTCCTGACGGACATATTTCGAGATATTTCTTCTTCTTGTTGTTCTTCTTCTGCACAGCTAAGCTGGAAGTGGCATTTGCAGCTCGCAATAGTGCAGAGTTATCTCAAAGAAAGGGGCCACGGTGTTTCTGTATCTCTATTATGTTGGTGCGGCTTCGGAACTTTTAAATATCTTGATATATCTCGAGAACTACGCATCTGATCAAAAAATATCATAGAACATAGAAAGTTGGAAACTTAATTCTCTACAAAAAAGGTCTCTTAACATTTTCCCATAGCTGGCATTGTTTCCGAGATATTTGCAGATTTAGCTCAAGGGAAGGGGCCTGACGGACATATTTTGAGATTTTTCTTCTTCTTGTTGTTCTTCTTCTGCACAGCTAAGCTGGAAGTGGCATTTGCAGCTCGCAATAGTGCAGAGTTATCTCAAAGAAAGGGGCCACGGTGTTTCTGTATCTCTATTATGTTGGTGCGGCTTCGGAACTTTTAAATATCTGGATATATCTCGAGAACTACGCATCTGATCAAAAAATATCATAGAACATAAATTGTAGGAAACATAATTCTCTACAAAAAAGGTCTCTTAACGTTTTGCCATAGCTCGCTTCGTTTCCGAGATATTTGCAGATTTATCTCAAGGGAAGGGTCCTGACGGACATATTTCGAGATATTTCTTCTTCTTGTTGTTCTTCTTCTGCACAGCTAAGCTGGAAGTGGCATTTGCAGCTCGCAATAGTGCAGAGTTATCTCAAAGAAAGGGGCCACGGTGTTTCTGTATCTCTATTATGTTGGTGCGGCTTCGGAACTTTTAAATATCTTGATATATCTCAAGAACTACGCATCTGATCAAAAAATATCATAGAACATAAAAAGTAGAAAACTTAATTCTCTACAAATAAGGTCTCTTAACATTTTGCCATAGCTTGGTTCGTTTCCGAGATATTTGCAAAGATTTATCTGAAGGGAAGGGGCCTGACGGACATATTTCGAGATATTTCTTCTTCTTGTTGTTCTTCTTCTGCACAGCTAAGCTGGAAGTGGCATTTGCAGCTCGCAATAGTGCAGAGTTATCTCAAAGAATGGGGCCACGGTGTTTCTGTATCTCTATTATGTTGGTGCGGCTTCGGAACTTTTAAATATCTTGATATATCTCGAGAACTACGCATCTGATCAAAAAATATCATAGAACATAAAAAGTAGGAAACTTAATTCTCTACAAAAAAGGTCTCTTAACATTTTGCCATAGCTCGCTTGGTTTCCGAGATATTTGCAGATTTATCTCAAGGGAAGGGGCCTGACGGACATATTTTGAGATATTTCTTCTTCTTGTTGTTCTTCTTCTGCACAGCTAAGCTGGAAGTGGCATTTGCAGCACGCAATAGTGCAGAGTTATCTCAAAGGAAGTGGCCACGGTGTTTCTGTATCTCTATTATGTTGGTGCGGCTTCGGAACTTTTAAATATCTTGATATATCTCGAGAACTACGCATCTGATCAAAAAATATCATAGAACATAAAAAGTAGGAAACTTAATTCTCTACAAATAAGGTCTCTTAACATTTTGCCATAGCTCGCTTCGTTTCCGAGATATTTGCAGATTTATCTCAAGGAAAGGGGCCTGACGGACATATTTCGAGATATTCCTTCTTCTTGTTGTTCTTCTTCTGCACAGCTAAGCTGGAAGTGGCATTTGCAGCTCGCAATAGTGAAGAGATATCTCAAAGAAAGGGGCCACGGTGTTTCTGTATCTCTATTATGTTGGTGCGGCTTCGGAACTTTTAAATATCTTGATATATCTCGAGAACTACGCGTATGATCAAAAAATATCATAGAACATAAAAAGTAGGAAACATAATTCTCTACAAAAAAGGTCTCTTAACATTTTGCCATAGCTCGCTTCGTTTCCGAGATATTTGCAGATTTATCTCAAGGGAAGGGGCCTGACGGACATATTTCGAGATATTTCTTCTTCTTGTTGTTCTTCTTCTGCACAGCTAAGCTGGAAGTGGCATTTGCAGGTCGCAATAGTGCAGAGTTATCTCAAAGAAAGGGGCCACGGTGTTTCTGTGTCTCTATTATGTTGGTGCGGCTTTGGAACTTTTAAATATCTCGATATATCTCGAAAACTACGCTTCTGAGCAAAAAATATCATACAACATAAATTGTAGGAAACATAATTCTCCACAAAAAAGGTCTCTTAACGTTTTGCCATAGCTCGCTTCGTTTCCGAGATATTTGCAGATTTATCTCAAGGGAAGGGTCCTGACGGACATATTTCGAGATATTTCTTCTTCTTGTTGTTCTTCTTCTGCATAGCTAAGCTGGAAGTGGCATTTGCAGCTCGCAATAGTGCAGAGTTATCTCAAAGAAAGGGGCCACGGTGTTTCTGTATCTCTATTATGTTGGTGCGGCTTCGGAACTTTTAAATATCTTGATATATCTCGAGAACTACGCATCTGATCAAAAAATATCATAGAACATAGAAAGTAGGAAACTTAATTCTCTACAAAAAAGGTCTCTTAACATTTTCCCATAGCTGGCATTGTTTCCGAGATATTTGCAGATTTAGCTCAAGGGAAGGGGCCTGACGGACATATTTTGAGATTTTTCTTCTTCTTGTTGTTCTTCTTCTGCACAGCTAAGCTGGAAGTGGCATTTGCAGCTCGCAATAGTGCAGAGTTATCTCAAAGAAAGGGGCCACGGTGTTTCTGTATCTCTATTATGTTGGTGCGGCTTCGGAACTTTTAAATATCTGGATATATCTCGAGAACTACGCATCTGATCAAAAAATATCATAGAACATAAATTGTAGGAAACATAATTCTCTACAAAAAAGGTATCTTAACGTTTTGCCATAGCTCGCTTCGTTTCCGAGATATTTGCAGATTTATCTCAAGGGAAGGGTCCTGACGGACATATTTCGAGATATTTCTTCTTCTTGTTGTTCTTCTTCTGCACAGCTAAGCTGGAAGTGGCATTTGCAGCTCGCAATAGTGCAGAGTTATCTCAAAGAAAGGGGCCACGGTGTTTCTGTATCTCTATTATGTTGGTGCGGCTTCGGAACTTTTAAATATCTTGATATATCTCAAGAACTACGCATCTGATCAAAAAATATCATAGAACATAAAAAGTAGAAAACTTAATTCTCTACAAATAAGGTCTCTTAACATTTTGCCATAGCTTGGTTCGTTTCCGAGATATTTGCAAAGATTTATCTGAAGGGAAGGGGCCTGACGGACATATTTCGAGATATTTCTTCTTCTTGTTGTTCTTCTTCTGCACAGCTAAGCTGGAAGTGGCATTTGCAGCTCGCAATAGTGCAGAGTTATCTCAAAGAATGGGGCCACGGTGTTTCTGTATCTCTATTATGTTGGTGCGGCTTCGGAACTTTTAAATATCTTGATATATCTCGAGAACTACGCATCTGATCAAAAAATATCATAGAACATAAAAAGTAGGAAACTTAATTCTCTACAAAAAAGGTCTCTTAACATTTTGCCATAGCTCGCTTGGTTTCCGAGATATTTGCAGATTTATCTCAAGGGAAGGGGCCTGACGGACATATTTTGAGATATTTCTTCTTCTTGTTGTTCTTCTTCTGCACAGCTAAGCTGGAAGTGGCATTTGCAGCACGCAATAGTGCAGAGTTATCTCAAAGGAAGGGGCCACGGTGTTTCTGTATCTCTATTATGTTGGTGCGGCTTCGGAACTTTTAAATATCTTGATATATCTCGAGAACTACGCATCTGATCAAAAAATATCATAGAACATAAAAAGTAGGAAACTTAATTCTCTACAAATAAGGTCTCTTAACATTTTGCCATAGCTCGCTTCGTTTCCGAGATATTTGCAGATTTATCTCAAGGAAAGGGGCCTGACGGACATATTTCGAGATATTTCTTCTTCTTGTTGTTCTTCTTCTGCACAGCTAAGCTGGAAGTGGCATTTGCAGCTCGCAATAGTGCAGAGATATCTCAAAGAAAGGGGCCACGGTGTTTCTGTATCTCTATTATGTTGGTGCGGCTTCGGAACTTTTAAATATCTTGATATATCTCGAGAACTACGCGTATGATCAAAAAATATCATAGAACATAAAAAGTAGGAAACATAATTCTCTACAAAAAAGGTCTCTTAACATTTTGCCATAGCTCGCTTCGTTTCCGAGATATTTGCAGATTTATCTCAAGGGAAGGGGCCTGACGGACATATTTCGAGATATTTCTTCTTCTTGTTGTTCTTCTTCTGCACAGCTAAGCTGGAAGTGGCATTTGCAGCTCGCAATAGTGCAGAGTTATCTCAAAGAAAGGGGCCACCGTGTTTCTGTATCTCTATTATGTTGGTGCGGCTTCGGAACTTTTAAATATCTTGATATATCTCGAGAACTACGCATCTGATCAAAAAATATCATAGAACATAAATTGTAGGAAACATAATTCTCTACAAAAAAGGTCACTTAACGTTTTGCCATAGCTCGCTTCGTTTCCGAGATATTTGCAGATTTATCTCAAGGGAAGGGTCCTGACGGACATATTTCGAGATATTTCTTCTTCTTGTTGTTCTTCTTCTGCACAGCTAAGCTGGAAGTGGCATTTGCAGCTCGCAATAGTGCAGAGTTATCTCAAAGAAAGGGGCCACGGTGTTTCTGTATCTCTATTATGTTGGTGCGGCTTCGGAACTTTTAAATATCTTGATATATCTCAAGAACTACGCATCTGATCAAAAAATATCATAGAACATAAAAAGTAGAAAACTTAATTCTCTACAAATAAGGTCTCTGAACATTTTGCCATAGCTTGGTTCGTTTCCGAGATATTTGCAAAGATTTATCTGAAGGGAAGGGGCCTGACGGACATATTTCGAGATATTTCTTCTTCTTGTTGTTCTTCTTCTGCACAGCTAAGCGGGAAGTGGCATTTGCAGCTCGCAATAGTGCAGAGTTATCTCAAAGAATGGGGCCACGGTGTTTCTGTATCTCTATTATGTTGGTGCGGCTTCGGAACTTTTAATTATCTTGATATATCTCGAGAACTACGCATCTGATCAAAAAATATCATAGAACATAAAAAGTAGGAAACTTAATTCTCTACAAAAAAGGTCTCTTAACATTTTGCCATAGCTCGCTTGGTTTCCGAGATATTTGCAGATTTATCTCAAGGGAAGGGGCCTGACGGACATATTTTGAGATATTTCTTCTTCTTGTTGTTCTTCTTCTGCACAGCTAAGCTGGAAGTGGCATTTGCAGCACGCAATAGTGCAGAGTTATCTCAAAGGAAGGGGCCACGGTGTTTCTGTATCTCTATTATGTTGGTGCGGCTTCGGAACTTTTAAATATCTTGATATATCTCGAGAACTACGCATCTGATCAAAAAATATCATAGAACATAAAAAGTAGGAAACTTAATTCTCTACAAATAAGGTCTCTTAACATTTTGCCATAGCTCGCTTCGTTTCCGAGATATTTGCAGATTTATCTCAAGGAAAGGGGCCTGACGGACATATTTCGAGATATTTCTTCTTCTTGTTGTTCTTCTTCTGCACAGCTAAGCTGGAAGTGGCATTTGCAGCTCGCAATAGTGCAGAGATATCTCAAAGAAAGGGGCCACGGTGTTTCTGTATCTCTTTTATGTTGGTGCGGCTTCGGAACTTTTAAATATCTTGATATATCTCGAGAACTACGCGTATGATCAAAAAATATCATAGAACATAAAAAGTAGGAAACATAATTCTCTACAAAAAAGGTCTCTTAACATTTTGCCATAGCTCGCTTCGTTTCCGAGATATTTGCAGATTTATCTCAAGGGAAGGGGCCTGACGGACATATTTCGAGATATTTCTTCTTCTTGTTGTTCTTCCTCTGCACAGCTAAGCTGGAAGTGGCATTTGCAGCTCGCAATAGTTCAGAGTTATCTCAAAGAAAGGGGCCACGGTGTTTCTGTATCTCTATTATGTTGGTGCGGCTTCGGAACTTTTAAATATCTCGATATATCTCGAAAACTACGCTTCTGATCAAAAAATATCATAGAACATAAATTGTAGGAAACATAATTCTCTACAAAAAACGTCTCTTAACATTTTGCCATAGCTCGCTTCGTTTCCGAGATATTTGCAGATTCAGCTCAAAGGAACGGGCCTGACGGACATATTTCGAGATATTTCTTCTTCTTGTTGTTCTTCCTTTGCACAGCTAAGCTGGAAGTGGCATTTGCGGCTCGCAATAGTGCAGAGTTATCTCAAAGAAAGAGGCCACGGTGTTTCTGTACCTCTATTATGTTGGTGCAGCTTCGGAACTTTTAAATATCTTGATATATCTCGACAACTACGCATCTGATCAAAAAATATCATAGAACATAAAAAGTAGGAAACCTAATTTTCTAGAAAAAAGGTCTCTTAACATTTTGCCGTAGCTCGCTTCGTTTCTGAGATATTTGCAGATTTATCTCAAGGGAAGGGGCCTGACGAACATATTTCGAAATATTTCTTATTCTTGTTGTTCTTCTTCTGCACAGCTAAGCTGGAAGTGGCATTTGCAGCTCGCAATAGTGCAGAGTTATCTCAAAGAAAGGGGCCACGGTGTTTCTGTACCTCTATTATGTTGGTGCAGCTTCGGAGCTTTTAAATATCTTGATATATCTCGAGAACTACGCATCTGATCAAAAAATATCATACAACATAAAAAGTAGGAAACTTAATTCTCTACAAAAAAGGTCTCTTAACATTTTGCCATAGCTCGCTTCGTTTCCGAGATATTTGCAGATTTATCTCAAGGGATGGGACCTGACGGACATATTTCGAGATATTTCTTCTTCTTGTTGTTCTTCCTCTGCACAGCTAAACTGGAAGTGGCATTTCCAGCTCGCAATAGTGCAGAGTTATCTCAAAGAAAGGGGCCACGGTGTTTCTGTATCTCTATTATGTTGGTGCGGCTTCGGAACTTTTAAATATCTTGATATATCTCGAGAACTACGCATCGGATCAAAAAATATCGCAGAACATAAAAAGTAGGAAACTTAATTCTCTACAAATAAGGTCTCTTAACATTTTGCCATAGCTCGCTTCGTTTCCGAGATATTTGCAGGTTTATCTCAAGGGAAGGGGCTTGACGGACATATTTCGAGATATTTCTTCTTCTTGTTGTTCTTCTTCTGCACTGCTAAGCTGGAAGTGGCATTTGCAGCTCGCAATAGTGCAGAGTTATCGCAAAGGAAGAGGCCACGGTGTTTCTGTACCTCTATTATGTTGGTGCAGCTTCGGAACTTTTAAATATCTTGATATATCTCGAGAACTACGCATCTGATCAAAAAATATCATAGAAAATAAAAAGTAGGAAACTGAATTCTCTACAAAAAAGGTCTCTTAACATTTTGCCATAGCTCGCTTGGTTTCCCAGATATTTGCAGATTTATCTCAAGGGAAGGGGCCTGACGGACATATTTCGAGATATTTCTTCTTCTTGTTGTTCTTCTTCTGCACAGCTAAGCTGGAAGTGGCATTTGCAGCTCGCAATAGTGCAGAGTTATCGCAAAGAAAGGGGCCACGGTGTTTCTGTATCTCTATTATGTTGGTGCGGCTTCGGAACTTTTAAATATATTGATATATCTCGACAACTACGCATCTGATCAAAAAATATCATAGCACATAAAAAGTAGGAAACCTAATTTTCTAGAAAAAAGGTCTCTTAACATTTTGCCGTAGCTCGCTTCGTTTCTGAGATATTTGCAGATTTATCTCAAGGGAAGGGGCCTGACGAACATATTTCGAAATATTTCTTATTCTTGTTGTTCTTCTTCTGCACAGCTAAGCTGGAAGTGGCATTTGCAGCTCGCAATAGTGCAGAGTTATCTCAAAGAAAGGGACCACGGTGTTTCTGTACCTCTATTATGTTGGTGCAGCTTCGGAGCTTTTAAATATCTTGATATATCTCGAGAACTACGCATCTGATCAAAAAATATCATACAACATAAAAAGTAGGAAACTTAATTCTCTACAAAAAAGGTCTCTTAACATTTTGCCATAGCTCGCTTCGTTTCCGAGATATTTGCAGATTTATCTCAAGGGAAGTGGCCTGACGGACATATTTCGAGATATTTCTTCTTCTTGTTGTTCTTCTTCTGCACAGCTAAGCTGGAAGTGGCATTTGGGGCTCGCACTAGTGCAGAGTTATCTCAAAGAAAGGGGCCACGGTGTTTTTGTATCTCTATTATGTTGGTGCAGCTTCGGAACTTTTAAATATCTTGATATATCTCGAGAACTACGCATCTGATCAAAAAATATCATAGAAAATAAAAAGTAGGAAACTGAATTCTCTACAAAAAAGGTCTCTTAACATTTTGCCATAGCTCGCTTCGTTTCCGAGATATATGCAGATTTATCTCAAGGGAAGGGGCCTGACGGACATATTTCGAGATATTTCTTCTTCTTCTTGTTCTTCTTCTGTACAGCTAAACTGGAAGTGGCATTTCCAGCTCGCAATAGCGCAGTGTTATCTCAAAGAAAGGGGCCACGGTGTTTCTGTATCTTTATTATGTTGGTGCGGCTTCGGAACTTTTAAATATCTTGATATATCTCGAGAACTACGCATCTGATCAAAAAATATCATAGAACATAGAAAGTAGGAAACTTAATTCTCTACAAAAAAGGTCTCTTAACATTTTCCCATAGCTGGCATTGTTTCCGAGATATTTGCAGATTTAGCTCAAGGGAAGGGGCCTGACGGACATATTTTGAGATTTTTCTTCTTCTTGTTGTTCTTCTTCTGCACAGCTAAGCTGGAAGTGGCATTTGCAGCTCGCAATAGTGCAGAGTTATCTCAAAGAAAGGGGCCACGGTGTTTCTGTATCTCTATTATGTTGGTGCGGCTTCGGAACTTTTAAATATCTGGATATATCTCGAGAACTACGCATCTGATCAAAAAATATCATAGAACATAAATTGTAGGAAACATAATTCTCTACAAAAAAGGTATCTTAACGTTTTGCCATAGCTCGCTTCGTTTCCGAGATATTTGCAGATTTATCTCAAGGGAAGGGTCCTGACGGACATATTTCGAGATATTTCTTCTTCTTGTTGTTCTTCTTCTGCACAGCTAAGCTGGAAGTGGCATTTGCAGCTCGCAATAGTGCAGAGTTATCTCAAAGAAAGGGGCCACGGTGTTTCTGTATCTCTATTATGTTGGTGCGGCTTCGGAACTTTTAAATATCTTGATATATCTCAAGAACTACGCATCTGATCAAAAAATATCATAGAACATAAAAAGTAGAAAACTTAATTCTCTACAAATAAGGTCTCTTAACATTTTGCCATAGCTTGGTTCGTTTCCGAGATATTTGCAAAGATTTATCTGAAGGGAAGGGGCCTGACGGACATATTTCGAGATATTTCTTCTTCTTGTTGTTCTTCTTCTGCACAGCTAAGCTGGAAGTGGCATTTGCAGCTCGCAATAGTGCAGAGTTATCTCAAAGAATGGGGCCACGGTGTTTCTGTATCTCTATTATGTTGGTGCGGCTTCGGAACTTTTAAATATCTTGATATATCTCGAGAACTACGCATCTGATCAAAAAATATCATAGAACATAAAAAGTAGGAAACTTAATTCTCTACAAAAAAGGTCTCTTAACATTTTGCCATAGCTCGCTTGGTTTCCGAGATATTTGCAGATTTATCTCAAGGGAAGGGGCCTGACGGACATATTTTGAGATATTTCTTCTTCTTGTTGTTCTTCTTCTGCACAGCTAAGCTGGAAGTGGCATTTGCAGCACGCAATAGTGCAGAGTTATCTCAAAGGAAGGGGCCACGGTGTTTCTGTATCTCTATTATGTTGGTGCGGCTTCGGAACTTTTAAATATCTTGATATATCTCGAGAACTACGCATCTGATCAAAAAATATCATAGAACATAAAAAGTAGGAAACTTAATTCTCTACAAATAAGGTCTCTTAACATTTTGCCATAGCTCGCTTCGTTTCCGAGATATTTGCAGATTTATCTCAAGGAAAGGGGCCTGACGGACATATTTCGAGATATTTCTTCTTCTTGTTGTTCTTCTTCTGCACAGCTAAGCTGGAAGTGGCATTTGCAGCTCGCAATAGTGCAGAGATATCTCAAAGAAAGGGGCCACGGTGTTTCTGTATCTCTATTATGTTGGTGCGGCTTCGGAACTTTTAAATATCTTGATATATCTCGAGAACTACGCGTATGATCAAAAAATATCATAGAACATAAAAAGTAGGAAACATAATTCTCTACAAAAAAGGTCTCTTAACATTTTGCCATAGCTCGCTTCGTTTCCGAGATATTTGCAGATTTATCTCAAGGGAAGGGGCCTGACGGACATATTTCGAGATATTTCTTCTTCTTGTTGTTCTTCTTCTGCACAGCTAAGCTGGAAGTGGCATTTGCAGCTCGCAATAGTGCAGAGTTATCTCAAAGAAAGGGGCCACCGTGTTTCTGTATCTCTATTATGTTGGTGCGGCTTCGGAACTTTTAAATATCTTGATATATCTCGAGAACTACGCATCTGATCAAAAAATATCATAGAACATAAATTGTAGGAAACATAATTCTCTACAAAAAAGGTCACTTAACGTTTTGCCATAGCTCGCTTCGTTTCCGAGATATTTGCAGATTTATCTCAAGGGAAGGGTCCTGACGGACATATTTCGAGATATTTCTTCTTCTTGTTGTTCTTCTTCTGCACAGCTAAGCTGGAAGTGGCATTTGCAGCTCGCAATAGTGCAGAGTTATCTCAAAGAAAGGGGCCACGGTGTTTCTGTATCTCTATTATGTTGGTGCGGCTTCGGAACTTTTAAATATCTTGATATATCTCAAGAACTACGCATCTGATCAAAAAATATCATAGAACATAAAAAGTAGAAAACTTAATTCTCTACAAATAAGGTCTCTGAACATTTTGCCATAGCTTGGTTCGTTTCCGAGATATTTGCAAAGATTTATCTGAAGGGAAGGGGCCTGACGGACATATTTCGAGATATTTCTTCTTCTTGTTGTTCTTCTTCTGCACAGCTAAGCGGGAAGTGGCATTTGCAGCTCGCAATAGTGCAGAGTTATCTCAAAGAATGGGGCCACGGTGTTTCTGTATCTCTATTATGTTGGTGCGGCTTCGGAACTTTTAATTATCTTGATATATCTCGAGAACTACGCATCTGATCAAAAAATATCATAGAACATAAAAAGTAGGAAACTTAATTCTCTACAAAAAAGGTCTCTTAACATTTTGCCATAGCTCGCTTGGTTTCCGAGATATTTGCAGATTTATCTCAAGGGAAGGGGCCTGACGGACATATTTTGAGATATTTCTTCTTCTTGTTGTTCTTCTTCTGCACAGCTAAGCTGGAAGTGGCATTTGCAGCACGCAATAGTGCAGAGTTATCTCAAAGGAAGGGGCCACGGTGTTTCTGTATCTCTATTATGTTGGTGCGGCTTCGGAACTTTTAAATATCTTGATATATCTCGAGAACTACGCATCTGATCAAAAAATATCATAGAACATAAAAAGTAGGAAACTTAATTCTCTACAAATAAGGTCTCTTAACATTTTGCCATAGCTCGCTTCGTTTCCGAGATATTTGCAGATTTATCTCAAGGAAAGGGGCCTGACGGACATATTTCGAGATATTTCTTCTTCTTGTTGTTCTTCTTCTGCACAGCTAAGCTGGAAGTGGCATTTGCAGCTCGCAATAGTGCAGAGATATCTCAAAGAAAGGGGCCACGGTGTTTCTGTATCTCTATTATGTTGGTGCGGCTTCGGAACTTTTAAATATCTTGATATATCTCGAGAACTACGCGTATGATCAAAAAATATCATAGAACATAAAAAGTAGGAAACATAATTCTCTACAAAAAAGGTCTCTTAACATTTTGCCATAGCTCGCTTCGTTTCCGAGATATTTGCAGATTTATCTCAAGGGAAGGGGCCTGACGGACATATTTCGAGATATTTCTTCTTCTTGTTGTTCTTCTTCTGCACAGCTAAGCTGGAAGTGGCATTTGCAGCTCGCAATAGTGCAGAGTTATCTCAAAGAAAGGGGCCACCGTGTTTCTGTATCTCTATTATGTTGGTGCGGCTTCGGAACTTTTAAATATCTTGATATATCTCGAGAACTACGCATCTGATCAAAAAATATCATAGAACATAAATTGTAGGAAACATAATTCTCTACAAAAAAGGTCACTTAACGTTTTGCCATAGCTCGCTTCGTTTCCGAGATATTTGCAGATTTATCTCAAGGGAAGGGTCCTGACGGACATATTTCGAGATATTTCTTCTTCTTGTTGTTCTTCTTCTGCACAGCTAAGCTGGAAGTGGCATTTGCAGCTCGCAATAGTGCAGAGTTATCTCAAAGAAAGGGGCCACGGTGTTTCTGTATCTCTATTATGTTGGTGCGGCTTCGGAACTTTTAAATATCTTGATATATCTCAAGAACTACGCATCTGATCAAAAAATATCATAGAACATAAAAAGTAGAAAACTTAATTCTCTACAAATAAGGTCTCTGAACATTTTGCCATAGCTTGGTTCGTTTCCGAGATATTTGCAAAGATTTATCTGAAGGGAAGGGGCCTGACGGACATATTTCGAGATATTTCTTCTTCTTGTTGTTCTTCTTCTGCACAGCTAAGCGGGAAGTGGCATTTGCAGCTCGCAATAGTGCAGAGTTATCTCAAAGAATGGGGCCACGGTGTTTCTGTATCTCTATTATGTTGGTGCGGCTTCGGAACTTTTAATTATCTTGATATATCTCGAGAACTACGCATCTGATCAAAAAATATCATAGAACATAAAAAGTAGGAAACTTAATTCTCTACAAAAAAGGTCTCTTAACATTTTGCCATAGCTCGCTTGGTTTCCGAGATATTTGCAGATTTATCTCAAGGGAAGGGGCCTGACGGACATATTTTGAGATATTTCTTCTTCTTGTTGTTCTTCTTCTGCACAGCTAAGCTGGAAGTGGCATTTGCAGCACGCAATAGTGCAGAGTTATCTCAAAGGAAGGGGCCACGGTGTTTCTGTATCTCTATTATGTTGGTGCGGCTTCGGAACTTTTAAATATCTTGATATATCTCGAGAACTACGCATCTGATCAAAAAATATCATAGAACATAAAAAGTAGGAAACTTAATTCTCTACAAATAAGGTCTCTTAACATTTTGCCATAGCTCGCTTCGTTTCCGAGATATTTGCAGATTTATCTCAAGGAAAGGGGCCTGACGGACATATTTCGAGATATTTCTTCTTCTTGTTGTTCTTCTTCTGCACAGCTAAGCTGGAAGTGGCATTTGCAGCTCGCAATAGTGCAGAGATATCTCAAAGAAAGGGGCCACGGTGTTTCTGTATCTCTATTATGTTGGTGCGGCTTCGGAACTTTTAAATATCTTGATATATCTCGAGAACTACGCGTATGATCAAAAAATATCATAGAACATAAAAAGTAGGAAACATAATTCTCTACAAAAAAGGTCTCTTAACATTTTGCCATAGCTCGCTTCGTTTCCGAGATATTTGCAGATTTATCTCAAGGGAAGGGGCCTGACGGACATATTTCGAGATATTTCTTCTTCTTGTTGTTCTTCCTCTGCACAGCTAAGCTGGAAGTGGCATTTGCAGCTCGCAATAGTTCAGAGTTATCTCAAAGAAAGGGGCCACGGTGTTTCTGTATCTCTATTATGTTGGTGCGGCTTCGGAACTTTTAAATATCTCGATATATCTCGAAAACTACGCTTCTGATCAAAAAATATCATAGAACATAAATTGTAGGAAACATAATTCTCTACAAAAAACGTCTCTTAACATTTTGCCATAGCTCGCTTCGTTTCCGAGATATTTGCAGATTCAGCTCAAAGGAACGGGCCTGACGGACATATTTCGAGATATTTCTTCTTCTTGTTGTTCTTCCTTTGCACAGCTAAGCTGGAAGTGGCATTTGCGGCTCGCAATAGTGCAGAGTTATCTCAAAGAAAGAGGCCACGGTGTTTCTGTACCTCTATTATGTTGGTGCAGCTTCGGAACTTTTAAATATCTTGATATATCTCGACAACTACGCATCTGATCAAAAAATATCATAGAACATAAAAAGTAGGAAACCTAATTTTCTAGAAAAAAGGTCTCTTAATATTTTGCCGTAGCTCGCTTCGTTTCTGAGATATTTGCAGATTTATCTCAAGGGAAGGGGCCTGACGAACATATTTCGAAATATTTCTTATTCTTGTTGTTCTTCTTCTGCACAGCTAAGCTGGAAGTGGCATTTGCAGCTCGCAATAGTGCAGAGTTATCTCAAAGAAAGGGACCACGGTGTTTCTGTACCTCTATTATGTTGGTGCAGCTTCGGAGCTTTTAAATATCTTGATATATCTCGAGAACTACGCATCTGATCAAAAAATATCATACAACATAAAAAGTAGGAAACTTAATTCTCTACAAAAAAGGTCTCTTAACATTTTGCCATAGCTCGCTTCGTTTCCGAGATATTTGCAGATTTATCTCAAGGGATGGGACCTGACGGACATATTTCGAGATATTTCTTCTTCTTGTTGTTCTTCCTCTGCACAGCTAAACTGGAAGTGGCATTTCCAGCTCGCAATAGTGCAGAGTTATCTCAAAGAAAGGGGCCACGGTGTTTCTGTATCTCTATTATGTTGGTGCGGCTTCGGAACTTTTAAATATCTTGATATATCTCGAGAACTACGCATCGGATCAAAAAATATCGCAGAACATAAAAAGTAGGAAACTTAATTCTCTACAAATAAGGTCTCTTAACATTTTGCCATAGCTCGCTTCGTTTCCGAGATATTTGCAGGTTTATCTCAAGGGAAGGGGCTTGACGGACATATTTCGAGATATTTCTTCTTCTTGTTGTTCTTCTTCTGCACTGCTAAGCTGGAAGTGGCATTTGCAGCGCGCAATAGTGCAGAGTTATCTCAAAGAAAGAGGCCACGGTGTTTCTGTACCTCTATTATGTTGGTGCAGCTTCGGGACTTTTAAATATCTTGATATATCTCGAGAACTACGCATCTGATCAAAAAATATCATAGAACACAAAAAGTAGGAAACCTAATTCTCTACAAGAAAGGTCTCTTAACATTTTGCCATAGCTCGCTTCGTTTCCGAGATATTTGCAGATTTATCTCAAGGGAAGGGGCCTGACGGACATATTTCGAGATATTTCTCCTTCTTGTTGTTCTTCTTCTGCACAGCTAAGCTGGAAGTGGCATTTGCAGCTCGCAATAGTGCAGAGTTATCGCAAAGGAAGAGGCCACGGTGTTTCTGTACCTCTATTATGTTGGTGCAGCTTCGGAACTTTTAAATATCTTGATATATCTCGAGAACTACGCATCTGATCAAAAAATATCATAGAAAATAAAAAGTAGGAAACTGAATTCTCTACAAAAAAGGTCTCTTAACATTTTGCCATAGCTCGCTTGGTTTCCCAGATATTTGCAGATTTATCTCAAGGGAAGGGGCCTGACGGACATATTTCGAGATATTTCTTCTTCTTGTTGTTCTTCTTCTGCACAGCTAAGCTGGAAGTGGCATTTGCAGCTCGCAATAGTGCAGAGTTATCGCAAAGAAAGGGGCCACGGTGTTTCTGTATCTCTATTATGTTGGTGCGGCTTCGGAACTTTTAAATATATTGATATATCTCGACAACTACGCATCTGATCAAAAAATATCATAGCACATAAAAAGTAGGAAACCTAATTTTCTAGAAAAAAGGTCTCTTAACATTTTGCCGTAGCTCGCTTCGTTTCTGAGATATTTGCAGATTTATCTCAAGGGAAGGGGCCTGACGAACATATTTCGAAATATTTCTTATTCTTGTTGTTCTTCTTCTGCACAGCTAAGCTGGAAGTGGCATTTGCAGCTCGCAATAGTGCAGAGTTATCTCAAAGAAAGGGACCACGGTGTTTCTGTACCTCTATTATGTTGGTGCAGCTTCGGAGCTTTTAAATATCTTGATATATCTCGAGAACTACGCATCTGATCAAAAAATATCATACAACATAAAAAGTAGGAAACTTAATTCTCTACAAAAAAGGTCTCTTAACATTTTGCCATAGCTCGCTTCGTTTCCGAGATATTTGCAGATTTATCTCAAGGGAAGTGGCCTGACGGACATATTTCGAGATATTTCTTCTTCTTGTTGTTCTTCTTCTGCACAGCTAAGCTGGAAGTGGCATTTGGGGCTCGCACTAGTGCAGAGTTATCTCAAAGAAAGGGGCCACGGTGTTTTTGTATCTCTATTATGTTGGTGCAGCTTCGGAACTTTTAAATATCTTGATATATCTCGAGAACTACGCATCTGATCAAAAAATATCATAGAAAATAAAAAGTAGGAAACTGAATTCTCTACAAAAAAGGTCTCTTAACATTTTGCCATAGCTCGCTTCGTTTCCGAGATATATGCAGATTTATCTCAAGGGAAGGGGCCTGACGGACATATTTCGAGATATTTCTTCTTCTTGTTGTTCTTCTTCTGTACAGCTAAACTGGAAGTGGCATTTCCAGCTCGCAATAGCGCAGTGTTATCTCAAAGAAAGGGGCCACGGTGTTTCTGTATCTTTATTATGTTGTTGCGGCTTCGGAACCTTTAAATATCTCGATATATCTCGAAAACTACGCATCTGATCAAAAAATATCATAGAACATAAATAGTAGGAAACTTAATTTCCTACAAAAAAGGTCTCTCAACGTTTTGCCATAGCTCGCATTGTTTCCGAGATATTTGCAGATTCAGCTCAAAGGATCGGGCCTGACGGACATATTTCGAGATATTTCTTCTTCTTGTTGTTCTTCGTCTGCACAGCTAAACTGGAAGCGGCATTTGCGGCTCGCACTAGTGCAGAGTTATCTCAAAGAAAGGGGCCACGGTGTTTCTGTATCTCTATTATGTTGGTGCGGCTTCGGAACTTTTAAATATCTTGATATATCTCGAGAACTACGCATCTGATCAAAAAATATCATAGAACATAAAAAGTAGGAAACTTAATTCTCTACAAAAAAGGTCTCTTAACATTTTGCCATAGCTCGCTTCGTTTCCGAGATATTTGCAGATTTATCACGAGGGAAGGGGCCTGACGGACATATTTCGAGATATTTCTTCTTCTTGTTGTTCTTCTTCTGTACAGCTAAACTGGAAGTGGCATTTCCAGCTCGCAATAGCGCAGTGTTATCTCAAAGAAAGGGGCCACGGTGGTTCTGTATCTTTATTATGTTGTTGCGGCTTCGGAACTTTTAAATATCTTGATATATCTCGACAATTACGCATCTGATAAAAAAATATCATACAACATAAAAAGTAGGACACATAATTCTCTACGAAAAAGGTCTCTTAACATTTTGCCATAGCTCGCTTCGTTCCCGAGATATTTGCAGATTTATCTCAAGGGAAGGGGCCTGCCGGACATATTTCGAGATATTTCTTCTTCTTGTTGTTCTTCTTCTGCACAGCTAAGCTGGAAGTGGCATTCGCAGCTCGCAATAGTGCAGAGTTATCTCAAAGAAAGGGGCCACGGTGTTTCTGTATCTCTATTATGTTGTTGCGGCTTCGGAACTTTTAAATATCTTGATATATCTCGACAATTACGCATCTGATAAAAAAATATCATACAACATAAAAAGTAGGACACATAATTCTCTACAAAAAAGGTCTCTTAACATTTTGCCATAGCTCGCTTCGTTCCCGAGATATTTGCAGATTTATCTCAAGGGAAGGGGCCTGCCGGACATATTTCGAGATATTTCTTCTTCTTGTTGTTCTTCTTCTGCACAGCTAAGCTGGAAGTGGCATTCGCAGCTCGCAATAGTGCAGAGTTATCTCAAAGAAAGGGGCCACGGTGTTTCTGTATCTCTATTATGTTGGTGCGGCTTCGGAACTTTTAAATATCTTGATATATCTCGACAATTACGCATCTGATCAAAAAATATCATACAACATAAAAAGTAGGAAACTTAATTCTCTACAAAAAAGGTCTCTTAACATTTTGCCATAGCTCGCTTCGTTTCCGAGATATTTGCAGATTTATCTCAAGGGAAGTGGCCTGACGGACATATTTCGAGATATTTCTTCTTCTTGTTGTTCTTCTTCTGCACAGCTAAGCTGGAAGTGGCATTTGCAGCTCGCAATAGTGCAGAGTTATCGCAAAGGAAGAGGCCACGGTGTTTCTGTACCTCTATTATGTTGGTGCAGCTTCGGAACTTTTAAATATTTGATATATCTCGAGAACTACGCATCTGATCAAAAAATATCATAGAAGATAAAAAGTAGGAAACTGAATTCTCTACAAAAAAGGTCTCTTAACATTTTGCCATAGCTCGCTTCGCTTCCGAGATATATGCAGATTTATCTCAAGGGAAGGGGCCTGACGGACATATTTCGAGATATTTCTTCTTCTTGTTGTTCTTCTTCTGCACAGCTAAGCTGGAAGTGGCATTTGCAGCTCGCAATAGTGCAGAGTTATCTCAAAGAAAGGGGCCTCGGTGTTTCTGTATCTCTATTATGTTGGTGCGGCTTCGGAACTTTTAAATATCTCGATATATCTCGAAAACTACGCTTCTGATCAAAAAATATCATAGAACATAAATTGTAGGAAACATAATTCTCTACAAAAAAGGTCTCTTAACATTTTGCCATAGCTCGTTTCGTTTCCGAGATATTTGCAGATTTAGCTCAAGGGAAGGGGCCTGACGGACATATTCCGAGATATTTCTTGTTATTGTTGTGCTTCTTCTGCACAGCTAAGCTGGAAGCGGCATTTGCGGCTCGCACCAGTGCAGAGTTATCTCAGAGAAAGGGGCCACGGTGTTTCTGTATCTCTATTATGTTGGTGCGGCTTCGGATCTTTTAAATATCTCGATATATCTCGAAAACTACGCTTCTGATCAAAAAATATCATAGAACATAAATTGTAGGAAACATAATTCTCTACAAAAAAGGTCTCTTAACATTTTGCCATAGCTCGCTTCGTTTCCGAGATATTTTCAGATTCATCTCGAGGGAAGGGGCCTGACGGACATATTTCGACATATTTCTTCTTCTTGTTGTTCTTCTTCTGCACAGCTAAACTGGAAGTGGCATTTCCAGCTCGCAATAGCGCAGAGTTATCTCAAAGAAAGGGGCCACGGTGTTTCTGTATCTCTATTATGTTGGTGCGGCTTCGGAACTTTTAAATATCTTGATATATTTCGAGAACTACGCATCTGATCAAAAAATATCATAGAACATAAAAAGTAGGAAACTTAATTCTCTCCAAAAAGGTCTCTTAACATTTTGCCATAGCTCGCTTCGTTTCCGAGATATATGCAGATTTATCTCAAGGGAAGGGGCCTGACGGACATATTTCGAGATATTTCTTCTTCTTGTTGTTCTTCTTCTGCACAGCTAAAGTGGAAGTTACATTTGCAGCTCGGAATAGTGCAGAGTTATCTCAAAGAAAGAGGCCACGGTGTTTATGTATCTTTATTATGTTGGTGCGGCTTCGGAACCTTTAAATATCTCGATATATCTCGAAAACTACGCCTCTGATCCAAAAATATCATAGAGCATAAATAGTAGGAAACTTAATTTCCTACAAAAAAGGTCTCTTAATAGTTTGCCATAGCTCGCATTGTTTCCGACATATTTGCAGATTTAGCTCAAGGGAAGGGGCGTGACGGACATATTCCGAGATATTTCTTGTTCTTGTTGTGCTTCTTCTGCACAGCTAAGCTCGAACTGGCATTTGCAGCTCGCAATAGTGCAGAGTTATCTCTCAGAAAGGGGCCACGGTGTTTCTGTATCTCTATTATGTTGGTGCGGCTGCGGAACTTTTAAATATCTTGATATATCTCGAGAATTACGCATCTGATCAAAAAATATCATAGAACGTAACTTGTAGGAAACTTAATTCTCTACAAAAAAGGTCTCTTAACATTTTGCCATAGCTCGCTTCGTTTCCGAGATATTTGCAGATTTATCTCGAGGGAAGGGGCCTGACGGACATATTTCGAGATATTTCTTCTTCTTGTTGTTCTTCTTCTGCACAGCTAAACTGGAAGTGGCATTTCCAGCTCGCAATAGCGCAGAGTTATCTCAAAGAAAGGGGCCACGGTGTTTCTGTACCTCTATTATGTTGGTGCGGCTTCGGAACTTTTAAATATCTCGATATATCTCGAAAACTACGGTTCTGACCAGAAAATATCATAGAACATAAATTGTAGGAAACATAATTCTCTACAAAAAAGGTCTCTTAACATTTTGCCATGGCTCGCTTCGGTTCCGAGATATTTGCAGATATATCTCAGGGGAAGGGGCCTGACGGACATATTTCGAGATATTTCTTCTTCTTGTTGTTCTTCTTCTGCACAGCTATGCTGGAAGTGGAATTTGCAGCTCGCAATAGTGCAGAGTTATCTCAAAGAAAGGGGCCACGGTGTTTCTGAATCTCTATTATGTTGGTGCGGCTTCGGAACTTTTAAATATCTCGATATATCTCGAAAACTACGCTTCTGATCAAAAAATATCATAGAACATAAATTGTAGGAAACATAATTCTCTACAAAAAGGGTCTCTTAACATTTTGCCATAGCTCGCTTCGTTTCCGAGATATTTGCAGATTCAGCTCAAAAGAACGGGCCTGACGGACATATTTCGAGATATTTCTTCTTCTTGTTGTTCTTCTTCTGCACAGCTAAGCTGGAAGTGGCATTTGCAGCTCGCAATAGTACAGAGTTATCTCAAAGAAAGGGGCCACGGTGTTTCTGTATCTCTATTATGTTGGTGCGGCTTCGGAACTTTTAAATATCTCGATATATCTCGAAAACTACGGTTCTGACCAGAAAATATCATAGAACATAGATTGTAGGAAACATAATTCTCTACAAAAAAGGTCTCTTAACATTTTGCCATAGCTCGCTTCCTTTCCGAGATATGTGCAGATTTATCTCAAGGGAAGAGGCCTGACGGACATATTTCGAGATATTTCTTCTTCTTGTTGTTCTTCTTCTGCACAGCTAAGCTGGAAGTGGCATTTGCAGCTCGCAATAGTACAGAGTTATCTCAAAGAAAGGGGCCACGGTGTTTCTGTATCTCTATTATGTTGGTGCGGCTTCGGAACTTTTAAATGTCTCGATATATCTCGAAAACTACGCTTCTGATCAAAAAATATCATAGAACATAAATTGTAGGAAACATAATACTCTACAAAAAAGGTCTCTTAACATTTTGCCATGGCTCGCTTCGGTTCCGAGATATTTGCAGATATATCTCAGGGGAAGGGGCCTGACGGACATATTTCGAGATATTTCTTCTTCTTGTTGTTCTTCTTCTGCACAGCTATGCTGGAAGTGGAATTTGCAGCTCGCAATAGTGCAGAGTTATCTCAAAGAAAGGGGCCACGGTGTTTCTGAATCTCTATTATGTTGGTGCGGCTTCGGAACTTTTAAATATCTCGATATATCTCGAAAACTACGCTTCTGATCAAAAAATATCATAGAACATAAATTGTAGGAAACATAATTCTCTACAAAAAGGGTCTCTTAACATTTTGCCATAGCTCGCTTCGTTTCCGAGATATTTGCAGATTCAGCTCAAAAGAACGGGCCTGACGGACATATTTCGAGATATTTCTTCTTCTTGTTGTTCTTCTTCTGCACAGCTAAGCTGGAAGTGGCATTTGCAGCTCGCAATAGTACAGAGTTATCTCAAAGAAAGGGGCCACGGTGTTTCTGTATCTCTATTATGTTGGTGCGGCTTCGGAACTTTTAAATATCTCGATATATCTCGAAAACTACGCTTCTGATCAAAAAATATCATAGAACATAAAAAGTAGGAAACTTAATTCTCTACAAAAAAGGTCTCTTAACATTTTGCCATAGCTCGCTTCGTTTCCGAGATATTTGCAGATTTATCTCAAGGGAAGGGGCCTGACGGACATATTTCGAGATATTTCTTCTTCTTGTTGTTCTTCTTCTGCACAGCTAAGCTGGAAGTGGCATTTGCGGCTCGCACTAGTGCAGAGTTATCTCAAAGAAAGGGGCCACGGTGTTTCTGTACCTCTATTATGTTGGTGCGGCTTCGGAACTTTTAAATGTCTCGATATATCTCGAAAACTACGCTTCTGATCAAAAAATATCATAGAACATAAATTGTAGGAAACATAATACTCTACAAAAAAGGTCTCTTAACATTTTGCCATGGCTCGCTTCGTTTCCGAGATATTTGCAGATATATCTCAAGGGAAGGGGCCTGACGGACATATTTCGCGATATTTCTTCTTCTTGTTGTTCTTCTTCTGCACAGCTATGCTGGAAGTGGAATTTGCAGCTCGCAATAGTGCAGAGTTATCTCAAAGAAAGGGGCCACGGTGTTTCTGAATCTCTATTATGTTGGTGCGGCTTCGGAACTTTTAAATATCTCGATATATCTCGAAAACTACGCTTCTGATCAAAAAATATCATAGAACATAAATTGTAGGAAACATAATTCTCTACAAAAAAGGTCTCTTAACATTTTGCCATGGCTCGCTTCGTTTCCGAGATATTTGCAGATATATCTCAAGGGAAGGGGCCTGACGGACATATTTCGAGATATTTCTTCTTCTTGTTGTTCTTCTTCTGCACAGCTAAGCTGGAAGTGGAATTTGCAGCTCGCAATAGTGCAGAGTTATCTCAAAGAAAGGGGCCACGGTGTTTCTGTATTTCTATTATGTTGGTGCGGCTTCGGAACTTTTAAATATCTTGATATATCTCGAGAACTACGCATCTGATCAAAAAATATCATAGAACATAAAAAGTAGGAAACTTAATTCTCTACAAAAAAGGTCTCTTAACATTTTGCCATAGCTCGCTTCGCTTCCGAGATATATGCAGATTTATCTCAAGGGAAGGGGCCTGACGGACATATTTCGAGATATTTCTTCTTCTTGTTGTTCTTCTTCTGCACAGCTAAGCTGGAAGTGGCATTTGCAGCTCGCAATAGTGCAGAGTTATCTCAAAGAAAGGGGCCACGGTGTTTCTGTATCTCTTATATGTTGGTGCGGCTTCGGAACTTTTAAATATCTTGATATATCTCGAGAACTACGCATCTGATCAAAAAATATCATAGAACCTAAATTGTAGGAAACGTAATTCTCTACAAAAAAGGTCTCTTATCATTTTTCCATAGCTGGCATCGTTTCCGAGATATTTGCAGATCTAATTCAAGGGAAGGGGCCTGACGGACATATTTCGAGATATTTCTTCTTCTTGTTGTTCTTCTTCTGCACAGCTAAAGCGGAAGTTACATTTGCAGCTCGGAATAGTGCAGAGTTATCTCAAAGAAAGAGGCCACGGTGTTTATGTATCTTTATTATGTTGGTGCGGCTTCGGAACCTTTAAATATCTCGATATATCTCGAAAACTACGCATCTGATCAAAAAATATCATAGAACATAAATAATAGGAATCTTAATTTCCTACAAAAAGGGTCTCTCAACGTTTTGCCATAGCTCGCATTGTTTCCGAGATATTTGCAGATTCAGCTCAAAGGAACGGGCCTGACGGACATATTCCGAGATATTTCTTGTTCTTGTTGTGCTTCTTCTGCACAGCTAAGCTCGAACTGGCATTTGCAGCTCGCAATAGTGCAGAGTTATCTCTCAGAAAGGGGCCACGGTGTTTCTGTATCTCTATTATGTTGGTGCGGCTGCGGAACTTTTAAATATCTTGATATATCTCGAGAATTACGCATCTGATCAAAAAATATCATAGAACGTAACTTGTAGCAAACTTAATTCTCTACAAAAAAGGTCTCTTAACATTTTGCGATAGCTCGCTTCGTTTCCGAGATATTTGCAGATTTATCTCGAGGGAAGGGGCCTGACGGACATATTTCGAGATATTTCTTCTTCTTGTTGTTCTTCTTCTGCACAGCTAAACTGGAAGTGGCATTTCCAGCTCGCAATAGCGCAGAGTTATCTCAAAGAAAGGGGCCACGGTGTTTCTGTACCTCTATTATGTTGGTGCGGCTTCGGAACTTTTAAATATCTCGATATATCTCGAAAACTACGGTTCTGACCAAAAAATATCATAGAACATAAATTGTAGGAAACATAATTCTCTACAAAAAAGGTCTCTTAACATTTTGCCATAGCTCGCTTCCTTTCCGAGATATGTGCAGATTTATCTCAAGGGAAGAGGCCTGACGGACATATTTCGAGATATTTCTTCTTCTTGTTGTTCTTCTTCTGCACAGCTAAGCTGGAAGTGGCATTTGCAGCTCGCAATAGTACAGAGTTATCTCAAAGAAAGGGGCCACGGTGTTTCTGTATCTCTATTATGTTGGTGCGGCTTCGGAACTTTTAAATGTCTCGATATATCTCGAAAACTACGCTTCTGATCAAAAAATATCATAGAACATAAATTGTAGGAAACATAATACTCTACAAAAAAGGTCTCTTAACATTTTGCCATGGCTCGCTTCGTTTCCGAGATATTTGCAGATATATCTCAGGGGAAGGGGCCTGACGGACATATTTCGAGATATTTCTTCTTCTTGTTGTTCTTCTTCTGCACAGCTATGCTGGAAGTGGAATTTGCAGCTCGCAATAGTGCAGAGTTATCTCAAAGAAAGGGGCCACGGTGTTTCTGTATTTCTATTATGTTGGTGCGGCTTCGGAACTTTTAAATATCTCGATATATCTCGAAAACTACGCTTCTGATCAAAAAATATCATAGAACATAAAAAGTAGGAAACTTAATTCTCTACAAAAAAGGTCTCTTAACATTTTGCCATAGCTCGCTTCGTTTCCGAGATATTTGCAGATTTATCTCAAGGGAAGGGGCCTGACGGACATATTTCGAGATATTTCTTCTTCTTGTTGTTCTTCTTCTGCACAGCTAAGCTGGAAGTGGAATTTGCAGCTCGCAATAGTGCAGAGTTATCTCAAAGAAAGGGGCCACGGTGTTTCTGTATGTCTATTATGTTGGTGCGGCTTCGGAACTTTTAAATATCTCGATATATCTCGAAAACTACGGTTCTGATCAAAAAATATCATAGAAGATAAATTGTAGGAAACATAATTCTCTACAAAAAAGGTCTCTTAACATTTTGCCATAGCTCGCTTCGTTTCCGAGATATTTGCAGATATATCTCAAGGGAAGGGGCCTGACGGACATATTTCGAGATATTTCTTCTTCTTGTTGTTCTTCTTCTGCACAGCTAAGCTGGAAGTGGCATTTGCAGCTCGCAATAGTGCAGAGTTATGTCAAAGAAAGGGGCCACGGTGTTTCTGAATCTCTATTATGTTGGTGCGGCTTCGGAACTTTTAAATATCTCGATATATCTCGAGAACTACGCTTCTGATCAAAAAATATCATAGAACATAAATTGTAGGAAACATAATTCTCTACAAAAAACGTCTCTTAACATTTTGCCATAGCTCGCTTCGTTTCCGAGATATTTGCAGATTCAGCCCAAAGGAACGGGCCTGACGGACATATTTCGAGATATTTCTTCCTCTTGTTGTTCTTCTTCTGCACAGCTAAGCTGGAAGTGGCATTTGCGGCTCGCACTAGTGCAGAGTTATCTCAAAGAAAGGGGCCACGGTGTTTCTGTACCTCTATTATGTTGGTGCGGCTTCGGAACTTTTAAATATCTCGATATATCTCGAAAACTACGGTTCTGATCAAAAAATATCATAGAACATAAATTGTAGGAAACATAATTCTCTACAAAAAAGGTCTCTTAACATTTTGCCATAGCTAGCTTCGTTTCCGAGATATGTGCAGATATATCTCAAGGGAAGGGGCCTGACGGACATATTTCGAGATATTTCTTCTTCTTGTTGTTCTTCTTCTGCACAGCTAAGCTGGAAGTGGCATTTGCAGCTCGCAATAGTACAGAGTTATCTCAAAGAAAGGGGCCACGGTGTTTCTGTATCTCTATTATGTTGGTGCGGCTTCGGAACTTTTAAATATCTCGATATATCTCGAAAACTACGCTTCTGATCAAAAAATATCATAGAACATAAAAAGTAGGAAACTTAATTCTCTACAAAAAAGGTCTCTTAACATTTTGCCATAGCTCGCTTCGTTTCCGAGATATGTGCAGATTTATCTCAAGGGAAGGGGCCTGACGGATATATTTCGAGATATTTCTTCTTCTTGTTTTTCTTCTTCTGCACAGCTAAGCTGGAAGTGGCATTTGCAGCTCGCAATAGTACAGAGTTATCTCAAAGAAAGGGGCCACGGTGTTTCTGTATCTCTATTATGTTGGTGCGGCTTCGGAACTTTTAAATATCTCGATATATCTCGAAAACTACGCTTCTGATCAAAAAATATCATAGAACATAAAAAGTAGGAAACTTAATTCTATACAAAAAAGGTCTCTTAAGATTTTGCCATAGCTCGCTTCGTTTCCGAGATATTTGCAGATTTATCTCAAGGGAAGGGGCCTGACGGACATATTTCGAGATATTTCTTCTTCTTGTTGTTCTTCTTCTGCACAGCTAAGCTGGAAGTGGCATTTGCGGCTCGCACTAGTGCAGAGTTATCTCAAAGAAAGGGGCCACGGTGTTTCTGTACCTCTATTATGTTGGTGCGGCTTCGGAACTTTTCAATGTCTCGATATATCTCGAAAACTACGCTTCTGATCAAAAAATATCATAGAACATAAATTGTAGGAAACATAATTCTCTACAAAAAAGGTCTCTTCACATTTTGCCATAGCTCGCTTCGTTTCCGAGATATGTGCAGATTTATCTCAAGGGAAAGGGCCTGACGGACATATTTCGAGATATTCCTTCTTCTTGTTGTTCTTCTTCTGCACAGCTAAGCTGGAAGTGGCATTTGCGGCTCGCACTAGTGCAGAGTTATCTCAAAGAAAGGGGCCACGGTGTTTCTGTACCTCTATTATGTTGGTGCGGCTTCGGAACTTTTAAATGTCTCGATATATCTCGAAAACTACGCTTCTGATCAAAAAATATCATAGAACATAAATTGTAGGAAACATAATTCTCTACAAAAAAGGTCTCTTAACATTTTGCCATGGCTCGCTTCGTTTCCGAGATATTTGCAGATATATCTCAAGGGAAGGGGCCTGACGGACATATTTCGAGATATTTCTTCTTCTTGTTGTTCTTCTTCTGCACAGCTATGCTGGAAGTGGAATTTGCAGCTCGCAATAGTGCAGAGTTATCTCAAAGAAAGGGGCCACGGTGTTTCTGAATCTCTATTATGTTGGTGCGGCTTCGGAACTTTTAAATATCTCGATATATCTCGAAAACTACGCTTCTGATCAAAAAATATCATAGAACATAAATTGTAGGAAACATAATTCTCTACAAAAAAGGTCTCTTAACATTTTGCCATAGCTCGATTCGTTTCCGAGATATTTGCAGATATATCTCAAGGGAAGGGGCCTGACGGACATATTTCGAGATATTTCTTCTTCTTGTTGTTCTTCTTCTGCACAGCTAAGCTGGAAGTGGCATTTGCGGCTCGCACTAGTGCAGAGTTATCTCAAAGAAAGGGACCACGGTGTTTCTGTACCTCTATTATGTTGGTGCGGCTTCGGAACTTTTAAATATCTCGATATATCTCGAAAACTACGCTTCTGATCAAAAAATATCATAGAACATAAATTGTAGGAAACATAATTCTCTACAAAAAAGGTCTCTTAACATTTTGCCATGGCTCGCTTCGTTTCCGAGATATTTGCAGATATATCTCAAGGGAAGGGGCCTGACGGACATATTTCGAGATATTTCTTCTTCTTGTTGTTCTTCTTCTGCACAGCTAAGCTGGAAGTGGCATTTGCAGCTCGCAATAGTGCAGAGTTATCTCAAAGAAAGGGGCCACGGTGTTTCTGTATCTCTATTATGTTGGTGCGGCTTCGGAACTTTTAAATATCTTGATATATCTCGAGAACTACGCATCTGATCAAAAAATATCAGAGAACATAAAAAGTAGGAAACTTAATTCTTTACAAAAAAGGTCTCTTAACATTTTGCCATAGCTCGCTTCGTTTCCGAGATATTTGCAGATTTATCTCAAGGGAAGGGGCCTGACGGACATATTTCGAGATATTTCTTCTTCTTGTTGTTCTTCTTCTGTACAGCTAAACTGGAAGTGGCATTTCCAGCTCGCAATAGTGCACAGTTATCTCAAAGAAAGGGGCCACGGTGTTTCTGAATCTCTTTTATGTTGGTGCGGCTTCGGAACTTTTAAATATCTCGATATATCTCGAAAACTACGCTTCTGATCAAAAAATATCATAGAACATAAATTGTAGGAAACATAATTCTCTACAAAAAAGGTCTCTTAACATTTTGCCATGGCTCGCTTCGTTTCCGAGATATTTGCAGATATATCTCAAGGGAAGGGGCCTGACGGACATATTTCGAGATATTTCTTCTTCTTGTTGTTCTTCTTCTGCACAGCTATGCTGGAAGTGGAATTTGCAGCTCGCAATAGTGCAGAGTTATCTCAAAGAAAGGGGCCACGGTGTTTCTGAATCTCTATTATGTTGGTGCGGCTTCGGAACTTTTAAATATCTCGATATATCTCGAAAACTACGGTTCTGATCAAAAAATATCATAGAACATAAATTGTAGGAAACATAATTCTCTACAAAAAAGGTCTCTTAACATTTTGCCATAGCTCGATTCGTTTCCGAGATATTTGCAGATATATCTCAAGGGAAGGGGCCTGACGGACATATTTCGAGATATTTCTTCTTCTTGTTGTTCTTCTTCTGCACAGCTAAGCTGGAAGTGGAATTTGCAGCTCGCAATAGTGCAGAGTTATCTCAAAGAAAGGGGCCACGGTGTTTCTGTATTTCTATTATGTTGCTGCGGCTTCGGAACTTTTAAATATCTTGATATATCTCGAGAACTACGCATCTGATCAAAAAATATCATAGAACATAAAAAGTAGGAAACTTAATTCTCTACAAAAAAGGTCTCTTAACATTTTGCCATATCTCGCTTCGTTTCCGAGATATTTGCAGATTTATCTCAAGGGAAGGGGCCTGACGGACATATTTCGAGATATTTCGTCTTCTTGTTGTTCTTCCTCTGCACAGCTAAACTGGAAGTGGCATTTCCAGCTCGCAATAGTGCAGAGTTATCTCAAAGAAAGGGGCCACGGTGTTTCTGAATCTCTATTATGTTGGTGCGGCTTCGGAACTTTTAAATATCTCGATATATCTCGAAAACTACGCTTCTCATCAAAAAATATCATAGAACATAAATTGTAGGAAACATAATTCTCTACAAAAAACGTCTCTTAACATTTTGCCATAGCTCGCTTCGTTTCCGAGATATTTGCAGATATATCTCAAGGGAAGGGGCCTGACGGACATATTTCGAGATATTTCTTCTTCTTGTTGTTCTTCTTCTGCACAGCTAAGCTGGAAGTGGCATTTGCAGCTCGCAATAGTGCAGAGTTATCTCAAAGAAAGTGGCCACGGTGTATCTGTATCTCTATTATGTTGGTGGGGCTTCGGAACTTTTCAATATCTTGATATATCTCGAGAACTAAGCATCTGTTAAAAAAATATCATAGAACGTAAAAAGTAGAAAACTTAATTCTCTACAAAAAACGTCTCTTAACATTTTGCCATAGCTCGCTTCGTTTCCGAGATATTTGCAGATATATCTCAAGGGAAGGGGCCTGACGGACATATTTCGAGATATTTCTTCTTCTTGTTGTTCTTCTTCTGCACAGCTATGCTGGAAGTGGAATTTGCAGCTCGCAATAGTGCAGAGTTATCTCAAAGAAAGGGGCCACGGTGTTTCTGTATCTCTATTATGTTGGTGCGGCTTCGGAACTTTTAAATATCTCGATATATCTCGAAAACTACGCTTCTGATCAAAAAATATCATAGAAGATAAAAAGTAGGAAACTTAATTCTCTACAAGAAAGGTCTCTTAACATTTTGCCATAGCTCGCTTCGTTTCCGAGACATTTGCAGATTTATCCCAAGGGAAGGGGCCTGACGGACATATTTCGAGATATTTCTTCTTCTTGTTGTTCTTCTTCTGCACAGCTAAGCTGGAAGTGGAATTTGCAGCTCGCAATAGTGCAGAGTTATCTCAAAGAAAGGGGCCACGGTGTTTCTGTATTTCTATTATGTTGGTGCGGCTTCGGACCTTTTAAATATCTTGATATATCTCGAGAACTACGCATCTGATCAAAAAATATCATAGAACATAAAAAGTAGGAAACTTAATTCTCTACAAAAAAGGTCTCTTAACATTTTGCCATAGCTCGCTTCGTTTCCGAGATATTTGCAGATTCAGCTCAACGGAACGGGCCTGACGGACATATTTCGAGATATTTCTTCTTCTTGTTGTTCTTCTTCTGCACAGCTAAGCTGGAAGTGGCATTTGCAGCTCGCAATAGTGCAGAGTTATCTCAAAGAAAGGGGCCACGGTGTTTCTGTATCTCTATTATGTTGGTGCGGCTTCGGAACTTTTAAATATCTTGATATATCTCGAGAACTACGCATCTGATCAAAAAATATCATAGAACATAAAAAGTAGGAAACTTAATTCTCTACAAAAAAGGTCTCTTAACATTTTGCCATAGCTCGCTTCGTTTCCGAGATATTTGCTGATTTATCACAAGGGAAGGGGCCTGACGGACATATTTCGAGATATTTCTTCTTCTTGTTGTTCTTCTTCTGCACAGCTAAACTGGAAGTGGCATTTCCAGCTCGCAATAGTGCAGAGTTATCTCAAGGAAAGGGGCCACGGTGTTTCAGTACCTCTATTATGTTGGTGCGGCTTCGGAACTTTTAAATATCTCGATATATCTCGAAAACTACGCTTCTGATCAAAAAATATCATAGAACATAAATTGTAGGAAACATAATTCTCTACAAAAAAGGTCTCTTAACATTTTGCCATGGCTCGCTTCGTTTCCGAGATATTTGCAGATATATCTCAAGGGAAGGGGCCTGACGGACATATTTCGAGATATTTCTTCTTCTTGTTGTTCTTCTTCTGCACAGCTAAGCTGGAAGTGGCATTTGCAGCTCGCAATAGTGCAGAGTTATCTCAAAGAAAGGGGCCACGGTGTTTCTGTATCTCTATTATGTTGGTGCGGCTTCGGAACTTTTAAATATCTTGATATATCTCGAGAACTACGCATCTGATCAAAAAATATCAGAGAACATAAAAAGTAGGAAACTTAATTCTTTACAAAAAAGGTCTCTTAACATTTTGCCATAGCTCGCTTCGTTTCCGAGATATTTGCAGATTTATCTCAAGGGAAGGGGCCTGACGGACATATTTCGAGATATTTCTTCTTCTTGTTGTTCTTCTTCTGTACAGCTAAACTGGAAGTGGCATTTCCAGCTCGCAATAGTGCACAGTTATCTCAAAGAAAGGGGCCACGGTGTTTCTGAATCTCTTTTATGTTGGTGCGGCTTCGGAACTTTTAAATATCTCGATATATCTCGAAAACTACGCTTCTGATCAAAAAATATCATAGAACATAAATTGTAGGAAACATAATTCTCTACAAAAAAGGTCTCTTAACATTTTGCCATAGCTCGCTTCGTTTCCGAGATATTTGCGGATTTATCTCAAGGGAAGGGGCCTGACGGACATATTTCGAGATATTTCTTCTTCTTGTTGTTCTTCTTCTGCACAGCTAAGCTGGAAGTGGCATTTACAGCTCGCAATAGTGCAGAGTTATCTCAAAGAAAGGGGCCACGGTGCTTCTGTATCTCTATTATGTTGGTGCGGCTTCGGAACTTTTAAATATCTTGATATATCTCGAGAACTACGCATCTGATCAAAAAATATCATAGAACATAAAAAGTAGGAAACTTAATTCTCTACAAAAAAGGTCTCTTAACATTTTGCCATAGGTCGCTTCGTTTCCGAGATATTTGCAGATTTATCTCAAGGGAAGGGGTCTGACGGACATATTTCGAGATATTTCTTCTTCTTGTTGTTCTTCTTCTGCACAGCTAAGCTGGAAGTGGCATCTGCAGCTCGCAATAGTGCAGGGTTATCTCAAAGAAAGGGGCCACGGTGTTTCTGTATCTCTATTATGTTGGTGCGGCTTCGGAACTTTTAAATATCTTGAAATATCTCGAGAACTACGCATCTGCTCAAAAAATATCATAGAACATAAAAAGTAGGAAACTTAATTCTCTACAAAAAAGGTCTCTTAACATTTTGCCATAGCTCGCTTCGTTTCCGAGATATTTGCAGATTTATCTCAAGGGAAGGGGCCTGACGGACATATTTCGAGATATTTCTTCTTCTTGTTGTTCTTCTTCTGCACAGCTAAGCTGGAAGTGGCATTTGCAGCTCGCAATAGTGCAGAGTTATCTCAAAGAAGGGGGCCACGGTGTTTCTGTATCTCTATTATGTTGGTGCGGCTTCGGAACTTTTAAATATCTTGATATATCTCGAGAACTACGCATCTGATCAAAAAATATCATAGAACATAAAAAGTAGGAAACTTAATTCTCTAGAAAAAAGGTCTCCTAACATTTTGCCATAGCTCGCTTCGTTTCCGAGATATTTGCGGATTTATCTCAAGGGAAGGGGCCTGACGGACATATCTCGAGATATTTCTTCTTCTTGTTGTTCTTCTTCTGCACAGCTAAACTGGAAGTGGCATTTCCAGCTCGCAATAGTGCAGAGTTATCTCAAAGAAAGGGGCCACGGTGTTTCTGTATCTCTATTATGTTGGTGCGGCTTCGGAACTTTTAAATATCTTGATATATCTCGAGAACTACGCATCTGATCAAAAAATATCATGGAACATAAAAAGTAGGAAACTTAATTCTCTACAAAAAAGGTCTCTTAACATTTTGCCATAGCTCGCTTCGTTTCCGAGATATTTGCAGATTTATCCCAAGGGAAGGGGCCTGACGGACATATTTCGAGATATTTCTTCTTCTTGTTGTTCTTCTTCTGCACAGCTAAGCTGGAAGTGGCATTTCCAGCTCGCAATAGTGCAGAGTTATCTCAAAGAAAGGGGCCACGGTGTTTCTGTATCTATATTATGTTGGTGCGGCTTCGGAACTTTTAAATATCTTGATATATCTCGAGAACTACGCATCTGATCAAAAAATATCATAGAACATAAAAAGTAGGAAACTTAATTTTCTAGAAAAAAGGTCTCCTAACATTTTGCCATAGCTCGCTTCGTTTCCGAGATATTTGCGGATTTATCTCAAGGGAAGGGGCCTGACGGACATATCTCGAGATATTTCTTCTTCTTGTTGTTCTTCTTCTGCACAGCTAAACTGGAAGTGGGATTTCCAGCTCGCAATAGTGCAGAGTTATCTCAAAGAAAGGGGCCACGGTGTTTCTGTATCTCTATTATGTTGGTGCGGCTTCGGAACTTTTAAATATCTTGATATATCTCGAGAACTACGCATCTGATCAAAAAATATCATGGAACATAAAAAGTAGGAAACTTAATTCTCTACAAAAAAGGTCTCTTAACATTTTGCCATAGCTCGCTTCGTTTCCGAGATATTTGCAGATTTATCCCAAGGGAAGGGGCCTGACGGACATATTTCGAGATATTTCTTCTTCTTGTTGTTCTTCTTCTGCACAGCTAAGCTGGAAGTGGCATTTCCAGCTCGCAATAGTGCAGAGTTATCTCAAAGAAAGGGGCCACGGTGTTTCTGTATCTCTATTATGTTGGTGCGGTTTCGGAACTTTTAAATATCTTGATATATCTCGAGAACTACGCATCTGATCAAAAAATATCATAGAACATAAAAAGTAGGAAACTTAAATCTCTACAAAAAAGGTCTCTTAACATTTTGCCATAGCTCGCTTCATTTCCGAGATATTTGCAGATTTATCTCAAGGGAAGGGGCCTAACGGACATATTTCGAGATATTTCTTCTTCTTGTTGTTCTTCTTCTACACAGCGAAGCTAGAAGTGGCCTTTGCAGCTCGCAATAGTGCAGAGTTATCTCAAAGAAAGGGGCCACGGTGTTTCTGTATCTCTATTATCTTGGTGCGGCTTCGGAACTTTTAAATATCTTGATATATCTCGAGAACTACGCATCTGATCAAAAAATATCATAGAACATAAATAGTAGGAAACTTAATTCTCTACAAAAAAGGTCTCTCAACATTTTGCCATAGCTCGCTTCGTTTCCGAGATATTTGCACATTTATCTCAAGGGAAGGGGCCTAACGGACATATTTCGAGATATTTCTTCTTCTTGTTGTTCTTCTTCTGCACAGCTAAGCTGGAAGTGGCATTTGCGGCTCGCACTAGTGCAGAGTTATCTCAAAGAAAGGGGCCACGGTGTTTCTGTATCTCTATTATGTTGGTGCAGCTTCGGAACTTTTAAATATCTTGATATATCTCGAGAACTACGCATCTGATCAAAAAATATCATGGAACATAAAAAGTAGAAAACTTAATTCTCTACAAAAAAGGTCTCTTAACATTTTGCCATAGCTCGCTTCGTTTCCGAGATATTTGCAGATTTATCTCAAGGGAAGGGGCCTGACGGACATATTTCGAGATATTTCTTCTTCTTGTTGTTCTTCTTCTGCACAGCTAAACTGGAAGTGGCATTTCCAGCTCGCAATAGTGCAGAGTTATCTCAAAGAAGGGGGCCACGGTGTTTCTGTATCTCTATTATGTTGGTGCGGCTTCGGAACTTTTAAATATCTTGATATATCTCGAGAACTACGCATCTGATCAAAAAATATCATAGAACATAAAAAGTAGGAAACTTAATTCTCTAGAAAAAAGGTCTCCTAACATTTTGCCATAGCTCGCTTCGTTTCCGAGATATTTGCGGATTTATCTCAAGGGAAGGGGCCTGACGGACATATCTCGAGATATTTCTTCTTCTTGTTGTTCTTCTTCTGCACAGCTAAACTGGAAGTGGCATTTCCAGCTCGCAATAGTGCAGAGTTATCTCAAAGAAAGGGGCCACGGTGTTTCTGTATCTCTATTATGTTGGTGCGGCTTCGGAACTTTTAAATATCTTGATATATCTCGAGAACTACGCATCTGATCAAAAAATATCATAGAACATAAAAAGTAGGAAACTTAATTCTCTACAAAAAAGGTCTCTTAACATTTTCCCATAGCTCGCTTCGTTTCCGAGATATTTGCAGATTTATCTCAAGGGAAGGGGCCTGACGGACATATTTCGAGATATTTCTTCTTCTTGTTGTTCTTCTTCTGCACAGCTAAGCTGGAAGTGGCATTTGCAGCTCGCAATAGTGCAGAGTTATCTCAAAGAAGGGGGCCACGGTGTTTCTGTATCTCTATTATGTTGGTGCGGCTTCGGAACTTTTAAATATCTTGATATATCTCGAGAACTACGCATCTGATCAAAAAATATCATAGAACATAAATAGTAGGAAACTTAATTCTCTACAAAAAAGGTCTCTCAACATTTTGCCATAGCTCGCTTCGTTTCCGAGATATTTGCACATTTATCTCAAGGGAAGGGGCCTAACGGACATATTTCGAGATATTTCTTCTTCTTGTTGTTCTTCTTCTGCACAGCTAAGCTGGAAGTGGCATTTGCGGCTCGCACTAGTGCAGAGTTATCTCAAAGAAAGGGGCCACGGTGTTTCTGTATCTCTATTATGTTGGTGCAGCTTCGGAACTTTTAAATATCTTGATATATCTCGAGAACTACGCATCTGATCAAAAAATATCATAGAACATAAAAAGTAGGAAACTTAATTCTCTAGAAAAAAGGTCTCCTAACATTTTGCCATAGCTCGCTTCGTTTCCGAGATATTTGCGGATTTATCTCAAGGGAAGGGGCCTGACGGACATATCTCGAGATATTTCTTCTTCTTGTTGTTCTTCTTCTGCACAGCTAAACTGGAAGTGGCATTTCCAGCTCGCAATAGTGCAGAGTTATCTCAAAGAAAGGGGCCACGGTGTTTCTGTATCTCTATTATGTTGGTGCGGCTTCGGAACTTTTAAATATCTTGATATATCTCGAGAACTACGCATCTGATCAAAAAATATCATGGAACATAAAAAGTAGGAAACTTAATTCTCTACAAAAAAGGTCTCTTAACATTTTGCCATAGCTCGCTTCGTTTCCGAGATATTTGCAGATTTATCTCAAGGGAAGGGGCCTGACGGACATATTTCGAGATATTTCTTCTTCTTGTTGTTCTTCTTCTGCACAGCTAAGCTGGAAGTGGCATTTCCAGCTCGCAATAGTGCAGAGTTATCTCAAAGAAAGGGGCCACGGTGTTTCTGTATCTCTATTATGTTGGTGCGGCTTCGGAACTTTTAAATATCTTGATATATCTCGAGAACTACGCATCTGATCAAAAAATATCATAGAACATAAAAAGTAGGAAACTTAATTCTCTACAAAAAAGGTTTCTTAACATTTTGCCATAGCTCGCTTCGTTTCCGAGATATTTGCAGATGTATCTCAAGGGAAGGGGCCTGACGGACAGATTTCGAGATATTTCTTCTTCTTGTTGTTCTTCTTCTGCACAGCTAAGCTGGAAGTGACATTTGCAGCTCGCAATAGTGCAGAGTTATCTCAAAGAAAGGGGCCACGGTGTTTCTGTATCTCTATTATGTTGGTGCGGCTTCGGAACTTTTAAATATCTTGATATATCTCGAGAACTACGCATCTGATCAAAAAATATCATAGAACATAAAAAGTAGGGAACTTAATTCTCTACAAAAAAGGTCTCTTAACATTTTGCCATAGCTCGCTTCGTTTCCGCGATATTTGCAGATTTATCTCAAGGGAAGGGGCCTGACGGACATATTTCGAGATATTTCTTCTTCTTGTTGTTCTTCTTCTGCACAGCTAAGCTGGAAGTGGCATTTGCTGCTCGCACCAGTGCAGAGTTATCTCAAAGAAAGGGGCCACGGTGTTTCTGTATCTCTATTATGTTGGTGCGGCTTCGGAACTTTTAAATATCTTGATATATCTCGAGAACTACGCATCTGATCAAAAAATATCATAGAACATAAAAAGTAGGAAACTTAATTCTCTACAAAAAAGGTCTCTTAACATTTTCCCATAGCTCGCTTCGTTTCCGAGATATTTGCAGATTTATCTCAAGGGAAGGGGCCTGACGGACATATTTCGAGATATTTCTTCTTCTTGTTGTTCTTCTTCTGCACAGCTAAGCTGGAAGTGGCATTTGCAGCTCGCAATAGTGCAGAGTTATCTCAAAGAAGGGGGCCACGGTGTTTCTGTATCTCTATTATGTTGGTGCGGTTTCGGAACTTTTAAATATCTTGATATATCTCGAGAACTACGCATCTGATCAAAAAATATCATAGAACATAAAAAGTAGGAAACTTAAATCTCTACAAAAAAGGTCTCTTAACATTTTGCCATAGCTCGCTTCATTTCCGAGATATTTGCAGATTTATCTCAAGGGAAGGGGCCTAACGGACATATTTCGAGATATTTCTTCTTCTTGTTGTTCTTCTTCTACACAGCGAAGCTAGAAGTGGCCTTTGCAGCTCGCAATAGTGCAGAGTTATCTCAAAGAAAGGGGCCACGGTGTTTCTGTATCTCTATTATGTTGGTGCGGCTTCGGAACTTTTAAATATCTTGATATATCTCGAGAACTACGCATCTGATCAAAAAATATCATAGAACATAAATAGTAGGAAACTTAATTCTCTACAAAAAAGGTCTCTCAACATTTTGCCATAGCTCGCTTCGTTTCCGAGATATTTGCACATTTATCTCAAGGGAAGGGGCCTAACGGACATATTTCGAGATATTTCTTCTTCTTGTTGTTCTTCTTCTGCACAGCTAAGCTGGAAGTGGCATTTGCGGCTCGCACTAGTGCAGAGTTATCTCAAAGAAAGGGGCCACGGTGTTTCTGTATCTCTATTATGTTGGTGCAGCTTCGGAACTTTTAAATATCTTGATATATCTCGAGAACTACGCATCTGATCAAAAAATATCATGGAACATAAAAAGTAGAAAACTTAATTCTCTACAAAAAAGGTCTCTCAACATTTTGCCATAGCTCGCTTCGTTTCCGAGATATTTGCACATTTATCTCAAGGGAAGGGGCCTAACGGACATATTTCGAGATATTTCTTCTTCTTGTTGTTCTTCTTCTGCACAGCTAAGCTGGAAGTGGCATTTGCGGCTCGCACTAGTGCAGAGTTATCTCAAAGAAAGGGGCCACGGTGTTTCTGTATCTCTATTATGTTGGTGCAGCTTCGGAACTTTTAAATATCTTGATATATCTCGAGAACTACGCATCTGATCAAAAAATATCATGGAACATAAAAAGTAGAAAACTTAATTCTCTACAAAAAAGGTCTCTTAACATTTTGCCATAGCTCGCTTCGTTTCCGAGATATTTGCAGATTTATCTCAAGGGAAGGGGCCTGACGGACATATTTCGAGATATTTCTTCTTCTTGTTGTTCTTCTTCTGCACAGCTAAACTGGAAGTGGCATTTCCAGCTCGCAATAGTGCAGAGTTATCTCAAAGAAGGGGGCCACGGTGTTTCTGTATCTCTATTATGTTGGTGCGGCTTCGGAACTTTTAAATATCTTGATATATCTCGAGAACTACGCATCTGATCAAAAAATATCATAGAACATAAAAAGTAGGAAACTTAATTCTCTAGAAAAAAGGTCTCCTAACATTTTGCCATAGCTCGCTTCGTTTCCGAGATATTTGCGGATTTATCTCAAGGGAAGGGGCCTGACGGACATATCTCGAGATATTTCTTCTTCTTGTTGTTCTTCTTCTGCACAGCTAAACTGGAAGTGGCATTTCCAGCTCGCAATAGTGCAGAGTTATCTCAAAGAAAGGGGCCACGGTGTTTCTGTATCTCTATTATGTTGGTGCGGCTTCGGAACTTTTAAATATCTTGATATATCTCGAGAACTACGCATCTGATCAAAAAATATCATGGAACATAAAAAGTAGGAAACTTAATTCTCTACAAAAAAGGTCTCTTAACATTTTGCCATAGCTCGCTTCGTTTCCGCGATATTTGCAGATTTATCTCAAGGGAAGGGGCCTGACGGACATATTTCGAGATATTTCTTCTTCTTGTTGTTCTTCTTCTGCACAGCTAAGCTGGAAGTGGCATTTGCGGCTCGCACCAGTGCAGAGTTATCTCAAAGAAAGGGGCCACGGTGTTTCTGTATCTCTATTATGTTGGTGCGGCTTCGGAACTTTTAAATATCTTGATATATCTCGAGAACTACGCATCTGATCAAAAAATATCATAGAACATAAACAGTAGGAAACTTAATTCTCTACAAAAAAGGTCTCTTAACATTTTCCCATAGCTCGCTTCGTTTCCGAGATATTTGCAGATTTATCTCAAGGGAAGGGGCCTGACGGACATATTTCGAGATATTTCTTCTTCTGGTTGTTCTTCTTCTGCACAGCTAAGCTGGAAGTGGCATTTCCAGCTCGCAATAGCGCAGAGTTATCTCAAAGAAAGGGGCCACGGTGTTTCTGTATCTCTATTATGTTGGTGCGGCTTCGGAACTTTTAAATATCTTGATATATCTCGAGAACTACGCATCTGATCAAAAAATATCATAGAACATAAAAAGTAGGAAACTTAATTCTCTAGAAAAAAGGTCTCCTAACATTTTGCCATAGCTCGCTTCGTTTCCGAGATATTTGCGGATTTATCTCAAGGGAAGGGGCCTGACGGACATATCTCGAGATATTTCTTCTTCTTGTTGTTCTTCTTCTGCACAGCTAAACTGGAAGTGGCATTTCCAGCTCGCAATAGTGCAGAGTTATCTCAAAGAAAGGGGCCACGGTGTTTCTGTATCTCTATTATGTTGGTGCGGCTTCGGAACTTTTAAATATCTTGATATATCTCGAGAACTACGCATCTGATCAAAAAATATCATGGAACATAAAAAGTAGGAAACTTAATTCTCTACAAAAAAGGTCTCTTAACATTTTGCCATAGCTCGCTTCGTTTCCGAGATATTTGCAGATTTATCTCAAGGGAAGGGGCCTGACGGACATATTTCGAGATATTTCTTCTTCTTGTTGTTCTTCTTCTGCACAGCTAAACTGGAAGTGGCATTTCCAGCTCGCAATAGTGCAGAGTTATCTCAAAGAAGGGGGCCACGGTGTTTCTGTATCTCTATTATGTTGGTGCGGCTTCGGAACTTTTAAATATCTTGATATATCTCGAGAACTACGCATCTGATCAAAAAATATCATAGAACATAAAAAGTAGGAAACTTAATTCTCTAGAAAAAAGGTCTCCTAACATTTTGCCATAGCTCGCTTCGTTTCCGAGATATTTGCGGATTTATCTCAAGGGAAGGGGCCTGACGGACATATCTCGAGATATTTCTTCTTCTTGTTGTTCTTCTTCTGCACAGCTAAACTGGAAGTGGCATTTCCAGCTCGCAATAGTGCAGAGTTATCTCAAAGAAAGGGGCCACGGTGTTTCTGTATCTCTATTATGTTGGTGCGGCTTCGGAACTTTTAAATATCTTGATATATCTCGAGAACTACGCATCTGATCAAAAAATATCATGGAACATAAAAAGTAGGAAACTTAATTCTCTACAAAAAAGGTCTCTTAACATTTTGCCATAGCTCGCTTCGTTTCCGCGATATTTGCAGATTTATCTCAAGGGAAGGGGCCTGACGGACATATTTCGAGATATTTCTTCTTCTTGTTGTTCTTCTTCTGCACAGCTAAGCTGGAAGTGGCATTTGCGGCTCGCACCAGTGCAGAGTTATCTCAAAGAAAGGGGCCACGGTGTTTCTGTATCTCTATTATGTTGGTGCGGCTTCGGAACTTTTAAATATCTTGATATATCTCGAGAACTACGCATCTGATCAAAAAATATCATAGAACATAAACAGTAGGAAACTTAATTCTCTACAAAAAAGGTCTCTTAACATTTTCCCATAGCTCGCTTCGTTTCCGAGATATTTGCAGATTTATCTCAAGGGAAGGGGCCTGACGGACATATTTCGAGATATTTCTTCTTCTGGTTGTTCTTCTTCTGCACAGCTAAGCTGGAAGTGGCATTTCCAGCTCGCAATAGCGCAGAGTTATCTCAAAGAAAGGGGCCACGGTGTTTCTGTATCTCTATTATGTTGGTGCGGCTTCGGAACTTTTAAATATCTCGATATATCTCGAAAACTACGCTTCTGATCAAAAAATATCATAGAACATAAATTGTAGGAAACATAATTCTCTACAAAAAAGGTCTCTTAACGTTTTGCCATAGCTCGCTTCGTTTCCGAGATATTTGCAGATTTATCTCAAGGGAAGGGGCCTGACGGACATATTTCGAGATATTTCTTCTTCTTGTTGTTCTTCTTCTGCACAGCTAAGCTGGAAGTGGCATTTGCAGCTCGCAATAGTGCAGAGTTATCTCAAAGAAAGGGGCCACGGTGTTTCTGTATCTCTATTATGTTGGTGCGGCTTCGGAACTTTTAAATATCTTGATATATCTCGAGAACTACGCATCTGATCAAAAAATATCATAGAACATAAAAAGTAGGAAACTTAATTCTCTACAAAAAAGGTCTCTTAACATTTTGCCATAGCTCGCTTCGTTTCCGAGATATTTGCAGATTTATCTCAAGGGAAGGGGCCTGACGGACATATTTCGAGATATTTCTTCTCCTTTTTGTTGTTCTTCTTCTGCACAGCTAAGCTGGAAGTGGCATTTACAGCTCGCAATAGTGCAGAGTTATCTCAAAGAAAGGGGCCACGGTGTTTCTGTATCTCTATTATGTTGGTGCGCCTTCGGAACTTTTAAATATCTTGATATATCTCGAGAACTACGCATCTGATCAAAAAATATCATAGAACATAAAAAGTAGGAAACTTAATTCTCTACCAAAAGAGGTCCCTTAACATTTTGCCATAGCTCGCTTCGTTTCCGAGATATTTGCAGATTTATCTCAAGGGAAGGGGCCTGACGGACATATTTCGAGATATTTCTTCTTCTGGTTGTTCTTCTTCTGCGCAGCTAAGCTGGAAGTGCCATTTGCGGCTCGCACTAGTGCAGAGTTATCTCAAAGAAAGGGGCCACGTTGTTTCTGTATCTCTATTATGTTGGTGCAGCTTCGGAACTTTTAAATATCTTGATATATCTCGAGAACTACGCATCTGATCAAAAAATATCATAGAACATAAAAAGTAGGAAACTTAATTCTCTACCAAAAAGGTCCCTTAACATTTTGCCATAGCTCGCTTCGTTTCCGAGATATTTGCAGATTTATCTCAAGGGAAGGGGCCTGACGGACATATTTCGAGATATTTCTTCTTCTGGTTGTTCTTCTTCTGCACAGCTAAGCTGGAAGTGGCATTTGCGGCTCGCACTAGTGCAGAGTTATCTCAAAGAAAGGGGCCACGGTGTTTCTGTATCTCTATTATGTTGGTGCGGCTTCGGAACTTTTAAATATCTCGATATATCTCGAAAACTACGCTTCTGATCAAAAAATATCATAGAACATAAATTGTAGGAAACATAATTCTCTACAAAAAAGGTCTCTTAACATTTTGCCATAGCTCGCTTCGTTTCCGAGATATTTGCAGATATATCTCAAGAGAAGGGGCCTGACGGACATATTTCGAGATATTTCTTCTTCTTGTTGTTCTTCTTCTGCACAGCTAAGCTGGAAGTGGCATTTACAGCTCGCAATAGTGCAGAGTTATCTCAAAGAAAGGGGCCACGGTGTTTCTGTATCTCTATGATGTTGGTGCGGCTTCGGAACTTTTAAATATCTCGATATATCTCGAAAACTACGCTTCTGATCAAAAAATATCATAGAACATAAATTGTAGGAAACATAATTCTCTACAAAAAACGTCTCTTAACATTTTGCCATAGCTCGCTTCTTTTCCGAGATATTTGCAGATATATCTCAAGGGAATGGGCCTGACGGACATATTTCGAGATATATCTTCTTCTTGTTGTTCTTCTTCTGCACAGCTAAACTGGAAGTGGCATTTCCAGCTCGCAATAGCGCAGAGTTATCTCAAAGAAAGGGGCCACGGTGTTTCTGTATCTCTATTATGTTGGTGCGGCTTCGGAACTTTTAAATATCTTGATATATCTCGAGAACTACGCATCTGATCAAAAAATATCATAGAACATAAAAAGTAGGAAACTTAATTCTCTACAAAAAAGGTCTCTTAACATTTTGCCATAGCTCGCTTCGTTTCCGAGATATTTGCAGATATATCTCAAGGGAAGGGGCCTGACGGACATATTTCGAGATATATCTTCTTCTTGTTGTTCTTCTTCTGCACAGCTAAACTGGAAGTGGCATTTCCAGCTCGCAATAGCGCAGAGTTATCTCAAAGAAAGGGGCCACGGTGTTTCTGTATCTCTATTATGTTGGTGCGGCTTCGGAACTTTTAAATATCTTGATATATCTCGAGAACTACGCATCTGATCAAAAAATATCATAGAACATAAAAAGTAGGAAACTTAATTCTCTACAAAAAAGGTCTGTTAACATTTTGCCATAGCTCGCTTCGTTTCCGAGATATTTGCAGATTTATCTCAACGGAAGGGGCCTGACGGACATATTTCGAGATATTTCTTCTTCTTGTTGTTCTTCTTCTGCACAGCTAAGCTGGAAGTGGCATTTGCAGCTCGCAATAGTGCAGAGTTATCTCAAAGAAAGGGGCCACGGTGTTTCTGTATCTCTATTATGTTGGTGCGGCTTCGGAACTTTTAAATATCTTGATATATCTCGAGAACTACGCATCTGATCAAAAAATATCATAGAACATAAAAAGTAGGAAACTTAATTCTCTACAAAAAAGGTCTCTTAACATTTTGCCATAGCTCGCTTCGTTTCCGAGATATTTGCAGATTTATCTCAAGGGAAGGGGCCTGACGGACATATTTCGAGATATTTCTTCTCCTTTTTGTTGTTCTTCTTCTGCACAGCTAAGCTGGAAGTGGCATTTACAGCTCGCAATAGTGCAGAGTTATCTCAAAGAAAGGGGCCACGGTGTTTCTGTATCTCTATTATGTTGGTGCGCCTTCGGAACATTTAAATATCTTGATATATCTCGAGAACTACGCATCTGATCAAAAAATATCATAGAACATAAAAAGTAGGAAACTTAATTCTCTACCAAAACAGGTCCCTTAACATTTTGCCATAGCTCGCTTCGTTTCCGAGATATTTGCAGATTTATCTCAAGGGAAGGGGCCTGACGGACATATTTCGAGATATTTCTTCTTCTGGTTGTTCTTCTTCTGCGCAGCTAAGCTGGAAGTGCCATTTGCGGCTCGCACTAGTGCAGAGTTATCTCAAAGAAAGGGGCCACGTTGTTTCTGTATCTCTATTATGTTGGTGCAGCTTCGGAACTTTTAAATATCTTGATATATCTCGAGAACTACGCATCTGATCAAAAAATATCATAGAACATAAAAAATAGGAAACTTAATTCTCTACCAAAAAGGTCCCTTAACATTTTGCCATAGCTCGCTTCGTTTCCGAGATATTTGCAGATATATCTCAAGAGAAGGGGCCTGACGGACATATTTCGAGATATTTCTTCTTCTTGTTGTTCTTCTTCTGCACAGCTAAGCTGGAAGTGGCATTTACAGCTCGCAATAGTGCAGAGTTATCTCAAAGAAAGGGGCCACGGTGTTTCTGTATCTCTATGATGTTGGTGCGGCTTCGGAACTTTTAAATATCTCGATATATCTCGAAAACTACGCTTCTGATCAAAAAATATCATAGAACATAAATTGTAGGAAACATAATTCGCTACAAAAAACGTCTCTTAACATTTTGCCATAGCTCGCTTCTTTTCCGAGATATTTGCAGATATATCTCAAGGGAAGGGGCCTGACGGACATATTTCGAGATATATCTTCTTCTTGTTGTTCTTCTTCTGCACAGCTAAACTGGAAGTGGCATTTCCAGCTCGCAATAGCGCAGAGTTATCTCAAAGAAAGGGGCCACGGTGTTTCTGTATCTCTATTATGTTGGTGCGGCTTCGGAACTTTTAAATATCTTGATATATCTCGAGAACTACGCATCTGATCAAAAAATATCATAGAACATAAAAAGTAGGAAACTTAATTCTCTACAAAAAAGGTCTCTTAACATTTTGCCATAGCTCGCTTCGTTTCCGAGATATTTGCAGATTTATCTCAAGGGAAGGGGCCTGACGGACATATTTCGAGATATTTCTTCTCCTTTTTGTTGTTCTTCTTCTGCACAGCTAAGCTGGAAGTGGCATTTACAGCTCGCAATAGTGCAGAGTTATCTCAAAGAAAGGGGCCACGGTGTTTCTGTATCTCTATTATGTTGGTGCGCCTTCGGAACATTTAAATATCTTGATATATCTCGAGAACTACGCATCTGATCAAAAAATATCATAGAACATAAAAAGTAGGAAACTTAATTCTCTACCAAAAGAGGTCCCTTAACATTTTGCCATAGCTCGCTTCGTTTCCGAGATATTTGCAGATTTATCTCAAGGGAAGGGGCCTGACGGACATATTTCGAGATATTTCTTCTTCTGGTTGTTCTTCTTCTGCGCAGCTAAGCTGGAAGTGCCATTTGCGGCTCGCACTAGTGCAGAGTTATCTCAAAGAAAGGGGCCACGTTGTTTCTGTATCTCTATTATGTTGGTGCAGCTTCGGAACTTTTAAATATCTTGATATATCTCGAGAACTACGCATCTGATCAAAAAATATCATAGAACATAAAAAGTAGGAAACTTAATTCTCTACCAAAAAGGTCCCTTAACATTTTGCCATAGCTCGCTTCGTTTCCGAGATATTTGCAGATTTATCTCAAGGGAAGGGGCCTGACGGACATATTTCGAGATATTTCTTCTTCTGGTTGTTCTTCTTCTGCACAGCTAAGCTGGAAGTGGCATTTGCGGCTCGCACTAGTGCAGAGTTATCTCAAAGAAAGGGGCCACGGTGTTTCTGTATCTCTATTATGTTGGTGCGGCTTCGGAACTTTTAAATATCTCGATATATCTCGAAAACTACGCTTCTGATCAAAAAATATCATAGAACATAAATTGTAGGAAACATAATTCTCTACAAAAAAGGTCTCTTAACATTTTGCCATAGCTCGCTTCGTTTCCGAGGTATTTGCAGATTTATCTCAAGGGAAGGGGCCTGACGGACATATTTCGAGATATTTCTTCTTCTGGTTGTTCGGCTTCTGCACAGCTAAGCTGGAAGTGCCATTTGCGGCTCGCACTAGTGCAGAGTTATCTCAAAGAAAGGGGCCACGTTGTTTCTGTATCTCTATTATGTTGGTGCAGCTTCGGAACTTTTAAATATCTTGATATATCTCGAGAACTACGCATCTGATCAAAAAATATCATAGAACGTAAAAAGTAGGAAACTTAATTCTCTACCAAAAAGGTCCCTTAACATTTTGCCATAGATCGCTTCGTTTCCGAGATATTTGCAGATTTATCTCAAGGGAAGGGGCCTGACGGACATATTTCGAGATATTTCTTCTTCTGGTTGTTCTTCTTCTGCACAGCTTAGCTGGAAGTGGCATTTGCGGCTCGCAATAGCGCAGAGTTATCTCAAAGAAAGGGGCCACGGTGTTTCTGTATCTCTATTATGTTGGTGCGGCTTCGGAACTTTTAAATATCTTGATATATCTCGAGAACTACGCATCTGATCAAAAAATATCATAGAACATAAAAAGTAGGAAACTTAATTCTCTACAAAAAAGGTCTCTTAACATTTTGCCATAGCTCGCTTCGTTTCCGAGATATTTGCAGATTTATCTCAAGGGAAGGGGCCTGACGGACATATTTCGAGATATTTCTTCTTCTGGTTGTTCGGCTTCTGCACAGCTAAGCTGGAAGTGCCATTTGCGGCTCGCACTAGTGCAGAGTTATCTCAAAGAAAGGGGCCACGTTGTTTCTGTATCTCTATTATGTTGGTGCAGCTTCGGAACTTTTAAATATCTTGATATATCTCGAGAACTACGCATCTGATCAAAAAATATCATAGAACGTAAAAAGTAGGAAACTTAATTCTCTACCAAAAAGGTCCCTTAACATTTTGCCATAGCTCGCTTCGTTTCCGAGATATTTGCAGATTTATCTCAAGGGAAGGGGCCTGACGGACATATTTCGAGATATTTCTTCTTCTGGTTGTTCTTCTTCTGCACAGCTAAGCTGGAAGTGGCATTTGCGGCTCGCACTAGTGCAGAGTTATCTCAAAGAAAGGGGCCACGGTGTTTCTGTATCTCTATTATGTTGGTGCGGCTTCGGAACTTTTAAATATCTCGATATATCTCGAAAACTACGCTTCTGATCAAAAAGTATCATAGAACATAAATTGTAGGAAACATAATTCTCTACAAAAAAGGTCTCTTATCATTTTGCCATAGCTCGCTTCGTTTCCGAGATATTTGCAGATATATCTCAAGAGAAGGGGCCTGACGGACATATTTCGAGATATTTCTTCTTCTTGTTGTTCTTCTTCTGCACAGCTAAGCTGGAAGTGGCATTTACAGCTCGCAATAGTTCAGAGTTATCTCAAAGAAAGGGGCCACGGTGTTTCTGTATCTCTATGATGTTGGTGCGGCTTCGGAACTTTTAAATATCTCGATATATCTCGAAAACTACGCTTCTGATCAAAAAATATCATAGAACATAAATTGTAGGAAACATAATTCGCTACAAAAAACGTCTCTTAACATTTTGCCATAGCTCGCTTCTTTTCCGAGATATTTGCAGATATATCTCAAGGGAAGGGGCCTGACGGACATATTTCGAGATATATCTTCTTCTTGTTGTTCTTCTTCTGCACAGCTAAACTGGAAGTGGCATTTCCAGCTCGCAATAGCGCAGAGTTATCTCAAAGAAAGGGGCCACGGTGTTTCTGTATCTCTATTATGTTGGTGCGGCTTCGGAACTTTTAAATATCTTGATATATCTCGAGAACTACGCATCTGATCAAAAAATATCATAGAACATAAAAAGTAGGAAACTTAATTCTCTACAAAAAAGGTCTCTTAACATTTTGCCATAGCTCGCTTCGTTTCCGAGATATTTGCAGATTTATCTCAAGGGAAGGGGCCTGACGGACATATTTCGAGATATTTCTTCTCCTTTTTGTTGTTCTTCTTCTGCACAGCTAAGCTGGAAGTGGCATTTACAGCTCGCAATAGTGCAGAGTTATCTCAAAGAAAGGGGCCACGGTGTTTCTGTATCTCTATTATGTTGGTGCGCCTTCGGAACATTTAAATATCTTGATATATCTCGAGAACTACGCATCTGATCAAAAAATATCATAGAACATAAAAAGTAGGAAACTTAATTCTCTACCAAAAGAGGTCCCTTAACATTTTGCCATAGCTCGCTTCGTTTCCGAGATATTTGCAGATTTATCTCAAGGGAAGGGGCCTGACGGACATATTTCGAGATATTTCTTCTTCTGGTTGTTCTTCTTCTGCGCAGCTAAGCTGGAAGTGCCATTTGCGGCTCGCACTAGTGCAGAGTTATCTCAAAGAAAGGGGCCACGTTGTTTCTGTATCTCTATTATGTTGGTGCAGCTTCGGAACTTTTAAATATCTTGATATATCTCGAGAACTACGCATCTGATCAAAAAATATCATAGAACATAAAAAGTAGGAAACTTAATTCTCTACCAAAAAGGTCCCTTAACATTTTGCCATAGCTCGCTTCGTTTCCGAGATATTTGCAGATTTATCTCAAGGGAAGGGGCCTGACGGACATATTTCGAGATATTTCTTCTTCTGGTTGTTCTTCTTCTGCACAGCTAAGCTGGAAGTGGCATTTGCGGCTCGCACTAGTGCAGAGTTATCTCAAAGAAAGGGGCCACGGTGTTTCTGTATCTCTATTATGTTGGTGCGGCTTCGGAACTTTTAAATATCTCGATATATCTCGAAAACTACGCTTCTGATCAAAAAATATCATAGAACATAAATTGTAGGAAACATAATTCTCTACAAAAAAGGTCTCTTAACATTTTGCCATAGCTCGCTTCGTTTCCGAGGTATTTGCAGATTTATCTCAAGGGAAGGGGCCTGACGGACATATTTCGAGATATTTCTTCTTCTGGTTGTTCGGCTTCTGCACAGCTAAGCTGGAAGTGCCATTTGCGGCTCGCACTAGTGCAGAGTTATCTCAAAGAAAGGGGCCACGTTGTTTCTGTATCTCTATTATGTTGGTGCAGCTTCGGAACTTTTAAATATCTTGATATATCTCGAGAACTACGCATCTGATCAAAAAATATCATAGAACGTAAAAAGTAGGAAACTTAATTCTCTACCAAAAAGGTCCCTTAACATTTTGCCATAGCTCGCTTCGTTTCCGAGATATTTGCAGATTTATCTCAAGGGAAGGGGCCTGACGGACATATTTCGAGATATTTCTTCTTCTGGTTGTTCTTCTTCTGCACAGCTAAGCTGGAAGTGGCATTTGCGGCTCGCAATAGCGCAGAGTTATCTCAAAGAAAGGGGCCACGGTGTTTCTGTATCTCTATTATGTTGGTGCGGCTTCGGAACTTTTAAATATCTTGATATATCTCGAGAACTACGCATCTGATCAAAAAATATCATAGAACATAAAAAGTAGGAAACTTAATTCTCTACAAAAAAGGTCTCTTAACATTTTGCCATAGCTCGCTTCGTTTCCGAGATATTTGCAGATTTATCTCAAGGGAAGGGGCCTGACGGACATATTTCGAGATATTTCTTCTTCTGGTTGTTCGGCTTCTGCACAGCTAAGCTGGAAGTGCCATTTGCGGCTCGCACTAGTGCAGAGTTATCTCAAAGAAAGGGGCCACGTTGTTTCTGTATCTCTATTATGTTGGTGCAGCTTCGGAACTTTTAAATATCTTGATATATCTCGAGAACTACGCATCTGATCAAAAAATATCATAGAACGTAAAAAGTAGGAAACTTAATTCTCTACCAAAAAGGTCCCTTAACATTTTGCCATAGCTCGCTTCGTTTCCGAGATATTTGCAGATTTATCTCAAGGGAAGGGGCCTGACGGACATATTTCGAGATATTTCTTCTTCTGGTTGTTCTTCTTCTGCACAGCTAAGCTGGAAGTGGCATTTGCGGCTCGCACTAGTGCAGAGTTATCTCAAAGAAAGGGGCCACGGTGTTTCTGTATCTCTATTATGTTGGTGCGGCTTCGGAACTTTTAAATATCTCGATATATCTCGAAAACTACGCTTCTGATCAAAAAGTATCATAGAACATAAATTGTAGGAAACATAATTCTCTACAAAAAAGGTCTCTTATCATTTTGCCATAGCTCGCTTCGTTTCCGAGATATTTGCAGATATATCTCAAGAGAAGGGGCCTGACGGACATATTTCGAGATATTTCTTCTTCTTGTTGTTCTTCTTCTGCACAGCTAAGCTGGAAGTGGCATTTACAGCTCGCAATAGTTCAGAGTTATCTCAAAGAAAGGGGCCACGGTGTTTCTGTATCTCTATGATGTTGGTGCGGCTTCGGAACTTTTAAATATCTCGATATATCTCGAAAACTACGCTTCTGATCAAAAAATATCATAGAACATAAATTGTAGGAAACATAATTCTCTACAAAAAACGTCTCTTAACATTTTGCCATAGCTCGCTTCGTTTCCGAGATATTTGCAGATATATCTCAAGGGAAGGGGCCTGACGGACATATTTCGAGATATATCTTCTTCTTGTTGTTCTTCTTCTGCACAGCTAAACTGGAAGTGGCATTTCCAGCTCGCAATAGCGCAGAGTTATCTCAAAGAAAGGGGCCACGGTGTTTCTGTATCTCTATTATGTTGGTGCGGCTTCGGAACTTTTAACCCTTTCGCTGCGGAGTGCTAAAAAATGAATTGCTCTCTGGGAGCGAGCGGACAGTGGAAGATCGACTGCGCGAACGCCGCAATACGCGAGTCGATCCTAACACGGTGTGCGGGACTGATTTCGCTGGATAATTTATGGATAATTTTATTCGACTGCGTAAAAAAATCACGACACAAGAAATGTAAGCTTCTAGTACGATGAAAACAAACGACTTAATGAGCATTATTAAACAATTGCTGAAAACGAATGACGCGCGCCTTAAGGCGCTCATCGCTCCGAGAGAACGCATCCAGCGGAGCGCTTAAAGGCGCCGATCGCTCGGAGAGAACGCTTCTCGCGGAGCGCTTAAAGGCGCTGTTCGTTCGGAGGAAGCAACTCTGGTTGAGCGCCTAAAGGCGCTGTTCGTAGCGACAGGGTTAAATATCTCGATATATCTCGAAAACTACGCTTCTGATCAAAAAATATCATAGAACATAAATTGTAGGAAACATAATTCTCTACAAAAAAGGTCTCTTAACGTTTTGCCATAGCTCGCTTCGTTTCCGAGACATTTGCAGATTCATCTCAAGGGAAGGGTCCTGACGGACATATTTCGAGATATTTCTTCTTCTTGTTGTTCTTCTTCTGCACAGCTAAACTGGAAGTGGCATTTACAGCTCGCAATAGTGCAGAGTTATCTCAAAGAAAGGGGCCACGGTGTTTCTGTATCTCTATGATGTTGGTGCGGCTTCGGAACTTTTAAATATCTCGATATATCTCGAAAACTACGCTTCTGATCAAAAAATATCATAGAACATAAATTGTAGGAAACATAATTCTCTACAAAAAACGTCTCTTAACATTTTGCCATAGCTCGCTTCGTTTCCGAGATATTTGCAGATATATCTCAAGGGAAGGGGCCTGACGGACATATTTCGAGATATTCCTTCTTCTTGTTGTTCTTCTTCTGCACAGCTAAACTGGAAGTGGCATTTCCAGCTCGCAATAGCGCAGAGTTATCTCAAAGAAAGGGGCCACGGTGTTTCTGTATCTCTATTATGTTGGTGCGGCTTCGGAACTTTTAAATATCTTGATATATCTCGAGAACTACGCATCTGATCAAAAAATATCATAGAACATAAAAAGTAGGAAACTTAATTCTCTACAAAAAAGGTCTCTTACCATTTTGCCATAGCTCGCTTCGTTTCCGAGATATTTGCAGATTTATCTCAAGGGAAGGGGCCTGACGGACATATTTCGAGATATTTCTTCTTCTGCACAGCTAAGCTGGAAGTGGCATTTGCAGCTCGCAATAGTGCAGAGTTATCTCAAAGAAAGGGGCCACGGTGTTTCTGTATCTCTATTATGTTGGTGCGGCTTCGGAACTTTTAAATATCTTGATATATCTCGAGAACTACGCATCTGATCAAAAAATATCATAGAACATAAAAAGTAGGAAACTTAATTCTCTACAAAAAAGGTCTGTTAACATTTTGCCATAGCTCGCTTCGTTTCCGAGATATTTGCAGATTTATCTCAACGGAAGGGGCCTGACGGACATATTTCGAGATATTTCTTCTTCTTGTTGTTCTTCTTCTGCACAGCTAAGCTGGAAGTGGCATTTGCAGCTCGCAATAGTGCAGAGTTATCTCAAAGAAAGGGGCCACGGTGTTTCTGTATCTCTATTATGTTGGTGCGGCTTCGGAACTTTTAAATATCTCGATATATCTCGAAAACTACGCTTCTGATCAAAAAATATCATAGAACATAAAAAGTAGGAAACTTAATTCTCTACAAAAAACGTCTCTTAACATTTTGCCATAGCTCTCTTCGTTTCCGAGATATTTGCAGATTTATCTCAAGGGAAGGGGCCTGACGGACATATTTCGAGATATTTCTTCTTCTTGTTGTTCTTCTTCTGCACAGCTAAGCTGGAAGTGGCATTTGCAGCTCGCTATAGTGCAGAGTTATCTCAAAGAAAGGGGCCACGGTGTTTCTGTATCTCTATTATGTTGGTGCGGCTTCGGAACTTTTAAATATCTTGATATATCTCGAGAACTACGCATCTGATCAAAAAATATCATAGAACATAAAAAGTAGGAAACTTAATTCTCTACAAAAAAGGTCTCTTAACATTTTGCCATAGCTCGCTTCGTTTCCGAGATATTTGCAGATTTATCTCAAGGGAAGGGGCCTGACGGACATATTTCGAGATATTTCTTCTTCTTGTTGTTCTTCTTCTGCACAGCTAAGCTGGACGTGGCATTTACAGCTCGCAATAGTGCAGAGTTATCTCAAAGAAAGGGGCCACGGTGTTTCTGTATCTCTATTATGTTGGTGCGGCTTCGGAACTTTTAAATATCTTGATATATCTCGAGAACTACGCATCTGATCAAAAAATATCATAGAACATAAAAAGTAGGAAACTTAATTCTCTACAAAAAAGGTCTCTTAATGTTTTGCCATAGCTCGCTTCGTTTCCGAGATATTTGCAGATTTATCTCAAGGGAAGGGTCCTGACGGACATATTTCGAGATATTTCTTCTTCTTGTTGTTCTTCTTCGGCACAGCTAAACTGGAAGTGGCATTTCCAGCTCGCAATAGTGCAGAGTTATCCCAAAGAAAGGGGCCACGGTGTTTCTGTATCTCTATTATGTTGGTGCGGCTTCGGAACTTTTAAATATCTCGATATATCTCGAAAACTACGCTTCTGATCAAAAAATATCATAGAACATAAATTATAGGAAACATAATTCTCTACAAAAAAGGTCTCTTAACATTTTGCCATAACTCGCTTCGTTTCCGAGATATTTGCAGATTTATCTCAAGGGGAGGGGACTGACGGACATATTTCGAGATATTTCTTCTTCTTGTTGTTCTTCTTCTGCACAGCTAAGCTGGAAGTGGCATTTGCAGCTCGCAGTAGTGCAGAGTTATCTCAAAGAAAGGGGCCACGGTGTTTCTGTATCTCTATTATGTTGGTGCGGCTTCGGAACTTTTAAATATCTTGATATATCTCGAGAACTACGCATCTGATCAAAAAATATCATAGAACATAAAAAGTAGGAAACTTAATTCTCTACAAAAAAGGTCTCTTAACATTTTGCCATAGCTCGGTTCGTTTCCGAGATATTTGCAGATTTATCTCAAGGGAAGGGGCCTGACGGACATATTTCGAGATATTTCTTCTTCTTGTTGTTCTTCTTCTGCACAGCTAAGCTGGAAGTGGCATTTGCAGCTCGCAATAGTGCAGAGTTATCTCAAAGAAAGGGGCCACGGTGTTTCTGTATCTCTATTATGTTGGTGCGGCTTCGGAACTTTTAAATATCTTGATATATCTCGAGAACTACGCATCTGATCAAAAAATATCATAGAACATAAAAAGTAGGAAACGTAATTCTCTACAAAAAAGGTCTCTCAACATTTTGCCATAGCTCGCTTCGTTTCCGAGATATTTGCAGATTTATCTCAAGGGAAGGGGCCTGACGGACATATTTCGAGATATTTCTTCTTCTTGTTGTTCTTCTTCTGCACAGCTAAGCTGGACGTGGCATTTACAGCTCGCAATAGTGCAGAGTTATCTCAAAGAAAGGGGCCACGGTGTTTCTGTATCTCTATTATGTTGGTGCGGCTTCGGAACTTTTAAATATCTTGATATATCTCGAGAACTACGCATCTGATCAAAAAATATCGTAGAACATAAAAAGTAGGAAACTTAATTCTCTACAAAAAAGGTCTCTTAACATTTTGCCATAGCTCGCTTCGTTTCCGAGATATTTGCAGATTTATCTCAAGGGAAGGGGCCTGACGGACATATTTCGAGATATTTCTTCTTCTTGTTGTTCTTCTTCTGCACAGCTAAGCTGGACGTGGCATTTACAGCTCGCAATAGTGCAGAGTTATCTCAAAGAAAGGGGCCACGGTGTTTCTGTATCTCTATTATGTTGGTGCGGCTTCGGAACTTTTAAATATCTCGATATATCTCGAGAACTACGCATCTGATCTAAAAATATCATAGAACATAAAAAGTAGGAAACTTAATTCTCTACAAAAAAGGTCTCTTAACATTTTGCCATAGCTCGCTTCGTTTCCGAGATATTTGCAGATTTATCTCAAGGGAAGGGGCCTGACGGACATATTTCGAGATATTTCTTCTTCTTGTTGTTCTTCTTCTGCACAGCTAAGCTGGAAGTGGCATTTGCAGCTCGCAATAGTGCAGAGTTATCTCAAAGAAAGGGGCCACGGTGTTTCTGTATCTCTATTATGTTGGTGCCGCTTCGGAACTTTTAAATATCTGGATATATCTCGAGAACTACGCATCTGATCAAAAAATATCATAGAACATAAAAAGTAGGAAACTTAATTCTCTACAAAAAAGGTCTCTTAACATTTGGCCATAGCTCGCTTCGTTTCCGAGATATTTGCAGATTTATCTCAAGGGAAGGGGACTGACGGACATATTTCGAGATATTTCTTCTTCTTGTTGTTCTTCTTCTGCACAGCTAAGCTGGAAGTGGCATTTGCAGCTCGCAATAGTGCAGAGTTATCTCAAAGAAAGGGGCCACGGTGTTTCTGTATCTCTATTATGTTGGTGCGGCTTCGGAACTTTTAAATATCTTGATATATCTCGAGAACTCCTCATCAGATCAATTAATATCATAGAACATAAAAAGTGGGAAACATAATTCTCTACAAAAAAGGTCTCTCAACATTTTGTCATAGCTCGCTTGGTTTCCCAGATATTTGCAGATATATCTCAAGGGAAGGGGCCTGACGGACATATTTCGAGATATTTCTTCTTCTTGTTGTTCTTCTTCTGCACAGCTAAGCTGGAAGTGGCATTTGCAGCTCGCAATAGTGCAGAGTTATCTCAAAGAAAGGGGCCACGGTGTTTCTGTATCTCTATTATGTTGGTGCGGCTTCGGAACTTTTAAATATCTTGATATATCTCGAGAACTACGCATCTGATCAAAAAATATCATAGAACATAAAAAGTAGGAAACTTAATTCTCTACAAAAAAGGACTCTTAACATTTTGCCATAGCTCGCTTCGTTTCCGAGATATTTGCAGATTTATCTCAAGGGAAGGGGCCTGACGGACATATTTCGAGATATTTCTTCTTCTTGTTGTTCTTCTTCTGCACAGCTAAACTGGAAGTGGCATTTCCAGCTCGCAATAGTGCAGAGTTATCCCAAAGAAAGTGGCCACGGGGTTTCTGTATCTCTATTATGTTGGTGCGGCTTCGGAACTTTTAAATATCTCGATATATCTCGAAAACTACGCTTCTGATCAAAAAATATCATAGAACATAAATTGTAGGAAACATAATTCTCTACAAAAAAGGTCTCTTAACATTTTGCCATAGCTCGCTTCGTTTCCGAGATATTTGCAGATTTATCTCAAGGGAAGGATCCTGACGGACATATTTCGGGATATTTCTTCTTCTTGTTGTTCTTCTTCTGCACAGCTAAACTGGCAGTGGCATTTCCAGCTCGCAATAGTGCAGAGTTATCTCAAAGAAAGGGCCCACGGTGTTTCTGTATCTCTATTATGTTGGTGCGGCTTCGGAACTTTTAAATATCTTGATATATCTCGAGAACTACGCAACTGATCGAAAAATATCGTAGAACATAAAAAGTAGGAAACTTAATTCTCTACAAAAAAGGTATCTTAACATTTTGCCATAGCTCGCTTCGTTTCCGAGATATTTGCAGATTTATCTCAAGGGAAGGGGACTGACGGACATATTTCGAGATATTTCTTCTTCTTGTTGTTCTTCTTCTGCACAGCTAAGCTGGAAGTGGCATTTGCAGCTCGCAGTAGTGCAGAGTTATCTCAAAGAAAGGGGCCACGGTGTTTCTGTATCTCTATTATGTTGGTGCGGCTTCGGAACTTTTAAATATCTTGATATATCTCGAGAACTACGCATCTGATCAAAAAATATCATAGAACATAAAAAGTAGGAAACTTAATTCTCTACAAAAAAGGTCTCTTAACATTTTGCCATAGCTCGCTTCGTTTCCGAGATATTTGCAGATTTATCTCAAGGGAAGGGGCCTGACGGACATATTTCGAGATACTTCTTCTTCTTGTTGTTCTTCTTCTGCACAGCTAAGCTGGAAGTGGCATTTGCAGCTCGCAATAGTGCAGAGTTATCTCAAAGAAAGGGGTCACGGTGTTTCTGTATCTCTATTATGTTGGTACGGCTTCGGAACTTTTAAATATCTCGATATATCTCGAAAACTACGCTTCTGATAAAAAAATATCATAGAACATAAATTGTAGGAAACATAATTCTCTACAAAAAAGGTCTCTTAACGTTTTGCCATAGCTCGCTTCGTTTCCGAGATATTTGCAGATTTATCTCAAGGGAAGGGTCCTGACGGACATATTTCGAGATATTTCTTCTTCTTGTTCTTCTTCTTCTGCACAGCTAAACTGGAAGTGGCATTTCCAGCTCGCAATAGTGCAGAGTTATCCCAAAGAAAGGGACCACGGTGTTTCTGTATCTCTATTATGTTGGTGCGGCTTCGGAACTTTTAAATATCTCGATATATCTCGAAAACTACGCTTCTGATCAAAAAATATCATAGAACATAAATTGTAGGAAACATAATTCTCTACAAAAAACGTCTCTTAACATTTTGCCATAGCTCGCTTCGTTTCCGAGATATTTGCAGATTTATCTCAAGGGAAGGGTCCTGACGGACATATTTCGGGATATTTCTTCTTCTTGTTGTTCTTCTTCTGCACAGCTAAACTGGCAGTGGCATTTCCAGCTCGCAATAGTGCAGAGTTATCTCAAAGAAAGGGGCCACGGTGTTTCTGTATCTCTATTATGTTGGTGCGGCTTCGGAACTTTTAAATATCTTGATATATCTCGAGAACTACGCAACTGATCGAAAAATGTCGTAGAACATAAAAAGTAGGAAACTTAATTCTCTACAAAAAAGGTCTCTCAACATTATGCCATAGCTCGCTTCGTTTCCGAGATATTTGCAGATTTATCTCAAGGGAAGGGGACTGACGGACATATTTCGAGATATTTCTTCTTCTTGTTGTTCTTCTTCTGCACAGCTAAGCTGGAAGTGGCATTTGCAGCTCGCAGTAGTGCAGAGTTATCTCAAAGAAAGGGGCCACGGTGTTTCTGTATCTCTATTATGTTGGTGCGGCTTCGGAACTTTTAAATATCTTGATATATCTCGAGAACTACGCATCTGATCAAAAAATATCATAGAACATAAAAAGTGGGAAACATAATTCTCTACAAAAAAGGTCTCTCAACATTTTGCCATAGCTCGCTTGGTTTCCGAGATATTTGCAGATTTATCTCAAGGGAAGGGGCCTGACGGACATATTTCGAGATATATCTTCTTCTTGTTGTTCTTCTTCTGCACAGCTAAGCTGGAAGTGGCATTTGCAGCTCGCAATAGTGCAGAGTTACCTCAAAGAAAGGGGATCGGTGTTTCTGTATCTCTATTATGTTGGTGCCGCTTCGGAACTTTTAAATATCTGGATATATCTCGAGAACTACGCATCTGATCAAAAAATATCATAGAACATAAAAAGTAGGAAACTTAATTCTCTACAAAAAAGGTCTCTTAACATTTGGCCATAGCTCGCTTCGTTTCCGAGATATTTGCAGATTTATCTCAAGGGAAGGGGCCTGACGGACATATTTCGAGATATTTCTTCTTCTTGTTGTTCTTCTTCTGCACAGCTAAGCTGGAAGTGGCATTTGCAGCTCGCAATAGTGCAGAGTTATCTCGAAGAAAGGGGCCACGGTGTTTCTGTATCTCTATTATGTTGGTGCGGCTTCGGAACTTTTAAATATCTTGATATATCTCGAGAACTCCTCATCAGATCAATTAATATCATAGAACATAAAAAGTGGGAAACATAATTCTCTACAAAAAAGGTCTCTCAACATTTTGTCATAGCTCGCTTGGTTTCCGAGATATTTGCAGATTTATCTCAAGGGAAGGGGCCTGACGGACATATTTCGAGATATATCTTCTTCTTGTTGTTCTTCTTCTGCACAGCTAAGCTGGAAGTGGCATTTGCAGCTCGCAATAGTGCAGAGTTACCTCAAAGAAAGGGCCCACGGTGTTTCTGTATCTCTATTATGTTGGTGCGGCTTCGGAACTTTTAAATATCTTGATATATCTCGAGAACTACGCAACTGATCGAAAAATATCGTAGAACATAAAAAGTAGGAAACTTAATTCTCTACAAAAAAGGTATCTTAACATTTTGCCATAGCTCGCTTCGTTTCCGAGATATTTGCAGATTTATCTCAAGGGAAGGGGACTGACGGACATATTTCGAGATATTTCTTCTTCTTGTTGTTCTTCTTCTGCACAGCTAAGCTGGAAGTGGCATTTGCAGCTCGCAGTAGTGCAGAGTTATCTCAAAGAAAGGGGCCACGGTGTTTCTGTATCTCTATTATGTTGGTGCGGCTTCGGAACTTTTAAATATCTTGATATATCTCGAGAACTACGCATCTGATCAAAAAATATCATAGAACATAAAAAGTAGGAAACTTAATTCTCTACAAAAAAGGACTCTTAACATTTTGCCATAGCTCGCTTCGTTTCCGAGATATTTGCAGATTTATCTCAAGGGAAGGATCCTGACGGACATATTTCGGGATATTTCTTCTTCTTGTTGTTCTTCTTCTGCACAGCTAAACTGGCAGTGGCATTTCCAGCTCGCAATAGTGCAGAGTTATCTCAAAGAAAGGGCCCACGGTGTTTCTGTATCTCTATTATGTTGGTGCGGCTTCGGAACTTTTAAATATCTTGATATATCTCGAGAACTACGCAACTGATCGAAAAATATCGTAGAACATAAAAAGTAGGAAACTTAATTCTCTACAAAAAAGGTATCTTAACATTTTGCCATAGCTCGCTTCGTTTCCGAGATATTTGCAGATTTATCTCAAGGGAAGGGGACTGACGGACATATTTCGAGATATTTCTTCTTCTTGTTGTTCTTCTTCTGCACAGCTAAGCTGGAAGTGGCATTTGCAGCTCGCAGTAGTGCAGAGTTATCTCAAAGAAAGGGGCCACGGTGTTTCTGTATCTCTATTATGTTGGTGCGGCTTCGGAACTTTTAAATATCTTGATATATCTCGAGAACTACGCATCTGATCAAAAAATATCATAGAACATAAAAAGTAGGAAACTTAATTCTCTACAAAAAAGGTCTCTTAACATTTTGCCATAGCTCGCTTCGTTTCCGAGATATTTGCAGATTTATCTCAAGGGAAGGGGCCTGACGGACATATTTCGAGATACTTCTTCTTCTTGTTGTTCTTCTTCTGCACAGCTAAGCTGGAAGTGGCATTTGCAGCTCGCAATAGTGCAGAGTTATCTCAAAGAAAGGGGTCACGGTGTTTCTGTATCTCTATTATGTTGGTACGGCTTCGGAACTTTTAAATATCTCGATATATCTCGAAAACTACGCTTCTGATAAAAAAATATCATAGAACATAAATTGTAGGAAACATAATTCTCTACAAAAAAGGTCTCTTAACGTTTTGCCATAGCTCGCTTCGTTTCCGAGATATTTGCAGATTTATCTCAAGGGAAGGGTCCTGACGGACATATTTCGAGATATTTCTTCTTCTTGTTCTTCTTCTTCTGCACAGCTAAACTGGAAGTGGCATTTCCAGCTCGCAATAGTGCAGAGTTATCCCAAAGAAAGGGACCACGGTGTTTCTGTATCTCTATTATGTTGGTGCGGCTTCGGAACTTTTAAATATCTCGATATATCTCGAAAACTACGCTTCTGATCAAAAAATATCATAGAACATAAATTGTAGGAAACATAATTCTCTACAAAAAACGTCTCTTAACATTTTGCCATAGCTCGCTTCGTTTCCGAGATATTTGCAGATTTATCTCAAGGGAAGGGTCCTGACGGACATATTTCGGGATATTTCTTCTTCTTGTTGTTCTTCTTCTGCACAGCTAAACTGGCAGTGGCATTTCCAGCTCGCAATAGTGCAGAGTTATCTCAAAGAAAGGGGCCACGGTGTTTCTGTATCTCTATTATGTTGGTGCGGCTTCGGAACTTTTAAATATCTTGATATATCTCGAGAACTACGCAACTGATCGAAAAATGTCGTAGAACATAAAAAGTAGGAAACTTAATTCTCTACAAAAAAGGTCTCTCAACATTATGCCATAGCTCGCTTCGTTTCCGAGATATTTGCAGATTTATCTCAAGGGAAGGGGACTGACGGACATATTTCGAGATATTTCTTCTTCTTGTTGTTCTTCTTCTGCACAGCTAAGCTGGAAGTGGCATTTGCAGCTCGCAGTAGTGCAGAGTTATCTCAAAGAAAGGGGCCACGGTGTTTCTGTATCTCTATTATGTTGGTGCGGCTTCGGAACTTTTAAATATCTTGATATATCTCGAGAACTACGCATCTGATCAAAAAATATCATAGAACATAAAAAGTGGGAAACATAATTCTCTACAAAAAAGGTCTCTCAACATTTTGCCATAGCTCGCTTGGTTTCCGAGATATTTGCAGATTTATCTCAAGGGAAGGGGCCTGACGGACATATTTCGAGATATATCTTCTTCTTGTTGTTCTTCTTCTGCACAGCTAAGCTGGAAGTGGCATTTGCAGCTCGCAATAGTGCAGAGTTACCTCAAAGAAAGGGGATCGGTGTTTCTGTATCTCTATTATGTTGGTGCCGCTTCGGAACTTTTAAATATCTGGATATATCTCGAGAACTACGCATCTGATCAAAAAATATCATAGAACATAAAAAGTAGGAAACTTAATTCTCTACAAAAAAGGTCTCTTAACATTTGGCCATAGCTCGCTTCGTTTCCGAGATATTTGCAGATTTATCTCAAGGGAAGGGGCCTGACGGACATATTTCGAGATATTTCTTCTTCTTGTTGTTCTTCTTCTGCACAGCTAAGCTGGAAGTGGCATTTGCAGCTCGCAATAGTGCAGAGTTATCTCGAAGAAAGGGGCCACGGTGTTTCTGTATCTCTATTATGTTGGTGCGGCTTCGGAACTTTTAAATATCTTGATATATCTCGAGAACTCCTCATCAGATCAATTAATATCATAGAACATAAAAAGTGGGAAACATAATTCTCTACAAAAAAGGTCTCTCAACATTTTGTCATAGCTCGCTTGGTTTCCGAGATATTTGCAGATTTATCTCAAGGGAAGGGGCCTGACGGACATATTTCGAGATATATCTTCTTCTTGTTGTTCTTCTTCTGCACAGCTAAGCTGGAAGTGGCATTTGCAGCTCGCAATAGTGCAGAGTTACCTCAAAGAAAGGGCCCACGGTGTTTCTGTATCTCTATTATGTTGGTGCGGCTTCGGAACTTTTAAATATCTTGATATATCTCGAGAACTACGCAACTGATCGAAAAATATCGTAGAACATAAAAAGTAGGAAACTTAATTCTCTACAAAAAAGGTATCTTAACATTTTGCCATAGCTCGCTTCGTTTCCGAGATATTTGCAGATTTATCTCAAGGGAAGGGGACTGACGGACATATTTCGAGATATTTCTTCTTCTTGTTGTTCTTCTTCTGCACAGCTAAGCTGGAAGTGGCATTTGCAGCTCGCAGTAGTGCAGAGTTATCTCAAAGAAAGGGGCCACGGTGTTTCTGTATCTCTATTATGTTGGTGCGGCTTCGGAACTTTTAAATATCTTGATATATCTCGAGAACTACGCATCTGATCAAAAAATATCATAGAACATAAAAAGTAGGAAACTTAATTCTCTACAAAAAAGGACTCTTAACATTTTGCCATAGCTCGCTTCGTTTCCGAGATATTTGCAGATTTATCTCAAGGGAAGGGGCCTGACGGACATATTTCGAGATATTTCTTCTTCTTGTTGTTCTTCTTCTGCACAGCTAAACTGGAAGTGGCATTTCCAGCTCGCAATAGTGCAGAGTTATCCCAAAGAAAGTGGCCACGGGGTTTCTGTATCTCTATTATGTTGGTGCGGCTTCGGAACTTTTAAATATCTCGATATATCTCGAAAACTACGCTTCTGATCAAAAAATATCATAGAACATAAATTGTAGGAAACATAATTCTCTACAAAAAAGGTCTCTTAACATTTTGCCATAGCTCGCTTCGTTTCCGAGATATTTGCAGATTTATCTCAAGGGAAGGGTCCTGACGGACATATTTCGGGATATTTCTTCTTCTTGCTGTTCTTCTTCTGCACAGCTAAACTGGCAGTGGCATTTCCAGCTCGCAATAGTGCAGAGTTATCTCAAAGAAAGGGGCCACGGTGTTTCTGTATCTCTATTATGTTGGTGCGGCTTCGGAACTTTTAAATATCTTGATATATCTCGAGAACTACGCAACTGATCGAAAAATGTCGTAGAACATAAAAAGTAGGAAACTTAATTCTCTACAAAAAAGGTCTCTCAACATTATGCCATAGCTCGCTTCGTTTCCGAGATATTTGCAGATTTATCTCAAGGGAAGGGGCCTGACGGACATATTTCGAGATATTTCTTCTTCTTGTTGTTCTTCTTCTGCACAGCTAAGCTGGAAGTGGCATTTGCAGCTCGCAATAGTGCAGAGTTATCTCAAAGAAAGGGGCCACGGTGTTTCTGTATCTCTATTATGTTGGTGCGGCTTCGGAACTTTTAAATATCTTGATATATCTCGAGAACTCCTCATCAGATCAATTAATATCATAGAACATAAAAAGTAGGAAACTTAATTCTCTACAAATAAGGTCTCTTAACATTTTGCCATAGCTCGCTTCGTTTCCGAGATATTTGCAGATTTATCTCAAGGGAAGGGGCCTGACGGACATATTTCGAGATATTTCTTCTTCTTGTTGTTCTTGTTCTGCACAGCTAAGCTGGAAGTGGCATTTGCAGCTCGCAATAGTGCAGAGTTATCTCAAAGAAAGGGGCCACGGTGTTTCTGTATCTCTATTATGTTGGTGCGGCTTCGGAACTTTTAAATATCTTGATATATCTCGAGAACTACGCATCTGATCAAAAAATATCATAGAACATAAAAAGTAGGAAACTTAATTCTCTACAAAAAAGGTCTCTTAACATTTTGCCATAGCTCGCTTCGTTTCCGAGATATTTGCAGATTTATCTCAAGGGAAGGGGCCTGACGGACATATTTCGAGATATTTCTTCTTCTTGTTGTTCTTCTTCTGCACAGCTAAGCTGGAAGTGGCATTTGCAGCTCGCAGTAGTGCAGAGTTATCTCAAAGAAAGGGGCCACGGTGTTTCTGTATCTCTATTATGTTGGTGCGGCTTCGGAACTTTTAAATATCTTGATATATCTCGAGAACTACGCATCTGATCAAAAAATATCATAGAACATAAAAAGTGGAAAACTTAATTCTCTACAAATAAGGTCTCTTAACATTTTGCCATAGCTCGCTTCGTTTCCGAGATATTTGCAGATTTATCTCAAGGGAAGGGGCCTGACGGACATATTTCGAGATATTTCTTCTTCTTGTTGTTCTTGTTCTGCACAGCTAAGCTGGAAGTGGCATTTGCAGCTCGCAATAGTGCAGAGTTATCTCAAAGAAAGGGGCCACGGTGTTTCTGTATCTCTATTATGTTGGTGCGGCTTCGGAACTTTTAAATATCTCGATATATCTCGAAAACTACGCTTCTGATCAAAAAATATCATAGAACCTAAATTGTAGGAAACATAATTCTCTACAAAAAAGGTCTCTTAACATTTTGCCATAGCTCGCTTCGTTTCCGAGATATTTGCAGATTTTTCTCAAGGGAAGGGTCCTGACGGACATATTTCGGGATATTTCTTCTTCTTGTTGTTCTTCTTCTGCACAGCTAAACTGGCAGTGGCATTTCCATCTCGCAATAGTGCAGAGTTATCTCAAAGAAAGGGGCCACGGTGTTTCTGTATCTCTATTATGTTGGTGCGGCTTCGGAACTTTTAAATATCTTGATATATCTCGAGAACTACGCAACTGATCGAAAAATATCGTAGAACATAAAAAGTAGGAAACTTAATTCTCTACAAAAAAGGTCTCTTAACATTTTGCCATAGCTCGCTTCGTTTCCGAGATATTTGCAGATTTATCTCAAGGGAAGGGGACTGACGGACATATTTCGAGATATTTCTTCTTCTTGTTGTTCTTCTTCTGCACAGCTAAGCTGGAAGTGGCATTTGCAGCTCGCAGTAGTGCAGAGTTATCTCAAAGAAAGGGGCCACGGTGTTTCTGTATCTCTATTATGTTGGTGCGGCTTCGGAACTTTTAAATATCTTGATATATCTCGAGAACTACGCATCTGATCAAAAAATATCATAGAACATAAAAAGTAGGAAACTTAATTCTCTACAAAAAAGGTCTCTTAACATTTTGGCATAGCTCGCTTCGTTTCCGAGATATTTGCAGATTTATCTCAAGGGAAGGGGCCTGACGGACATATTTCGAGATATTTCTTCTTCTTGTTGTTCTTCTTCTGCACAGCTAAGCTGGACGTGGCATTTACAGCTCGCAATAGTGCAGAGTTATCTCAAAGAAAGGGGCCACGGTGATTCTGTATCTCTATTATGTTGGTGCGGCTTCGGAACTTTTAAATATCTTGATATATCTCGAGAACTACGCATCTGATCAAAAAATATCATAGAACATAAAAAGTAGGAAACTTAATTCTCTACAAAAAAGGTATCTCAACATTTTGCCATACTCCGCTTCGTTTCCGAGATATTTGCAGATTTATCTCAAGGGAAGGGGCCTGACGGATATATTTCGAGATATTTCTTCTTCTTGTTGTTCTTCTTCTGCACAGCTAAGCTGGAAGTGGCATTTGCAGGTCGCAATAGTGCAGAGTTATCTCAAAGAAAGGGGCCACGGTGTTTCTGTGTCTCTATTATGTTGGTGCGGCTTCGGAACTTTTAAATATCTCGATATATCTCGAAAAGTACGCTTCTGATCAAAAAATATCATAGAACGTAAATTGTAGGAAACATAATTCTCTACAAAAAAGGTCTCTTAAGATTTTGCCATCGCTCGCTTCGTTTCCGAGATATTTGCAGATTTATCTCAAGGGAAGGGGTCTGACGGACATACTTCGAGATATTTCTTCTTCTTGTTGTTCTTCTTCTGCACAGCTAAGCTCGAAGTGGCATTTGCAGCTCGCAATAGTGCAGAGTTATCTCAAAGAAAGAGGCCATGGTGTTTCTGTACCTCTATTATGTTGGTGCAGCTTCGGAACTTTTAAATATCTTGATATATCTCGAGAACTACGCATCTGATCAAAAAATATCATAGAAGATAAAAAGTAGGAAACTTAATTCTCTACAAAAAAGGTCTCTTAACATTTTGCCATAGCTCGCTTCGTTTCCGAGACATTTGCAGATTTATCTCAAGGGAAGGGGCCTAACGGACATATTTCGAGATATTTCTTCTTCTTGTTGTTCTTCTTCTGCACAGCTAAGCTGGAAGTGGCATTTGCAGCTCGCAATAGTGCAGAGTTATCTCAAAGAAAGGGGCCACGGTGTTTCTGTGTCTCTATTATGTTGGTGCGGCTTCGGAACTTTTAAATATCTCGATATATCTCGAAAACTACGCTTCTGATCAAAAAATATCATAGAACGTAAATTGTAGGAAACATAATTCTCTACAAAAAAGGTCTCTTAAGATTTTGCCATCGCTCGCTTCGTTTCCGAGATATTTGCAGATTTATCTCAAGGGAAGGGGTCTGACGGACATACTTCGAGATATTTCTTCTTCTTGTTGTTCTTCTTCTGCACAGCTAAGCTCGAAGTGGCATTTGCAGCTCGCAATAGTGCAGAGTTATCTCAAAGAAAGAGGCCACGGTGTTTCTGTACCTCTATTATGTTGGTGCAGCTTCGGAACTTTTAAATATCTTGATATATCTCGAGAACTACGCATCTGATCAAAAAATATCATAGAAGATAAAAAGTAGGAAACTTAATTCTCTACAAAAAAGGTCTCTTAACATTTTGCCATAGCTCGCTTCGTTTCCGAGATATTTGCAGATTTATCTCAAGGGAAGGGGCCTGACGGACATATTTCGAGATATTTCTTCTTCTTGTTGTTCTTCTTCTGCACAGCTAAGCTGGAAGTGGCATTTACAGCTCGCAATAGTGCAGAGTTATCTCATAGAAAGGGGCCACGGTGTTTCTATATCTCTATTATATTGGTGCGGCTTCGGAACTTTTAAATATCTCGATATATCTCGAGAACTACGCATCTGATCAAAAAATATCATAGAACATAAATTGTAGGAAACATAATTCTCTACAAAAAACGTCTCTTAACATTTTGCCATAGCTCGCTTCGTTTCCGAGATATTTGCAGATTTATCTCAAGGGAAGGAGCCTGACGGACATATTTCGAGATATTTCTTCTTCTTGTTGTTCTTCTTCTGCACAGCTAAGCTGGAAGTGGCATTTACAGCTCGCAATAGTGCAGAGTTATCTCATAGAAAGGGGCCACGGTGTTTCTGTATCTCTATTATGTTGGTACGGCTTCGGAACTTTTAAATATCTCGATATATCTCGAAAACTACGCTTCTGATAAAAAAATATCATAGAACATAAATTGTAGGAAACATAATTCTCTACAAAAAAGGTCTCTTAACATTTTGCCATAGCTCGCTTCGTTTCCGAGATATTTGCAGATTTATCTCAAGGGAAGGGGCCTGACGGACATATCTCGAGATATTTCTTCTTCTTGTTGTTCTTCTTCTGCACAGCTAAGCTGGACGTGGCATTTACAGCTCGCAATAGTGCAGAGTTATCTCAAAGAAAGGGGCCACGGTGTTTCTGTATCTCTATTATGTTGGTGCGGCTTCGGAACTTTTAAATATCTTGATATATCTCGAGAACTACGCATCTGATCAAAAAATATCATAGAACATAAAAAGGTAGGAAACTTAATTCTCTACAAAAATGGTCTCTTAACATTTTGCCGTAGCTCGTTTCGTTTCCGAGATATTTGCAGATTTATCTCAAGGGAAGGGGCCTGACGGACATATTTCGAGATATTTCTTCTTCTTGTTGTTCTTCTTCTGCACAGCTAAGCTGGACGTGGCATTTACAGCTCGCAATAGTGCAGAGTTATCTCAAAGAAAGGGGCCACGGTGATTCTGTATCTCTATTATGTTGGTGCGGCTTCGGAACTTTTAAATATCTTGATATATCTCGAGAACTACGCATCTGATCAAAAAATATCATAGAACATAAAAAGTAGGAAACTTAATTCTCTACAAAAAAGGTATCTCAACATTTTGCCATACTCCGCTTCGTTTCCGAGATATTTGCAGATTTATCTCAAGGGAAGGGGCCTGACGGATATATTTCGAGATATTTCTTCTTCTTGTTGTTCTTCTTCTGCACAGCTAAGCTGGAAGTGGCATTTGCAGGTCGCAATAGTGCAGAGTTATCTCAAAGAAAGGGGCCACGGTGTTTCTGTGTCTCTATTATGTTGGTGCGGCTTCGGAACTTTTAAATATCTCGATATATCTCGAAAACTACGCTTCTGATCAAAAAATATCATAGAACGTAAATTGTAGGAAACATAATTCTCTACAAAAAAGGTCTCTTAAGATTTTGCCATCGCTCGCTTCGTTTCCGAGATATTTGCAGATTTATCTCAAGGGAAGGGGTCTGACGGACATACTTCGAGATATTTCTTCTTCTTGTTGTTCTTCTTCTGCACAGCTAAGCTCGAAGTGGCATTTGCAGCTCGCAATAGTGCAGAGTTATCTCAAAGAAAGAGGCCATGGTGTTTCTGTACCTCTATTATGTTGGTGCAGCTTCGGAACTTTTAAATATCTTGATATATCTCGAGAACTACGCATCTGATCAAAAAATATCATAGAAGATAAAAAGTAGGAAACTTAATTCTCTACAAAAAAGGTCTCTTAACATTTTGCCATAGCTCGCTTCGTTTCCGAGATATTTGCAGATTTATCTCAAGGGAAGGGGCCTGACGGACATATTTCGAGATATTTCTTCTTCTTGTTGTTCTTCTTCTGCACAGCTAAGCTGGAAGTGGCATTTACAGCTCGCAATAGTGCAGAGTTATCTCATAGAAAGGGGCCACGGTGTTTCTATATCTCTATTATATTGGTGCGGCTTCGGAACTTTTAAATATCTCGATATATCTCGAGAACTACGCATCTGATCAAAAAATATCATAGAACATAAATTGTAAGAAACATAATTCTCTACAAAAAACGTCTCTTAACATTTTGCCATAGCTCGCTTCGTTTCCGAGATATTTGCAGATTTATCTCAAGGGAAGGAGCCTGACGGACATATTTCGAGATATTTCTTCTTCTTGTTGTTCTTCTTCTGCACAGCTAAGCTGGAAGTGGCATTTACAGCTCGCAATAGTGCAGAGTTATCTCATAGAAAGGGGCCACGGTGTTTCTATATCTCTATTATGTTGGTGCGGCTTCGGAACTTTTAAATATCTCGATATATCTCGAGAACTACGCATCTGATCAAAAAATATCATAGAACATAAAAAAGTAGCAAACTTAATTCTCTACAAATAAAGTCTCTTAACATTTTGCCATAGCTCGCTTCGTTTCCGAGATATTGGCAGATTTATCTCAAGGGAAGGGGCCTGACGGACATATTTCGAGATATTTCTTCTTCTTGTTGTTCTTCTTCTGCACAGCTAAGCTGGAAGTGGCAGTTGCAGCGCGCAATAGTGCAGAGTTATCTCAAAGAAAGGGGCCACGGTGTTTCTGTATCTCTATTATGTTGGTGCGGCTTCGGAACTTTTAAATATCTTGATATATCTCGAGAACTACGCATCTGATCAAAAAATATCATAGAACATAAAAAGTAGGAAACTTAATTCTCTACAAAAAAGGTCTCTTAACATTTTGCCATAGCTCGCTTCGTTTCCGAGATATTTGCAGATTTATCTCAAGGGAAGGGGCCTGACGGACATATTTCGAGATATTTCTTCTTCTTGTTGTTCTTCTTCTGCACAGCTAAGCTGGAAGTCGCATTTGCGGCTCGCACTAGTGCAGAGTTATCTCAAAGAAAGGGGCCACGGTGTTTCTGTATCTCTATTATGGTGGTGCGGCTTCGGAACTTTTAAATATCTTGATATATCGCGAGAACTACGCATCTGATCAAAAAATATCATAGAACATAAAAAGTAGGAAACTTAATTCTCTACAAAAAAGGTCTCTTAACATTTTGCCATAGCTCGCTTCGTTTCCGAGATATTTGCAGATTTATCTCAAGGGAAGGGGCCTGACGGACATATTTCGAGATATTTCTTCTTCTTGTTGTTCTTCTTCTGCACAGCTAAGCTGGAAGTGGCATTTGCAGGTCGCAATAGTGCAGAGTTATCTCAAAGAAAGGGGCCACGGTGTTTCTGTGTCTCTATTATGTTGGTGCGGCTTCGGAACTTTTAAATATCTCGATATATCTCGAAAACTACGCTTCTGATCAAAAAATATCATAGAACGTAAATTGTAGGAAACATAATTCTCTACAAAAAAGGTCTCTTAAGATTTTGCCATCGCTCGCTTCGTTTCCGAGATATTTGCAGATTTATCTCAAGGAAAGGGGCCTGACGGACATATTTCGAGATATTTCTTCTTCTTGTTGTTCTTCTTCTGCACAGCTAAGCTGGAAGTGGCATTTGCAGCTCGCAATAGTGCAGAGTTATCTCAAAGAAAGGAGCCACGGTGTTTCTGTATCTCTATTATGTTGGTGCGGCTTCGGAACTTTTAAATATCTCGATATATCTCGAAAACTACGCTTCTGATCAAAAAATATCAGCGAACGTAAATTGTAGGAAACATAATTCTCTACACAAAAGGTCTCTCAAGATTTTGCCATAGCTCGCTTCGTTTCCGAGATATTTGCAGATTTATCTCAAGGGAAGGGGTCTGACGGACATATTTCGAGATATTTCTTCTTCTTGTTGTTCTTCTTCTGCACAGCTGAGCTCGAAGTGGCATTTGCAGCTCGCAATAGTGCAGAGTTATCGCAAAGAAAGGGGCCACGGTGTTTCTGTATCTCTATTATGTTGGTGCGGCTTCGGAACTTTTAAATATCTTGATATATCTCGAGAACTACGCATCTGATCAAAAAATATCATAGAAAATAAAAAGTAGGAAACTTAATTCTCTACAAAAAAGGTATCTCAACATTTTGCCATACTCCGCTTCGTTTCCGAGATATTTGCAGATTTATCTCAAGGGAAGGGGCCTGACGGACATACTTCGAGATATTTCTTCTTCTTGTTGTTCTTCTTCTGCACAGCTAAGCTCGAAGTGGCATTTGCAGCTCGCAATAGTGCAGAGTTATCTCAAAGGAAGAGGCCATGGTGTTTCTGTACCTCTATTATGTTGGTGCAGCTTCGGAACTTTTAAATATCTCGATATATCTCGAAAACTACGCTTCTGATCAAAAAATATCATAGAACGTAAATTGTAGGAAACATAATTCTCTACAAAAAAGGTCTCTTAAGATTTTGCCATCGCTCGCTTCGTTTCCGAGATATTTGCAGATTTATCTCAAGGGAAGGGGTCTGACGGACATACTTCGAGATATTTCTTCTTCTTGTTGTTCTTCTTCTGCACAGCTAAGCTCGAAGTGGCATTTGCAGCTGGCAATAGTGCAGAGTTATCTCAAAGAAAGAGGCCACGGTGTTTCTGTACCTCTATTATGTTGGTGCAGCTTCGGAACTTTTAAATATCTTGATATATCTCGAGAACTACGCATCTGATCAAAAAATATCATAGAAGATAAAAAGTAGGAAACTTAATTCTCTACAAAAAAGGTCTCTTAACATTTTGCCATAGCTCGCTTCGTTTCCGAGATATTTGCAGATTTATCTCAAGGGAAGGGGCCTAACGGACATATTTCGAGATATTTCTTCTTCTTGTTGTTCTTCTTCTGCACAGCTAAGCTGGAAGTGGCATTTGCAGCTCGCAATAGTGCAGAGTTATCTCAAAGAAAGGGGCCACGGTGTTTCTGTATCTCTATTATGTTGGTGCGGCTTCGGAACTTTTAAATATCTCGATATATCTCGAGAACTACGCATCTGATCAAAAAATATCATACAACATAAAAAGTAGGAAACCTAATTTTCTACAAAAAAGGTCTCTTAACATTTTGCCGTAGCTCGCTTCGTTTCCGAGATATTTGCAGATTTATCTCAAGGGAAGGGGCCTGACGGACATATTTCGAGATATTTCTTCTTCTTGTTGTTCTTCTTCTGCACAGCTAAGCTCGAAGTGGCATTTGCAGCTCGCAATAGTGCAGAGTTATCTCAAAGAAAGAGGCCACGGTGTTTCTGTACCTCTATTATGTTGGTGCAGCTTCGGGACTTTTAAATATCTTGATATATCTCGAGAACTACGCATCTGATCAAAAAATATCATAGAATATAAAAAGTAGGAAACTTAATTCTCTACAAAAAAGGTCTCCTAACATTTTGCCATAGCTCGCTTCGTTTCCGAGATATTTGCAGATTTATCTCAAGGGAAGGGGCCTGACGGACATATTTCGAGATATTTCTTCTTCTTGTTGTTCTTCTTCTGCACAGCTAAGCTGGAAGTGGCATTTGCAGCTCGCAATAGTGCAGAGTTATCTCAAAGAAAGGGGCCACGGTGTTTCTGTATCTCTATTATGTTGGTCCGGCTTCGAAACTTTTAAATATCTTGATATATCTCGAGAACTACGCATCTGATCAAAAAATATCATACTACATAAAAAGTAGGAAACTTAATTCTCTACAAGAAAGGTCTCTGAACATTTTGCCATAGCTCGCTTCGTTTCCGAGATATTTGCAGATTTATCTCAAGGGAAGGGGCCTAACGGACATATTTCGAGATATTTCTTCTTCTTGTTGTTCTTCTTCTGCACAGCTAAGCTGGAAGTGGCATTTGCAGCTCGCAATTGTGCAGAGTTATCTGAAAGAGAGGGGCCACGGTGTTTCTGAATCTCTATTACGTTGGTGCGGCTTCGGAACTTTTAAATATCTTGATATATCTCGAGAACTACGCATCTGATCAAAAAATATCATACTACATAAAAAGTAGGAAACTTAATTCTCTACAAGAAAGGTCTCTGAACATTTTGCCATAGCTCGCTTCGTTTCCGAGATATTTGCAAATTTATCTCAAGGGAAGGGGCCTAACGGACATATTTCGAGATATTTCTTCTTCTTGTTGTTCTTCTTCTGCACAGCTAAGCTGGAAGTGGCATTTGCAGCTCGCAATTGTGCAGAGTTATCTGAAAGAGAGGGGCCACGGTGTTTCTGAATCTCTATTACGTTGGTGCGGCTTCGGAACTTTTAAATATATTGATATATCTCGAGAACTACGCATCTGATCAAAAAATATCATAGAAGATAAAAAGTAGGAAACTTAATTCTCTACAAAAAAGGTCTCTCAACATTTTGCCATAGCTCGCTTCGTTTCCGAGATATTTGCAGATTTATCTCAAGGGAAGGGGCCTGACGGACATATTTCGAGATATTTCTCCTTCTTGTTGTTCTTCTTCCGCACAGCTAAGCTGGAAGTGGCATTTGCAGGTCGCAATAGTGCAGAGTTATCTCAAAGAAAGGGGCCACGGTGTTTCTGTATCTCTATTATGTTGGTGCGGCTTCGGAACTTTTAAATATCTTGATATATCTCGAGAACTACGCATCTGATCAAAAAATATCATAGAATATAAAAAGTAGGAAACTTAATTCTCTACAAAAAAGGTCTCCTAACATTTTGCCATAGCTCGCTTCGTTTCCGAGATATTTGCAGATTTATCTCAAGGGAAGGGGCCTGACGGACATATTTCGAGATATTTCTTCTTCTTGTTGTTCTTCTTCTGCACAGCTAAGCTGGAAGTGGCATTTGCAGCTCGCAATTGTGCAGAGTTATCTGAAAGAGAGGGGCCACGGTGTTTCTGAATCTCTATTACGTTGGTGCGGCTTCGGAACTTTTAAATATCTTGATATATCTCGAGAACTACGCATCTGATCAAAAAATATCATAGAAGATAAAAAGTAGGAAACTTAATTCTCTACAAAAAAGGTCTCTCAACATTTTGCCATAGCTCGCTTCGTTTCCGAGATATTTGCAGATTTATCTCAAGGGAAGGGGCCTGACGGACATATTTCGAGATATTTCTCCTTCTTGTTGTTCTTCTTCCGCACAGCTAAGCTGGAAGTGGCATTTGCAGGTCGCAATAGTGCAGAGTTATCTCAAAGAAAGGGGCCACGGTGTTTCTGTATCTCTATTATGTTGGTGCGGCTTCGGAACTTTTAAATATCTTGATATATCTCGAGAACTACGCATCTGATCAAAAAATATCATAGAATATAAAAAGTAGGAAACTTAATTCTCTACAAAAAAGGTCTCCTAACATTTTGCCATAGCTCGCTTCGTTTCCGAGATATTTGCAGATTTATCTCAAGGGAAGGGGCCTGACGGACATATTTCGAGATATTTCTTCTTCTTGATGTTCTTCTTCTGCACAGCTAAGCTGGAAGTGGCATTTGCAGCTCGCAATAGTGCAGAGTTATCTCAAAGAAAGGGGCCACGGTGTTTCTGTATCTCTATTATGTTGGTCCGGCTTCGAAACTTTTAAATATCTTGATATATCTCGAGAACTACGCATCTGATCAAAAAATATCATACTACATAAAAAGTAGGAAACTTAATTCTCTACAAGAAAGGTCTCTGAACATTTTGCCATAGCTCGCTTCGTTTCCGAGATATTTGCAGATTTATCTCAAGGGAAGGGGCCTAACGGACATATTTCGAGATATTTCTTCTTCTTGTTGTTCTTCTTCTGCACAGCTAAGCTGGAAGTGGCATTTGCAGCTCGCAATTGTGCAGAGTTATCTGAAAGAGAGGGGCCACGGTGTTTCTGAATCTCTATTACGTTGGTGCGGCTTCGGAACTTTTAAATATCTTGATATATCTCGAGAACTACGCATCTGATCAAAAAATATCATAGAAGATAAAAAGTAGGAAACTTAATTCTCTACAAAAAAGGTCTCTTAACATTTTGCCATAGCTCGCTTCGTTTCCGAGATATTTGCAGATTTATCTCAAGGGAAGGGGCCTGACGGACATATTTCGAGATATTTCTCCTTCTTGTTGTTCTTCTTCCGCACAGCTAAGCTGGAAGTGGCATTTGCAGCTCGCAATAGTGCAGAGTTATCTCAAAGAAAGAGGCCACGGTGTTTCTGTACCTCTATTATGTTGGTGCAGCTTCGGAACTTTTAAATATCTTGATATATCTCGAGAACTACGCATCTGATAAAAAAATATCATAGAACATAAAAAGTAGGAAACCTAATTTTCTACAAAAAAGGTCTGTTAACATTTTGCCGTAGCTCGCTTCGTTTCCGAGATATTTGCAGATTTATCTCAAGGGAAGGGGCCTGACGGACATATTTCGAAATATTTCTTATTCTTGTTGTTCTTCTTCTGCACAGCTAAGCTGGAAGTGGCATTTGCAGGTCGCAATAGTGCAGAGTTATCTCAAAGAAAGGGGCCACGGTGTTTCTGTATCTCTATTATGTTGGTGCGGCTTCGGAACTTTTAAATATCTCGATATATCTCGAAAACTACGCTTCTGATCAAAAAATATCATAGAACATAAATTGTAGGAAACATAATTCTCTACAAAAAAGGTCTTTTAACGTTTTGCGATAGCTCGCTTCGTTTCCGAGATATTTGCAGATTTATCTCAAGGGAAGGGTCCTGACGGACATATTTCGAGATATTTCTTCTTCTTGTTGTTCTTCTTCTGCACAGCTAAACTGGAAGTGGCATTTCCAGCTCGCAATAGTGCAGAGTTATCCCAAAGAAAGGGGCCACGGTGTTTCTGTATCTCTATTATGTTGGTGCGGCTTCGGAACTTTTAAATATCTCGATATATCTCGAAAACTACGCTTCTGATCAAAAAAGATCATAGAAGGTAAATTGTAGAAAACATAATTCTCTACAAAAAAGGTCTCTTAACATTTTCCCATAGGTCGCTTCGTTTCCGAGATATTTGCAGATTTATCTCAAGGGAAGGGGTCTGACGGACATATTTCGAGATATTTCTTCTTCCTGTTGTTCTTCTTCTGCACAGCTAAGCTCGAAGTGGCATTTGCAGCTCGCAATAGTGCAGAGTTATCTCAATGAAAGAGGCCACGGTGTTTCTGTATCTCTATTATGTTGGTGCAGCTTCGGAACTTTTAAATATCTTGATATATCTCGAGAACTACGCATCTGACCAAAAAATATCATAGAACATAAAAAGTAGGAAACTTAATTCTCTACAAAGAAGGTCTCTTAACATTTTGCCATAGCTCGCTTCCTTTCCGAGATATTTGCAGATTTATCTCAAGGGAAGTGGCCTGACGGACATATTTCGAGATATTTCTTCTTCTTGTTGTTCTTCTTCTTCACAGCTAAGCTGGAGGTGGCATTTGCAGCTCGCAATAGTGCAGAGTTATCTCAACGAAAGGGGCCACGGTGTTTCTGTATCTCTATTATGTTGGTGCGGCTTCGGAACTTTTAAATATCTCGATATATCTCGAAAACTACGCTTCTGATCAAAAAATATCATAGAACATAAAAAGTAGGAAACTTAATTCTCTACAAAAAAGGTATCTTAACATTTTGCCATACTCCGCTTCGTTTCCGAGATATTTGCAGATTTATCTCAAGGGAAGGGGCCTGACGGACATATTTCGAGATATTTCTTCTTCTTGTTGTTCTTCTTCTGCACAGCTAAGCTGGAAGTGGCATTTGCAGGTCGCAATAGTGCAGAGTTATCTCAAAGAAAGGGGCCACGGTGTTTCTGTATCTCTATTATGTTGGTGCGGCTTCGGAACTTTTAAATATCTCGATATATCTCGAAAACTACGCTTCTGATCAAAAAATATCATAGAACATAAAAAGTAGGAAACTTAATTCTCTACAAAAAAGGTATCTTAACATTTTGCCATACTCCGCTTCGTTTCCGAGATATTTGCAGATTTATCTCAAGGGAAGGGGCCTGACGGACATATTTCGAGATATTTCTTCTTCTTGTTGTTCTTCTTCTGCACAGCTAAGCTGGAAGTGGCATTTGCAGGTCGCAATAGTGCAGAGTTATCTCAAAGAAAGGGGCCACGGTGTTTCTGTATCTCTATTATGTTGGTGCGGCTTCGGAACTTTTAAATATCTCGATATATCTCGAAAACTACGCTTCTGATCAAAAAATATCATAGAACATAAAAAGTAGGAAACTTAATTCTCTACAAAAAAGGTATCTTAACATTTTGCCATAGCTCGCTTCGTTTCCGAGATATTTGCAGATTTATCTCAAGGGAAGGGGCCTGACGGACATATTTCGAGATATTTCTTCTTCTTGTTGTTCTTCTTCTGCACAGCTAAGCTGGAAGTGGCATTTGCAGGTCGCAATAGTGCAGAGTTATCTCAAAGAAAGGGCCCACGGTGTTTCTGTATCTCTATTATGTTGGTGCGGCTTCGGAACTTTTAAATATCTCGATATATCTCAAAACCTACGCTTCTGATCAAAAAATATCATAGAACGTAAATTGTAGGAAACATAATTCTCTACAAAAAAGGTCTCTTAACATTTTGCCATAGCTCGCTTCGTTTCCGAGATATTTGCAGATTTATCTCAAGGGAAGGGGTCTGACGGACATATTTCGAGATATTTCTTCTTCCTGTTGTTCTTCTTCTGCACAGCTAAGCTCGAAGTGGCATTTGCAGCTCGCAATAGTGCAGAGTTATCTCAAAGAAAGAGGCCACGGTGTTTCTGTATCTCTATTATGTTGGTGCAGCTTCGGAACTTTTAAATATCTTGATATATCTCGAGAACTACGCATCTGACCAAAAAATATCATAGAACCTAAAAAGTAGGAAACTTAATTCTCTACAAAAAAGGTCTCTTAACATTTTGCCATACTCCGCTTCGTTTCCGAGATATTTGCAGATTTATCTCAAGGGAAGGGGCCTGACGGACATATTTCGAGATATTTCTTCTTCTTGTTGTTCTTCTTCTGCACAGCTAAGCTGGAAGTGGCATTTGCAGGTCGCCATAGTGCAGAGTTATCTCAAAGAAAGGGGCCACGGTGTTTCTGTATCTCTATTATGTTGGTGCGGCTTCGGAACTTTTAAATATCTCGATATATCTCGAAAACTACGCTTCTGATCAAAAAATATCATAGAACATAAAAAGTAGGAAACTTAATTCTCTACAAAAAAGGTATCTTAACATTTTGCCATACTCCGCTTCGTTTCCGAGATATTTGCAGATTTATCTCAAGGGAAGGGGCCTGACGGACATATTTCGAGATATTTCTTCTTCTTGTTGTTCTTCTTCTGCACAGCTAAGCTGGAAGTGGCATTTGCAGGTCGCAATAGTGCAGAGTTATCTCAAAGAAAGGGGCCACGGTGTTTCTGTATCTCTATTATGTTGGTGCGGCTTCGGAACTTTTAAATATCTCGATATATCTCGAAAACTACGCTTCTGATCAAAAAATATCATAGAACATAAAAAGTAGGAAACTTAATTCTCTACAAAAAAGGTATCTTAACATTTTGCCATAGCTCGCTTCGTTTCCGAGATATTTGCAGATTTATCTCAAGGGAAGGGGCCTGACGGACATATTTCGAGATATTTCTTCTTCTTGTTGTTCTTCTTCTGCACAGCTAAGCTGGAAGTGGCATTTGCAGGTCGCAATAGTGCAGAGTTATCTCAAAGAAAGGGGCCACGGTGTTTCTGTATCTCTATTATGTTGGTGCGGCTTCGGAACTTTTAAATATCTTGATATATCTCAAAACCTACGCTTCTGATCAAAAAATATCATAGAACGTAAATTGTAGGAAACATAATTCTCTACAAAAAAGGTCTCTTAACATTTTGCCATAGCTCGCTTCGTTTCCGAGATATTTGCAGATTTATCTCAAGGGAAGGGGCCTGACGGACATATTTCGAGATATTTCTCCTTCTTGTTGTTCTTCTTCCGCACAGCTAAGCTCGAAGTGGCATTTGCAGCTCGCAATAGTGCAGAGTTATCTCAAAGAAAGAGGCCACGGTGTTTCTGTACCTCTATTATGTTGGTGCAGCTTCGGAACTTTTAAATATCTTGATATATCTCGAGAACTACGCATCTGATAAAAAAATATCATAGAACATAAAAAGTAGGAAACCTAATTTTCTACAAAAAAGGTCTGTTAACATTTTGCCGTAGCTCGCTTCGTTTCCGAGATATTTGCAGATTTATCTCAAGGGAAGGGTCCTGACGGACATATTTCGAGATATTTCTTCTTCTTGTTGTTCTTCTTCTGCACAGCTAAACTGGAAGTGGCATTTCCAGCTCGCAATAGTGCAGAGTTATCCCAAAGAAAGGGGCCACGGTGTTTCTGTATCTCTATTATGTTGGTGCGGCTTCGGAACTTTTAAATATCTCGATATATCTCGAAAACTACGCTTCTGATCAAAAAAGATCATAGAAGGTAAATTGTAGAAAACATAATTCTCTACAAAAAAGGTCTCTTAACATTTTCCCATAGGTCGCTTCGTTTCCGAGATATTTGCAGATTTATCTCAAGGGAAGGGGTCTGACGGACATATTTCGAGATATTTCTTCTTCCTGTTGTTCTTCTTCTGCACAGCTAAGCTCGAAGTGGCATTTGCAGCTCGCAATAGTGCAGAGTTATCTCAATGAAAGAGGCCACGGTGTTTCTGTATCTCTATTATGTTGGTGCAGCTTCGGAACTTTTAAATATCTTGATATATCTCGAGAACTACGCATCTGACCAAAAAATATCATAGAACATAAAAAGTAGGAAACTTAATTCTCTACAAAAAAGGTCTCTTAACATTTTGCCATAGCTCGCTTCCTTTCCGAGATATTTGCAGATTTATCTCAAGGGAAGTGGCCTGACGGACATATTTCGAGATATTTCTTCTTCTTGTTGTTCTTCTTCTTCACAGCTAAGCTGGAGGTGGCATTTGCAGCTCGCAATAGTGCAGAGTTATCTCAACGAAAGGGGCCACGGTGTTTCTGTATCTCTATTATGTTGGTGCGGCTTCGGAACTTTTAAATATCTCGATATATCTCGAAAACTACGCTTCTGATCAAAAAATATCATAGAACATAAAAAGTAGGAAACTTAATTCTCTACAAAAAAGGTATCTTAACATTTTGCCATACTCCGCTTCGTTTCCGAGATATTTGCAGATTTATCTCAAGGGAAGGGGCCTGACGGACATATTTCGAGATATTTCTTCTTCTTGTTGTTCTTCCTCTGCACAGCTAAGCGGGAAGTGGCATTTGCAGGTCGCAATAGTGCAGAGTTATCTCAAAGAAAGGGGCCACGGTGTTTCTGTATCTCTATTATGTTGGTGCGGCTTCGGAACTTTTAAATATCTCGATATATCTCGAAAACTACGCTTCTGATCAAAAAATATCATAGAACATAAAAAGTAGGAAACTTAATTCTCTACAAAAAAGGTATCTTAACATTTTGCCATACTCCGCTTCGTTTCCGAGATATTTGCAGATTTATCTCAAGGGAAGGGGCCTGACGGACATATTTCGAGATATTTCTTCTTCTTGTTGTTCTTCTTCTGCACAGCTAAGCTGGAAGTGGCATTTGCAGGTCGCAATAGTGCAGAGTTATCTCAAAGAAAGGGGCCACGGTGTTTCTGTATCTCTATTATGTTGGTGCGGCTTCGGAACTTTTAAATATCTCGATATATCTCGAAAACTACGCTTCTGATCAAAAAATATCATAGAACATAAAAAGTAGGAAACTTAATTCTCTACAAAAAAGGTATCTTAACATTTTGCCATAGCTCGCTTCGTTTCCGAGATATTTGCAGATTTATCTCAAGGGAAGGGGCCTGACGGACATATTTCGAGATATTTCTTCTTCTTGTTGTTCTTCTTCTGCACAGCTAAGCTGGAAGTGGCATTTGCAGGTCGCAATAGTGCAGAGTTATCTCAAAGAAAGGGGCCACGGTGTTTCTGTATCTCTATTATGTTGGTGCGGCTTCGGAACTTTTAAATATCTTGATATATCTCAAAACCTACGCTTCTGATCAAAAAATATCATAGAACGTAAATTGTAGGAAACATAATTCTCTACAAAAAAGGTCTCTTAACATTTTGCCATAGCTCGCTTCGTTTCCGAGATATTTGCAGATTTATCTCAAGGGAAGGGGCCTGACGGACATATTTCGAGATATTTCTCCTTCTTGTTGTTCTTCTTCCGCACAGCTAAGCTGGAAGTGGCATTTGCAGCTCGCAATAGTGCAGAGTTATCTCAAAGAAAGAGGCCACGGTGTTTCTGTACCTCTATTATGTTGGTGCAGCTTCGGAACTTTTAAATATCTTGATATATCTCGAGAACTACGCATCTGATAAAAAAATATCATAGAACATAAAAAGTAGGAAACCTAATTTTCTACAAAAAAGGTCTGTTAACATTTTGCCGTAGCTCGCTTCGTTTCCGAGATATTTGCAGATTTATCTCAAGGGAAGGGGCCTGACGGACATATTTCGAAATATTTCTTATTCTTGTTGTTCTTCTTCTGCACAGCTAAGCTGGAAGTGGCATTTGCAGGTCGCAATAGTGCAGAGTTATCTCAAAGAAAGGGGCCACGGTGTTTCTGTATCTCTATTATGTTGGTGCGGCTTCGGAACTTTTAAATATCTCGATATATCTCGAAAACTACGCTTCTGATCAAAAAATATCATAGAACATAAATTGTAGGAAACATAATTCTCTACAAAAAAGGTCTCTTAACGTTTTGCGATAGCTCGCTTCGTTTCCGAGATATTTGCAGATTTATCTCAAGGGAAGGGTCCTGACGGACATATTTCGAGATATTTCTTCTTCTTGTTGTTCTTCTTCTGCACAGCTAAACTGGAAGTGGCATTTCCAGCTCGCAATAGTGCAGAGTTATCCCAAAGAAAGGGGCCACGGTGTTTCTGTATCTCTATTATGTTGGTGCGGCTTCGGAACTTTTAAATATCTCGATATATCTCGAAAACTACGCTTCTGATCAAAAAAGATCATAGAAGGTAAATTGTAGAAAACATAATTCTCTACAAAAAAGGTCTCTTAACATTTTCCCATAGGTCGCTTCGTTTCCGAGATATTTGCAGATTTATCTCAAGGGAAGGGGTCTGACGGACATATTTCGAGATATTTCTTCTTCCTGTTGTTCTTCTTCTGCACAGCTAAGCTCGAAGTGGCATTTGCAGCTCGCAATAGTGCAGAGTTATCTCAATGAAAGAGGCCACGGTGTTTCTGTATCTCTATTATGTTGGTGCAGCTTCGGAACTTTTAAATATCTTGATATATCTCGAGAACTACGCATCTGACCAAAAAATATCATAGAACATAAAAAGTAGGAAACTTAATTCTCTACAAAAAAGGTCTCTTAACATTTTGCCATAGCTCGCTTCCTTTCCGAGATATTTGCAGATTTATCTCAAGGGAAGTGGCCTGACGGACATATTTCGAGATATTTCTTCTTCTTGTTGTTCTTCTTCTTCACAGCTAAGCTGGAGGTGGCATTTGCAGCTCGCAATAGTGCAGAGTTATCTCAACGAAAGGGGCCACGGTGTTTCTGTATCTCTATTATGTTGGTGCGGCTTCGGAAATTTTAAATATCTCGATATATCTCGAAAACTACGCTTCTGATCAAAAAATATCATAGAACATAAAAAGTAGGAAACTTAATTCTCTACAAAAAAGGTATCTTAACATTTTGCCATACTCCGCTTCGTTTCCGAGATATTTGCAGATTTATCTCAAGGGAAGGGGCCTGACGGACATATTTCGAGATATTTCTTCTTCTTGTTGTTCTTCTTCTGCACAGCTAAGCTGGAAGTGGCATTTGCAGGTCGCAATAGTGCAGAGTTATCTCAAAGAAAGGGGCCACGGTGTTTCTGTATCTCTATTATGTTGGTGCGGCTTCGGAACTTTTAAATATCTCGATATATCTCGAAAACTACGCTTCTGATCAAAAAATATCATAGAACATAAAAAGTAGGAAACTTAATTCTCTACAAAAAAGGTATCTTAACATTTTGCCATACTCCGCTTCGTTTCCGAGATATTTGCAGATTTATCTCAAGGGAAGGGGCCTGACGGACATATTTCGAGATATTTCTTCTTCTTGTTGTTCTTCTTCTGCACAGCTAAGCTGGAAGTGGCATTTGCAGGTCGCAATAGTGCAGAGTTATCTCAAAGAAAGGGGCCACGGTGTTTCTGTATCTCTATTATGTTGGTGCGGCTTCGGAACTTTTAAATATCTCGATATATCTCGAAAACTACGCTTCTGATCAAAAAATATCATAGAACATAAAAAGTAGGAAACTTAATTCTCTACAAAAAAGGTATCTTAACATTTTGCCATAGCTCGCTTCGTTTCCGAGATATTTGCAGATTTATCTCAAGGGAAGGGGCCTGACGGACATATTTCGAGATATTTCTTCTTCTTGTTGTTCTTCTTCTGCACAGCTAAGCTGGAAGTGGCATTTGCAGGTCGCAATAGTGCAGAGTTATCTCAAAGAAAGGGGCCACGGTGTTTCTGTATCTCTATTATGTTGGTGCGGCTTCGGAACTTTTAAATATCTCGATATATCTCAAAACCTACGCTTCTGATCAAAAAATATCATAGAACGTAAATTGTAGGAAACATAATTCTCTACAAAAAAGGTCTCTTAACATTTTGCCATAGCTCGCTTCGTTTCCGAGATATTTGTAGATTTATCTCAAGGGAAGGGGTCTGACGGACATATTTCGAGATATTTCTTCTTCCTGTTGTTCTTCTTCTGCACAGCTAAGCTCGAAGTGGCATTTGCAGCTCGCAATAGTGCAGAGTTATCTCAAAGAAAGAGGCCACGGTGTTTCTGTATCTCTATTATGTTGGTGCAGCTTCGGAACTTTTAAATATCTTGATATATCTCGAGAACTACGCATCTGACCAAAAAATATCATAGAACCTAAAAAGTAGGAAACTTAATTCTCTACAAAAAAGGTCTCTTAACATTTTGCCATAGCTCGCTTCCTTTCCGAGATGTTTGCAGATTTATCTCAAGGGAAGTGGCCTGACGGACATATTTCGAGATATTTCTTCTTCTTGTTGTTCTTCTTCTTCACAGCTAAGCTGGAAATGGCATTTGCAGCTCGCAATAGTGCAGAGTTATCTCAACGAAAGGGGCCACGGTGTTTCTGTATCTCTATTATGTTGGTGCGGCTTCGGAACTTTTAAATATCTCGATATATCTCGAAAACTACGCTTCTGATCAAAAAATATCATAGAACATAAAAAGTAGGAAACTTAATTCTCTACAAAAAAGGTATCTTAACATTTTGCCATACTCCGCTTCGTTTCCGAGATATTTGCAGATTTATCTCAAGGGAAGGGGCCTGACGGACATATTTCGAGATATTTCTTCTTCTTGTTGTTCTTCTTCTGCACAGCTAAGCTGGAAGTGGCATTTGCAGGTCGCAATAGTGCAGAGTTATCTCAAAGAAAGGGGCCACGGTGTTTCTGTATCTCTATTATGTTGGTGCGGCTTCGGAACTTTTAAATATCTCGATATATCTCGAAAACTACGCTTCTGATCAAAAAATATCATAGAACATAAAAAGTAGGAAACTTAATTCTCTACAAAAAAGGTCTCTTAACATTTTGCCATAGCTCGCTTCGTTTCCGAGATATTTGCAGATTTATCTCAAGGGAAGGGGCCTGACGGACATATTTCGAAATATTTCTTATTCTTGTTGTTCTTCTTCTGCACAGCTAAGCTGGAAGGGGCATTTGCAGGTCGCAATAGTGCAGAGTTATCTCAAAGAAAGGGGCCACGGTGTTTCTGTATCTCTATTATGTTGGTGCGGCTTCGGAACTTTTAAATATCTCGATATATCTCGAAAACTACGCTTCTGATCAAAAAATATCATAGAACATAAATTGTAGGAAACATAATTCTCTACAAAAAAGGTCTCTTAACGTTTTGCGATAGCTCGCTTCGTTTCCGAGATATTTGCAGATTTATCTCAAGGGAAGGGTCCTGACGGACATATTTCGAGATATTTCTTCTTCTTGTTGTTCTTCTTCTGCACAGCTAAACTGGAAGTGGCATTTCCAGCTCGCAATAGTGCAGAGTTATCCCAAAGAAAGGGGCCACGGTGTTTCTGTATCTCTATTATGTTGGTGCGGCTTTGGAACTTTTAAATATCTCGATATATCTCGAAAACTACGCTTCTGATCAAAAAAGATCATAGAAGGTAAATTGTAGAAAACATAATTCTCTACAAAAAAGGTCTCTTAACATTTTCCCATAGGTCGCTTCGTTTCCGAGATATTTGCAGATTTATCTCAAGGGAAGGGGTCTGACGGACATATTTCGAGATATTTCTTCTTCCTGTTGTTCTTCTTCTGCACAGCTAAGCTCGAAGTGGCATTTGCAGCTCGCAATAGTGCAGAGTTATCTCAATGAAAGAGGCCACGGTGTTTCTGTATCTCTATTATGTTGGTGCAGCTTCGGAACTTTTAAATATCTTGATATATCTCGAGAACTACGCATCTGACCAAAAAATATCATAGAACATAAAAAGTAGGAAACTTAATTCTCTACAAAAAAGGTCTCTTAACATTTTGCCATAGCTCGCTTCCTTTCCGAGATATTTGCAGATTTATCTCAAGGGAAGTGGCCTGACGGACATATTTCGAGATATTTCTTCTTCTTGTTGTTCTTCTTCTTCACAGCTAAGCTGGAGGTGGCATTTGCAGCTCGCAATAGTGCAGAGTTATCTCAACGAAAGGGGCCACGGTGTTTCTGTATCTCTATTATGTTGGTGCGGCTTCGGAACTTTTAAATATCTCGATATATCTCGAAAACTACGCTTCTGATCAAAAAATATCATAGAACATAAAAAGTAGGAAACTTAATTCTCTACAAAAAAGGTATCTTAACATTTTGCCATACTCCGCTTAGTTTCCGAGATATTTGCAGATTTATCTCAAGGGAAGGGGCCTGACGGACATATTTCGAGATATTTCTTCTTCTTGTTGTTCTTCTTCTGCACAGCTAAGCTGGAAGTGGCATTTGCAGGTCGCAATAGTGCAGAGTTATCTCAAAGAAAGGGGCCACGGTGTTTCTGTATCTCTATTATGTTGGTGCGGCTTCGGAACTTTTAAATATCTCGATATATCTCGAAAACTACGCTTCTGATCAAAAAATATCATAGAACATAAAAAGTAGGAAACTTAATTCTCTACAAAAAAGGTATCTTAACATTTTGCCATACTCCGCTTCGTTTCCGAGATATTTGCAGATTTATCTCAAGGGAAGGGGCCTGACGGACATATTTCGAGATATTTCTTCTTCTTGTTGTTCTTCTTCTGCACAGCTAAGCTGGAAGTGGCATTTGCAGGTCGCAATAGTGCAGAGTTATCTCAAAGAAAGGGGCCACGGTGTTTCTGTATCTCTATTATGTTCGTGCGGCTTCGGAACTTTTAAATATCTCGATATATCTCGAAAACTACGCTTCTGATCAAAAAATATCATAGAACATAAAAAGTAGGAAACTTAATTCTCTACAAAAAAGGTATCTTAACATTTTGCCATAGCTCGCTTCGTTTCCGAGATATTTGCAGATTTATCTCAAGGGAAGGGGCCTGACGGACATATTTCGAGATATTTCTTCTTCTTGTTGTTCTTCTTCTGCACAGCTAAGCTGGAAGTGGCATTTGCAGGTCGCAATAGTGCAGAGTTATCTCAAAGAAAGGGGCCACGGTGTTTCTGTATCTCTATTATGTTGGTGCGGCTTCGGAACTTTTAAATATCTCGATATATCTCAAAACCTACGCTTCTGATCAAAAAATATCATAGAACGTAAATTGTAGGAAACATAATTCTCTACAAAAAAGGTCTCTTAACATTTTGCCATAGCTCGCTTCGTTTCCGAGATATTTGCAGATTTATCTCAAGGGAAGGGGTCTGACGGACATATTTCGAGATATTTCTTCTTCCTGTTGTTCTTCTTCTGCACAGCTAAGCTCGAAGTGGCATTTGCAGCTCGCAATAGTGCAGAGTTATCTCAAAGAAAGAGGCCACGGTGTTTCTGTATCTCTATTATGTTGGTGCAGCTTCGGAACTTTTAAATATCTTGATATATCTCGAGAACTACGCATCTGACCAAAAAATATCATAGAACCTAAAAAGTAGGAAACTTAATTCTCTACAAAAAAGATCTCTTAACATTTTGCCATAGCTCGCTTCCTTTCCGAGATGTTTGCAGATTTATCTCAAGGGAAGTGGCCTGACGGACATATTTCGAGATATTTCTTCTTCTTGTTGTTCTTCTTCTTCACAGCTAAGCTGGAAGTGGCATTTGCAGCTCGCAATAGTGCAGAGTTATCTCAACGAAAGGGGCCACGGTGTTTCTGTATCTCTATTATGTGGGTGCGGCTTCGGAACTTTTAAATATCTCGATATATCTCGAAAACTACGCTTCTGATCAAAAAATATCATAGAACATAAAAAGTAGGAAACTTAATTCTCTACAAAAAAGGTATCTTAACATTTTGCCATACTCCGCTTCGTTTCCGAGATATTTGCAGATTTATCTCAAGGGAAGGGGCCTGACGGACATATTTCGAGATATTTCTTCTTCTTGTTGTTCTTCTTCTGCACAGCTAAGCTGGAAGTGGCATTTGCAGGTCGCAATAGTGCAGAGTTATCTCAAAGAAAGGGGCCACGGTGTTTCTGTATCTCTATTATGTTGGTGCGGCTTCGGAACTTTTAAATATCTCGATATATCTCGAAAACTACGCTTCTGATCAAAAAATATCATAGAACATAAAAAGTAGGAAACTTAATTCTCTACAAAAAAGGTATCTTAACATTTTGCCATACTCCGCTTCGTTTCCGAGATATTTGCAGATTTATCTCAAGGGAAGGGGCCTGACGGACATATTTCGAGATATTTCTTCTTCTTGTTGTTCTTCTTCTGCACAGCTAAGCTGGAAGTGGCATTTGCAGGTCGCAATAGTGCAGAGTTATCTCAAAGAAAGGGGCCACGGTGTTTCTGTATCTCTATTATGTTGGTGCGGCTTCGGAACTTTTAAATATCTCGATATATCTCGAAAACTACGCTTCTGATCAAAAAATATCATAGAACATAAAAAGTAGGAAACTTAATTCTCTACAAAAAAGGTATCTTAACATTTTGCCATAGCTCGCTTCGTTTCCGAGATATTTGCAGATTTATCTCAAGGGAAGGGGCCTGACGGACATATTTCGAGATATTTCTTCTTCTTGTTGTTCTTCTTCTGCACAGCTAAGCTGGAAGTGGCATTTGCAGGTCGCAATAGTGCAGAGTTATCTCAAAGAAAGGGGCCACGGTGTTTCTGTATCTCTATTATGTTGGTGCGGCTTCGGAACTTTTAAATATCTCGATATATCTCAAAACCTACGCTTCTGATCAAAAAATATCATAGAACGTAAATTGTAGGAAACATAATTCTCTACAAAAAAGGTCTCTTAACATTTTGCCATAGCTCGCTTCGTTTCCGAGATATTTGCAGATTTATCTCAAGGGAAGGGGTCTGACGGACATATTTCGAGATATTTCTTCTTCCTGTTGTTCTTCTTCTGCACAGCTAAGCTCGAAGTGGCATTTGCAGCTCGCAATAGTGCAGAGTTATCTCAAAGAAAGAGGCCACGGTGTTTCTGTACCTCTATTATGTTGGTGCAGCTTCGGAACTTTTAAATATATTGATATATCTCGACAACTACGCATCTGATCAAAAAATATCATAGAAGATAAAAAGTAGGAAACTTAATTCTCTACAAAAAAGGTCTCTTAACATTTTGCCATAGCTCGCTTCGTTTCCGAGATATTTGCAGATTTATCTCAAGGGAAGGGGCCTAACGGACATATTTCGAGATATTTCTTCTTCTTGTTGTTCTTCTTCTGCACAGCTAAGCTGGAAGTGGCATTTGCAGCTCGCAATAGTGCAGAGTTATCTCAAAGAAAGGGGCCACGGTGTTTCTGTATCTCTATTATGTTGGTGCGGCTTCGGAACTTTTAAATATCTCGATATATCTCGAAAACTACGCTTCTGATCAAAAAATATAATAGAACATAAAAAGTAGGAAACTTAATTCTCTACAAAAAAGGTATCTTAACATTTTGCCATAGCTCGCTTCGTTTCCGAGATATTTGCAGATTTATCTCAAGGGAAGGGGCCTGACGGACATATTTCGAGATATTTCTTCTTCTTGTTGTTCTTCTTCTGCACAGCTAAGCTGGAAGTGGCATTTGCAGGTCGCAATAGTGCAGGGTTATCTCAAAGAAAGGGGCCACGGTGTTTCTGTATCTCTATTATGTTGGTGCGGCTTCGGAACTTTTAAATATCTCGATATATCTCAAAAACTACGCTTCTGATCAAAAAATATCATAGAACGTAAATTGTAGGAAACTTAATTCTCTACAAAAAACGTCTCTTAACATTTTGCCATAGCTCGCTTCGTTTCCGAGATATTTGCAGATTTATCTCAAGGGAAGGGGCCTGACGGACATATTTCGAGATATTTCTTCTTCTTGTTGTTCTTCTTCTGCACAGCTAAGCTGGAAGTGGCATTTGCAGGTCGCAATAGTGCAGAGTTATCTCAAAGAAAGGGGCCACGGTGTTTCTGTATCTCTATTATGTTGGTGCAGCTTCGGAACTTTTAAATATATTGATATATCTCGAAAACTACGCATCTGATCAAAAAATATCATAGAACATAAATTGTAGGAAACATAATTCTCTACAAAAAAGGTCTCTTAACGTTTTGCCATAGCTCGCTTCGTTTCCGAGATATTTGCAGATTTATCTCAAGGGAAGGGTCCTGACGGACATATTTCGAGGTATTTCTTCTTCTTGTTGTTCTTCTTGTGCACAGCTAAACTGGAAGTGGCATTTCCAGCTCGCAATAGTGCAGAGTTATCCCAAAGAAAGGGGCCACGGTGTTTCTGTATCTCTATTATGTTGGTGCGGCTTCGGAACTTTTAAATATCTCGATATATCTCGAAAACTACGCTTCTGATCAAAAAATATCATAGAACATAAAAAGTAGGAAACTTAATTCTCTACAAAAAAGGTCTCTTAACATTTTGCCATAGCTCGCTTCGTTTCCGAGATATTTGCAGATTTATCTCAAGGGAAGGGGCCTGACGGACATATTTCGAGATATTTCTTCTTCTTGTTGTTCTTCTTCTGCACAGCTCTGCTGGAAGTGGCATTTACAGCTCGCAATAGTGCAGAGTCATCTCAAAGAAAGGGGCCACGGTGTTTCTGTACCTCTATTATGTTGGTGCGGCTGCGGAATTTTTAAATGTCTCGATATATCTCGAAAACTACGCATCTGATCAAAAAATATCATAGAACATAAATGGTAGGAAACTTAATTTCCTACAAAAAAGGTCTCTCACCATTTTGCCATAGCTCGCATCGTTTCCGAGATATTTGCAGATATAGCTCAAAAGAAGGGGCCTGACGGACATATTTCGAGATATTTCTTCTTCTTGTTGTTCTTCTTCTGCACAGCTAAGCTGGAAGTGGCATTTGCAGCTCGGAATAGTGCAGAGTTATCTCAAAGAAAGAGGCCACGGTGTTTATGTATCTTTATTATGATGTTGCGGATTCGGAACCTTTAAATATCTCGATATATCTCGAAAACTACGCATCTAATCAAAAAATATCATACAACATAAATAGTAGGAAACATAATTCTCTACAAAAAAGCTCTCTTAAGATTTTGCCATAGCTCGCTTCGTTTCCGAGATATTTGCAGATTTATCTCAAGGGAAGGGGCCTGACGGACATATTTCGAGATATTTCTTCTTCTTGTTGTTCTTCTTCTGCACAACTCTGCTGGAAGTGGCATTTACAGCTCGCAATAGTGCAGAGTCATCTCAAAGAAAGGGGCCACGGTGTTTCTGTATCTTTATTATGATGTTGCGGATTCGGAACCTTTAAATATCTCGATATATCTCGAGAACTACGCATCTGACCAAAAAATATTATAGAACATAAAAAGTAGGAAACTTAATTCTCTACAAAAAAGGTCTCTTAACATTTTGCAATAGCTCGCTTCCTTTCCGAGATATTTGCAGATTTATCTCCAGGGAAGTGGCCTGACGGACATATTTCGAGATATTTCTTCTTCTTGTTGTTCTTCTTCTGCACAGCTAAGCTGGAAGTGGCATTTGCAGCTCGCAATAGTGCAGAGTTATCTCAAAGAAAGAGGCCACGGTGTTTCTGTACCTCTGTTATGTTGGTGCAGCTTCGGAACTTTTAAATATCTTGATATATCTCGAGAACTACGCATCTGATCAAAAAATATCATAGAACATAAAAAGTAGGAAACTTAATTCTCTACAAAAAAGGTCTCTTAACATTTTGCCATAGCTCGCTTCGTTTCCGAGATATTTGCAGATTTATCTCAAGGGAAGTGGCCTGACGGACATATTTCGAGATATTTCTTCTTCTTGTTGTTCTTCTTCTGCACAGCTAAGCTGGAAGTGGCATTTGCAGCTCGCAATAGTGCAGAGCTATCTCAAAGAAAGAGGCCACGGTGTTTCTGTACCTCTATTATGTTGGTGCAGCTTCGGAACTTTTAAATATCTTGATATATCTCGAAAACTACGCATCTGATCAAAAAATATCATACAACATAAATTGTAGGAAACATAATTCTCTACAAAAAAGGTCTCTTAACATTTTGCCATAGCTCGCTTCCTTTCCGAGATATTTGCAGATTTATCTCAAGGGAAGGGTCTTGACGGACATATTTCGAGGTATTTCTTCTTCTTGTTGTTCTTCTTCTGCACAGCTAAACTGGAAGTGGCATTTCCCGCTCGCAATAGTGCAGAGTTATCCCAAAGAAAGGGGCCACGGTGTTTCTGTATCTCTATTATGTTGGTGCGGCTTCGGAACTTTTAAATATCTCGATATATCTCGAAAACTACGCTTCTGATCAAAAAATATCATAGAACGTAAAAAGTAGGAAACTTAATTCTCTACAAAAAAGGTCTCTTAACATTTTGCCATAGCTCGCTTCGTTTCCGAGATATTTGCAGATTTATCTCAAGGGAAGGGGTCTCACGGACATATTTCGAGATATTTCTTCTTCTTGTTGTTCTTCTTCTGCACAGCTAAGCTCGAAGTGGCATTTGCAGCTCGCAATAGTGCAGAGTTATCTCAAAGAAAGAGGGCACGGTGTTTCTGTACCTCTATTATGTTGGTGCAGCTTCGGAACTTTTAAATATCTTGATATATCTCGAAAACTACGCATCTGATCAAAAAATATCATAGAGGATAAAAAGTAGGAAACTTAATTCTCTACAAAAAAGGTCTCTTAACATTTTGCCATAGCTCGCTTCGTTTCCGAGATATTTGCAGATTTATCTCAAGGGAAGGGTCCTGACGGATATATTTCGAGATATTTCTTCTTCTTGTTGTTCTTCTTCTGCACAGCTAAGCTGGAAGTGGCATTTGCAGCTCGCAATAGTGCAGAGTTATCTGAAAGAAAGGGGCCACGGTGTTTCTGTACCTCTATTACGTTGGTGCGGCTTCGGAACTTTTAAATATCTTGATATATCTCGAGAACTACGCATCTGATCAAAAAATATCATAGAACATAAATTGTAGGAAACATAATTCTCTACAAAAAAGGTCTCTTAACATTTTGCCATAGCTCGCTTCGTTTCCGAGATATTTGCAGATATATCTCAAGGGAAGGGTCTTGACGGACATATTTCGAGGTATTTCTTCTTCTTGTTGTTCTTCTTCTGCACAGCTAAACTGGAAGTGGCATTTCCCGCTCGCAATAGTGCAGAGTTATCCCAAAGAAAGGGGCCACGGTGTTTCTGTATCTCTATTATGTTGGTGCGGCTTCGGAACTTTTAAATATCTCGATATATCTCGAAAACTACGCTTCTGATCAAAAAATATCATAGAACATAAAAAGTAGGAAACTTAATTCTCTACAAAAAAGGTCTCTTAACATTTTGCCATAGCTCGCTTCGTTTCCGAGATATTTGCAGATTTATCTCAAGGGAAGGGGTCTCACGGACATATTTCGAGATATTTCTTCTTCTTGTTGTTCTTCTTCTGCACAGCTAAGCTCGAAGTGGCATTTGCAGCTCGCAATAGTGCAGAGTTATCTCAAAGAAAGAGGGCACGGTGTTTCTGTACCTCTATTATGTTGGTGCAGCTTCGGAACTTTTAAATATCTTGATATATCTCGAAAACTACGCATCTGATCAAAAAATATCATAGAAGATAAAAAGTAGGAAACTTAATTCTCTACAAAAAAGGTCTCTTAACATTTTGCCATAGCTCGCTTCGTTTCCGAGATATTTGCAGATTTATCTCAAGGGAAGGGTCCTGACGGACATATTTCGAGATATTTCTTCTTCTTGTTGTTCTTCTTCTGCACAGCTAAGCTGGAAGTGGCATTTGCAGCTCGCAATAGTGCAGAGTTATCTGAAAGAAAGGGGCCACGGTGTTTCTGTACCTCTATTATGTTGGTGCGGCTTCGGAACTTTTAAATATCTTGATATATCTCGAGAACTACGCATCTGATCAAAAAATATCATAGAACATAAAAAGTAGGAAACTTAATTCTCTACAAAAAAGGTCTCTTAACATTTTGCCATAGCTTGCTTCCTTTCCGAGATATTTGCAGATATATCTCAAGGGAAGTGGCCTGACGGACATATTTCGAGATATTTCTTCTTCTTGTTGTTCTTCTTCTGCACAGCTAAGCTGGAAGTGGCATTTGCAGCTCGCAATAGTGCAGAGTTATCTCAAAGAAAGAGGCCACGGTGTTTCTGTACCTCTATTATGTTGGTGCAGCTTCGGAACTTTTAAATATCTTGATATATCTCGAGAACTACGCATCTGATCAAAAAATATCATAGAACATGAAAAGTAGGAAACTTAATTCTCTACAAAAAAGGTCTCTTAACATTTTGCCATAACTCGCTTCGTTTCCGAGATATTTGCAGATTTATCTCAAGGGAAGGGGTCTCACGGACATATTTCGAGATATTTCTTCTTCTTGTTGTTCTTCTTCTGCACAGCTAAGCTCGAAGTGGCATTTGCAGCTCGCAATAGTGCAGAGTTATCTCAAAGAAAGAGGCCACGGTGTTTCTGTACCTCTATTATGTTGGTGCAGCTTCGGAACTTTTAAATATCTTGATATATCTCGAAAACTACGCATCTGATCAAAAAATATCATAGAAGATAAAAAGTAGGAAACTTAATTCTCTACAAAAAAGGTCTCTTAACATTTTGCCATAGCTCGCTTCGTTTCCGAGATATTTGCAGATTTATCTCAAGGGAAGGGTCCTGACGGACATATTTCGAGATATTTCTTCTTCTTGTTGTTCTTCTTCTGCACAGCTAAACTGGAAGTGGCATTTCCAGCTCGCAATAGTGCAGAGTTATCTCAAAGAAAGGGGCCACCGTGTTTCTGTATCTCTATTATGTTGGTGCGGCTTCGGAACTTTTAAATATCTTGATATATCTCGAGAACTACGCCTCTGATCGAAAAATATCATAGAACATAAAAAGTAGGAAACTTAATTCTCTACAAAAAAGGTCTCTTAACATTTTGCCATAGCTCGCTTCGTTTCCGAGATATTTGCAGATTTATCTCAAGGGAAGTGGCCTGACGGACATATTTCGAGATATTTCTTCTTCTTGTTGTTCTTCTTCTGCACTGCTAAGCTGGAAGTGGCATTTGCAGCTCGCAATAGTGCAGAGCTATCTCAAAGAAAGAGGCCACGGTGTTTCTGTACCTCTATTATGTTGGTACAGCTTCGGAACTTTTAAATATCTTGATATATCTCGAAAACTACGCATCTGATCAAAAAATATCATAGAACATAAATTGTAGGAAACATAATTCTCTACAAAAAAGGTCTCTTAACATTTTGCCATAGCTCGCTTCGTTTCCGAGATATTTGCAGATATATCTCAAGGGAAGGGTCTTGACGGACATATTTCGAGGTATTTCTTCTTCTTGTTGTTCTTCTTCTGCACAGCTAAACTGGAAGTGGCATTTCCCGCTCGCAATAGTGCAGAGTTATCCCAAAGAAAGGGGCCACGGTGTTTCTGTATCTCTATTATGTTGGTGCGGCTTCGGAACTTTTAAATATCTCGATATATCTCGAAAACTACGCTTCTGATCAAAAAATATCATAGAACACAAAAAGTAGGAAACTTAATTCTCTACAAAAAAGGTCTCTTAACATTTTGCCATAGCTCGCTTCGTTTCCGAGATATTTGCAGATTTATCTCAAGGGAAGGGGTCTCACAGACATATTTCGAGATATTTCTTCTTCTTGTTGTTCTTCTTCTGCACAGCTAAGCTCGAAGTGGCATTTGCAGCTCGCAATAGTGCAGAGTTATCTCAAAGAAAGAGGGCACGGTGTTTCTGTACCTCTATTATGTTGGTGCAGCTTCGGAACTTTTAAATATCTTGATATATCTCGAAAACTACGCATCTGATCAAAAAATATCATAGAAGATAAAAAGTAGGAAACTTAATTCTCTACAAAAAAGGTCTCTTAACATTTTGCCATAGCTCGCTTCGTTTCCGAGATATTTGCAGATTTATCTCAAGGGAAGGGTCCTGACGGACATATTTCGAGATATTTCTTCTTCTTGTTGTTCTTCTTCTGCACAGCTAAGCTGGAAGTGGCATTTGCAGCTCGCAATAGTGCAGAGTTATCTGAAAGAAAGGGGCCACGGTGTTTCTGTACCTCTATTATGTTGGTGCGGCTTCGGAACTTTTAAATATCTTGATATATCTCGAGAACTACGCATCTGATCAAAAAATATCATAGAACATAAAAAGTAGGAAACTTAATTCTCTACAAAAAAGGTCTCTTAACATTTTGCCATAGCTTGCTTCCTTTCCGAGATATTTGCAGATATATCTCAAGGGAAGTGGCCTGACGGACATATTTCGAGATATTTCTTCTTCTTGTTGTTCTTCTTCTGCACAGCTAAGCTGGAAGTGGCATTTGCAGCTCGCAATAGTGCAGAGTTATCTCAAAGAAAGAGGCCACGGTGTTTCTGTACCTCTATTATGTTGGTGCAGCTTCGGAACTTTTAAATATCTTGATATATCTCGAGAACTACGCATCTGATCAAAAAATATCATAGAACATGAAAAGTAGGAAACTTAATTCTCTACAAAAAAGGTCTCTTAACATTTTGCCATAACTCGCTTCGTTTCCGAGATATTTGCAGATTTATCTCAAGGGAAGGGGTCTCACGGACATATTTCGAGATATTTCTTCTTCTTGTTGTTCTTCTTCTGCACAGCTAAGCTCGAAGTGGCATTTGCAGCTCGCAATAGTGCAGAGTTATCTCAAAGAAAGAGGCCACGGTGTTTCTGTACCTCTATTATGTTGGTGCAGCTTCGGAACTTTTAAATATCTTGATATATCTCGAAAACTACGCATCTGATCAAAAAATATCATAGAAGATAAAAAGTAGGAAACTTAATTCTCTACAAAAAAGGTCTCTTAACATTTTGCCATAGCTCGCTTCGTTTCCGAGATATTTGCAGATTTATCTCAAGGGAAGGGTCCTGACGGACATATTTCGAGATATTTCTTCTTCTTGTTGTTCTTCTTCTGCACAGCTAAACTGGAAGTGGCATTTCCAGCTCGCAATAGTGCAGAGTTATCTCAAAGAAAGGGGCCACGGTGTTTCTGTATCTCTATTATGTTGGTGCGGCTTCGGAACTTTTAAATATCTTGATATATCTCGAGAACTACGCCTCTGATCGAAAAATATCATAGAACATAAAAAGTAGGAAACTTAATTCTCTACAAAAAAGGTCTCTTAACATTTTGCCATAGCTCGCTTCGTTTCCGAGATATTTGCAGATTTATATCAAGGGAAGGGGCCTGACGGACATATTTCGAGATATTTCTTCTTCTTGTTGTTCTTCTTCTGCACAGCTCTGCTGGAAGTGGCATTTACAGCTCGCAATAGTGCAGAGTCATCTCAAAGAAAGGGGCCACGGTGTTTCTGTACCTCTATTATGTTGGTGCGGCTGCGGAATTTTTAAATGTCTCGATATATCTCGAAAACTACGCATCTGATCAAAAAATATCATAGAACATAAATGGTAGGAAACTTAATTTCCTACAAAAAAGGTCTCTCACCATTTTGCCATAGCTCGCATCGTTTCCGAGATATTTGCAGATATAGCTCAAAAGAAGGGGCCTGACGGACATATTTCGAGATATTTCTTCTTCTTGTTGTTCTTCTTCTGCACAGCTAAGCTGGAAGTGGCATTTGCAGCTCGGAATAGTGCAGAGTTATCTCAAAGAAAGAGGCCACGGTGTTTATGTATCTTTATTATGATGTTGCGGATTCGGAACCTTTAAATATCTCGATATATCTCGAAAACTACGCATCTAATCAAAAAATATCATACAACATAAATAGTAGGAAACTTAATTCTCTACAAAAAAGGTCTCTTAACATTTTGCCATTGCTCGCTTCGTTTCCGAGATATTTGCAGATTTATCTCAAGGGAAGGGCCCTGACGGACATATTTCGAGATATTTCTTCTTCTTGTTGTTCTTCTTCTGCACAGCTAAACTGGAAGTGGCATTTCCAGCTCGCAATAGTGCAGAGTTATCCCAAAGAAAGCGGCCACGGTGTTTCTGTATCTCTATTATGTTGGTGCGGCATCGGAACTTTTAAATATCTCGATATATCTCGAAAACTACGCTTCTGATCAAAAAATATCATAGAAGATAAAAAGTAGGAAACTTAATTCTCTACAAAAAAGGTGTCTTAACATTTTGCCATAGCTCGCTTCGTTTCCGAGATATTTGCAGATTTATCTCAAGGGAAGGGTCCTGACGGACATATTTCGAGATATTTCTTCTTCTTGTTGTTCTTCTTCTGCACAGCTAAACTGGAAGTGGCATTTCCAGCTCGCAATAGTGTAGAGTTATCCCAAAGAAAGGGGCCACGGTGTTTCTGTATCTCTATTATGTTGGTGCGGCATCGGAACTTTTAAATATCTCGATATATCTCGAAAACTACGCTTCTGATCAAAAAATATCGTAGAACATAAATTGTAGGAAACATAATTCTCTACAAAAAATCTCTCTTAAGATTTTGCCATAGCTCGCTTCGTTTCCGAGATATTTGCAGATTTATCTCAAGGGAAGGGGCCTGACGGACATATTTCGAGATATTTCTTCTTCTTGTTGTTCTTCTTCTGCACAACTCTGCTGGAAGTGGCATTTACAGCTCGCAATAGTGCAGAGTCATCTCAAAGAAAGGGGCCACGGTGTTTCTGTATCTTTATTATGATGTTGCGGATTCGGAACCTTTAAATATCTCGATATATCTCGAAAACTACGCATCTAATCAAAAAATATCATAGAACATAAATAGTAGGAAACTTAATTTCCTGCAAAAAAGGTCTCTCAACGTTTTGCCATAGCTCGCATTGTTTCCGAGATATTTGCAGATTCAGCTCAATGGAACGGGCCTGACGGACATATTTCGAGATATTTCTTCTTCTTGTTGTTCTTCTTCTGCACAGCTAAACTGGAAGTGGCATTCCCAGCTCGCAATAGTGCAGAGTTATCTCGCAGAAAGGGGCCACGTTGTTTCTGTATCTCTATTATGTTGGTGCGGCATCGGAACTTTTAAATATCTCGATATATCTCGAAAACTACGCTTCTGATCAAAAAATATCATAGAACATAAATTGTAGGAAACATAATTCTCTACAAAAAGCTCTCTTAACATTTTGCCATAGCTCGCTTCGTTTCCGAGATATTTGCAGATTTATCTCAAGGGAAGGGTCCTGACGGACATATTTCGAGATATTTCTTCTTCTTGTTGTTCTTCTTCTGCACAGCTAAGCTGGAAGTGGCATTTGCAGCTCGGAATAGTGCAGAGTTATCTCAAAGAAAGAGGCCACGGTGTTTATGTATGTTTATTATGATGTTGCGGATTCGGAACCTTTAAATATCTCGATATATCTCGAAAACTACGCATCTAATCAAAAAATATCATAGAACATAAATAGTAGGAAACTTAATTTCCTACAAAAAAGGTCTCTCAACGTTTTGCCATAGCTCGCATTGTTTCCGAGATATTTGCAGATTCAGCTCAAAGGAACGGGCCTGACGGACATATTTCGAGATATTTCTTCTTCTTGTTGTTCTTCTTCTGCACAGCTAAACTGGAAGTGGTATTCCCAGCTCGCAATAGTGCAGAGTTATCTCGCAGAAAGGGGCCACGTTGTTTCTGTATCTCTATTATGTTGGTGCGGCTTCGGAACTTTTAAATATCTTGATATATCGCGAGAACTACGCATCTGATCAAAAAATATCATAGAACATAAAAAGTAGGAAACTTAATTCTCTACAAAAAAGGTCTCTTAACATTTTGCCATAGCTCGCTTCCTTTCCGAGATATTTGCAGATATATCTCAAGGGAAGTGGCCTGACGGACATATTTCGAGATATTTCTTCTTCTTGTTGTTCTTCTTCTGCACAGCTAAGCTGGAAGTGGCATTTGCAGCTCGCAATAGTGCAGAGTTATCTCAAAGAAAGAGGCCACGGTGTTTCTGTACCTCTATTATGTTGGTGCAGCTTCGGAACTTTTAAATATCTTGATATATCTCGAGAACTACGCATCTGATCAAAAAATATCATAGAACATAAAAAGTAGGAAACTTAATTCTCTACAAAAAAGGTCTCTTAACATTTTGCCATAGCTCGCTTCGTTTCCGAGATATTTGCAGATTTATCTCAAGGGAAGGGTCCTGACGGACATATTTCGAGATATTTCTTCTTCTTGTTGTTCTTCTTCTGCACAGCTAAACTGGAAGTGGCATTTCCAGCTCGCAATAGTGCAGAGTTATCTCAAAGAAAGGGGCCACGGTGTTTCTGTATCTCTATTATGTTGGTGCGGCTTCGGAACTTTTAAATATCTTGATATATCTCGAGAACTACGCCTCTGATCGAAAAATATCATAGAACATAAAAAGTAGGAAACTTAATTCTCTACAAAAAAGGTCTCTTAACATTTTGCCATAGCTCGCTTCGTTTCCGAGATATTTGCAGATTTATCTCAAGGGAAGGGGCCTGACGGACATATTTCGAGATATTTCTTCTTCTTGTTGTTCTTCTTCTGCACAGCTCTGCTGGAAGTGGCATTTACAGCTCGCAATAGTGCAGAGTCATCTCAAAGAAAGGGGCCACGGTGTTTCTGTACCTCTATTATGTTGGTGCGGCTGCGGAATTTTTAAATGTCTCGATATATCTCGAAAACTACGCATCTGATCAAAAAATATCATAGAACATAAATGGTAGGAAACTTAATTTCCTACAAAAAAGGTCTCTCACCATTTTGCCATAGCTCGCATCGTTTCCGAGATATTTGCAGATATAGCTCAAAAGAAGGGGCCTGACGGACATATTTCGAGATATTTCTTCTTCTTGTTGTTCTTCTTCTGCACAGCTAAGCTGGAAGTGGCATTTGCAGCTCGGAATAGTGCAGAGTTATCTCAAAGAAAGAGGCCACGGTGTTTATGTATCTTTATTATGATGTTGCGGATTCGGAACCTTTAAATATCTCGATATATCTCGAAAACTACGCATCTAATCAAAAAATATCATACAACATAAATAGTAGGAAACTTAATTCTCTACAAAAAAGGTCTCTTAACATTTTGCCATTGCTCGCTTCGTTTCCGAGATATTTGCAGATTTATCTCAAGGGAAGGGCCCTGACGGACATATTTCGAGATATTTCTTCTTCTTGTTGTTCTTCTTCTGCACAGCTAAACTGGAAGTGGCATTTCCAGCTCGCAATAGTGCAGAGTTATCCCAAAGAAAGCGGCCACGGTGTTTCTGTATCTCTATTATGTTGGTGCGGCATCGGAACTTTTAAATATCTCGATATATCTCGAAAACTACGCTTCTGATCAAAAAATATCGTAGAAGATAAAAAGTAGGAAACTTAATTCTCTACAAAAAAGGTCTCTTAACATTTTGCCATAGCTCGCTTCGTTTCCGAGATATTTGCAGATTTATCTCAAGGGAAGGGTCCTGACGGACATATTTCGAGATATTTCTTCTTCTTGTTGTTCTTCTTCTGCACAGCTAAACTGGAAGTGGCATTTCCAGCTCGCAATAGTGTAGAGTTATCCCAAAGAAAGGGGCCACGGTGTTTCTGTATCTCTATTATGTTGGTGCGGCATCGGAACTTTTAAATATCTCGATATATCTCGAAAACTACGCTTCTGATCAAAAAATATCGTAGAACATAAATTGTAGGAAACATAATTCTCTACAAAAAAGCTCTCTTAAGATTTTGCCATAGCTCGCTTCGTTTCCGAGATATTTGCAGATTTATCTCAAGGGAAGGGGCCTGACGGACATATTTCGAGATATTTCTTCTTCTTGTTGTTCTTCTTCTGCACAACTCTGCTGGAAGTGGCATTTACAGCTCGCAATAGTGCAGAGTCATCTCAAAGAAAGGGGCCACGGTGTTTCTGTATCTTTATTATGATGTTGCGGATTCGGAACCTTTAAATATCTCGATATATCTCGAAAACTACGCATCTAATCAAAAAATATCATAGAACATAAATAGTAGGAAACTTAATTTCCTGCAAAAAAGGTCTCTCAACGTTTTGCCATAGCTCGCATTGTTTCCGAGATATTTGCAGATTCAGCTCAATGGAACGGGCCTGACGGACATATTTCGAGATATTTCTTCTTCTTGTTGTTCTTCTTCTGCACAGCTAAACTGGAAGTGGCATTCCCAGCTCGCAATAGTGCAGAGTTATCTCGCAGAAAGGGGCCACGTTGTTTCTGTATCTCTATTATGTTGGTGCGGCATCGGAACTTTTAAATATCTCGATATATCTCGAAAACTACGCTTCTGATCAAAAAATATCATAGAACATAAATTGTAGGAAACATAATTCTCTACAAAAAGCTCTCTTAACATTTTGCCATAGCTCGCTTCGTTTCCGAGATATTTGCAGATTTATCTCAAGGGAAGGGTCCTGACGGACATATTTCGAGATATTTCTTCTTCTTGTTGTTCTTCTTCTGCACAGCTAAGCTGGAAGTGGCATTTGCAGCTCGGAATAGTGCAGAGTTATCTCAAAGAAAGAGGCCACGGTGTTTATGTATCTTTATTATGATGTTGCGGATTCGGAACCTTTAAATATCTCGATATATCTCGAAAACTACGCATCTAATCAAAAAATATCATAGAACATAAATAGTAGGAAACTTAATTTCCTACAAAAAAGGTCTCTCAACGTTTTGCCATAGCTCGCATTGTTTCCGAGATATTTGCAGATTCAGCTCAAAGGAACGGGCCTGACGGACATATTTCGAGATATTTCTTCTTCTTGTTGTTCTTCTTCTGCACAGCTAAACTGGAAGTGGTATTCCCAGCTCGCAATAGTGCAGAGTTATCTCGCAGAAAGGGGCCACGTTGTTTCTGTATCTCTATTATGTTGGTGCGGCTTCGGAACTTTTAAATATCTTGATATATCGCGAGAACTACGCATCTGATCAAAAAATATCATAGAACATAAAAAGTAGGAAACTTAATTCTCTACAAAAAAGGTCTCTTAACATTTTGCCATAGCTCGCTTCCTTTCCGAGATATTTGCAGATATATCTCAAGGGAAGTGGCCTGACGGACATATTTCGAGATATTTCTTCTTCTTGTTGTTCTTCTTCTGCACAGCTAAGCTGGAAGTGGCATTTGCAGCTCGCAATAGTGCAGAGTTATCTCAAAGAAAGAGGCCACGGTGTTTCTGTACCTCTATTATGTTGGTGCAGCTTCGGAACTTTTAAATATCTTGATATATCTCGAGAACTACGCATCTGATCAAAAAATATCATAGAACATAAAAAGTAGGAAACTTAATTCTCTACAAAAAAGGTCTCTTAACATTTTGCCATAGCTCGCTTCGTTTCCGAGATATTTGCAGATTTATCTCAAGGGAAGGGGTCTCACGGACATATTTCGAGATATTTCTTCTTCTTGTTGTTCTTCTTCTGCACAGCTAAGCTCGAAGTGGCATTTGCAGCTCGCAATAGTGCAGAGCTATCTCAAAGAAAGAGGCCACGGTGTTTCTGTACCTCTATTATGTTGGTGCAGCTTCGGAACTTTTAAATATCTTGATATATCTCGAAAACTACGCATCTGATCAAAAAATATCATAGAAGATAAAAAGTAGGAAACTTAATTCTCTACAAAAAAGGTCTCTTAACATTTTGCCATAGCTCGCTTCGTTTCCGAGATATTTGCAGATTTATCTCAAGGGAAGGGTCCTGATGGATATATTTCGAGATATTTCTCCTTCTTGTTGTTCTTCTTCTGCACAGCTAAACTGGAAGTGGCATTTCCAGCTCGCAATCGTGCAGAGTTATCTCAAAGAAAGGGGCAACGGTGTTTCTGTATCTCTATTATGTTGGTGTGGCTTCGGAACTTTTAAATATCTTGATATATCTCGAGAACTACGCCTCTGATCGAAAAATATCATAGAACATAAAAAGTAGGAAACTTAATTCTCTACAAAAAAGGTCTGTTAACATTTTGCCATAGCTCGCTTCGTTTCCGAGATATTTGCAGATTTATCTCAAGGGAAGGGTCCTGATGGATATATTTCGAGATATTTCTTCTTCTTGTTGTTCTTCTTCTGCACAGCTAAACTGGAAGTGGCATTTCCAGCTCGCAATCGTGCAGAGTTATCTCAAAGAAAGGGGCCACGGTGTTTCTGTATCTCTATTATGTTGGTGCGGCTTCGGAACTTTTAAATATCTTGATATATCTCGAGAACTACGCCTCTGATCGAAAAATATCATAGAACATAAAAAGCAGGAAACTTAATTCTCTACAAAAAAGGTCTCTTAACATTTTGCCATAGCTCGCTTCGTTTCCGAGATATTTGCAGATTTATCTCAAGGGAAGGGGCCTGACGGACATATTTCGAGATATTTCTTCTTGTTGTTGTTCTTCTTCTGCACAGCTAAGCTGGAAGTGGCATTTGCAGCTCGGAATAGTGCAGAGTTATCTCAAAGAAAGAGGCCACGGTGTTTATGTATCTTTATTATGATGTTGCGGATTCGGAACCTTTAAATATCTCGATATATCTCGAAAACTACGCATCTAATCAAAAAATATCATAGAACATAAATAGTAGGAAACTTAATTTCCTACAAAAAAGGTCTCTCAACGTTTTGCCATAGCTCGCATTGTTTCCGAGATATTTGCAGATTCAGCTCAAAGGAACGGGCCTGACGGACATATTTCGAGATATTCCTTCTTCTTGTTGTTCTTCTTCTGCACAGCTAAACTGGAAGTGGCATTCCCAGCTCGCAATAGTGCAGAGTTATCTCGCAGAAAGGGGCCACGTTGTTTCTGTATCTCTATTATGTTGGTGCGGCTTCGGAACTTTTAAATATCTTGATATATCTCGAAAACTACGCATCTGATCAAAAAATGTCATAGAACATAAATAGTAGGAAACTTAATTTCCTACAAAAAGGATGTCTTAATATTTTGCCATAGCTCGCATCGTTTCCGAGATATTTCCAGATTTAACTCAAGGGAAAGGGACTGACGGACATATTTCGAGATATTTCTTGTTCTTGTTGTGCTTCTTCTGCACAGCTAAGCTGGAACTGGCACTTGCAGCTCGCAATAGTGCAGAGTTATCTCACAGAAAGGGGCCACGGTGTTTCTGTATCTCTATTATGTTGGTGCGGCTTCGGAACTTTTAAATATCTTGATATATCTCGAAAACTACGCATCTGATCAAAAAATATCATAGAAAAAAGAAAGTAGGAAACTTCATTCTCTACAAAAAAGGTCTCCTAACATTTTGCCATAGCTCGCATCGTTTCCGAGATATTTGCAGATTTACCTCAAGGGAAGGGGCCTGACGGACATATTTCGAGATATTTCTGCTTCTTGTTGTTCTTCTTCAGCACAGCAAAGCTGGAAGTGGCATTTGCAGCTCGCAATAGTGCAGAGTTATCGCAAAGAAAGGGACCACGGTGTTTCTGTATCTTTATTATGTTGGTGCGGCTTCGGAACTTTTAAATATGTCGATATATCTCGAAAACTACGCATCTGATCAAAAAATGTCATAGAACATAAATAGTAGGAAACTTAATTTCCTACAAAAAAGATGTCTTAATATTTTGCCATAGCTCGCATCGTTTCCGAGATATTTCCAGATTTAGCTCAAGGGAAAGGGACTGACGGACATATTTCGAGATATTTCTTGTTCTTGTTGTGCTTCTTCTGCACAGCTAAGCTGGAACTGGCGCTTGCAGCTCGCAATAGTGCAGAGCTATCTCACAGAAAGGGGCCACGGTGTTTCTGTATCTCTATTATGTTGGTGCGGCTTCGGAACTTTTTAATATCTTGATATATCTCGAAAACCACGCATCTGATCCAAAAATATCATAGAACATAAAAAGTAGGAAACTTAATTCTCAACAAAAAAGGTCTCTTAACATTTTGCCAAAGCTCGCATCGTTTCCGAGATATTTACAGATTTACATGAAGGGAAGGGGCCTGACGGACATATTGCGAGATATTTCTTGTTATTGTTGTGCTTCTTCTGCACAGCTAAGCTGGAAGTGGCATTTGCAGCTCGCTATAGTGCAGAGTTATCTCACAGAAAGGGGCCACGGTGTTTCCGTATCTCTATTATGTTGGAGCGGCTTCGGAACTTTTAAATATCTTGATATATCTCGAGAACTACGCATCTGATCAAAAAATATCATACAAGATAAAAAGTAGGAAACTTAATTCTCCACAAAAAAGGTCTCTTAACATTTTGCCATAGCTCGCTTCGTTTCCGAGATATTTGCAGATTTATCTCAAGGGAAGGGGCCTGACGGACATATTTCGAGATATTTCTTCTTCTTGTTGTTCTTCTTCTGCACAGCTAAACTGGAAGTGGCATTTCCAGCTCGCAATACTGCAGAGTTATCTCAAAGAAAGGGGCCACGGTGTTTCTGTATCTCTATTATGTTGGTGCGGCTTCGGAACTTTTAAATATCTCGATATATCTCGAAAACTACGCTTCTGATCAAAAAATATCATAGAACATAAATTGTAGGAAACATAATTCTCTATAAAAAAGGTCTCTTAACATTTTGCCATAGCTCGCTTCGTTTCCGAGATATTTGCAGATATATCTCAAGGGAAGGGGCCTGACGGACATATTTCGAGATATTTCTTCTTCTTGTTGTTCTTCTTCTGCACAGCTAAGCTGGAAGTGGCATTTACAGCTCGCAATAGTGCAGAGTTATCTCATAGAAAGGGGCCACGGTGTTTCTGTATCTCTATTATGTTGGTGCGGCTTCGGAACTTTTAAATATCTCGATATATCTCGAGAACTACGCATCTGATCAAAAAATATCATAGAACATAAAAAGTAGGAAACTTAATTCTCTACAAAAAAGGTCTCTTAACATTTTGCCATAGCTCGCTTCGTTTCCGAGATATTTGCAGATTTATCTCCAGGGAAGGAGCCTGACGGACATATTTCGAGATATTTCTTCTTCTTGTTGTTCTTCTTCTGCACAGCTAAGCTGGAAGTGGCATTTGCGGCTCGCACTAGTGCAGAGTTATCTCAAAGAAAGGGGCCACGGTGTTTCTGTATCTCTATTATGTTGGTGCGGCTTCGGAACTTTTAAATATCTTGATATATCTCGAGAACTACGCATCTGATCAAAAAATATCATAGAATATAAAAAGTAGGAAACTTAATTCTCTACAAAAAAGGTCTCTTAACATTTTGCCATAGCTCGCTTCGTTTCCGAGATATTTGCAGATTTATCTCAAGGGAAGGGGCCTGACGGACGTATTTCGAGATATTTCTTCTTCTTGTTGTTCTTCTTCTGCACAGCTAAGCTGGAAGTCGCATTTGCGGCTCGCACTAGTGCAGAGTTATCTCAAAGAAAGGGGCCACGGTGTTTCTGTATCTCTATTATGTTGGTGCGGCTTCGGAACTTTTAAATATCTTGATATATCTCGAGAACTACGCATCTGATCAAAAAATATCATAGAACATAAAAAGTAGGAAACTTAATTCTCTACAAAAAAGGTCTCTTAACATTTTGCCATAGCTCGCTTCGTTTCCGAGATATTTGCAGATTTATCTCAAGGGAAGGGGCCTGACGGACATATTTCGAGATATTTCTTCTTCTTGTTGTTCTTCTTCTGCACAGCTAAGCTGGAAGTGGCATTTGCGGCTCGCACTAGTGCAGAGTTATCTCAAAGAGAGGGGCCACGGTGTTTCTGTATCTCTATTATGTTGGTGCGGCTTCGGAACTTGTAAATATCTCGATATATCTCGAGAATTACGCATCTGATCAAAAAATATCATACAAGATAAAAAGTAGGAAACTTAATTCTCTACAAAAAAGGTCTCTTAACATTTTGCCATAGCTCGCTTCGTTTCCGAGATATTTGCAGATTTATCTCAAGGGAAGGGGCCTGACGGACATATTTCGAGATATTTCTTCTTCTTGTTGTTCTTCTTCTGCACAGCTAAGCTGGAAGTGGCATTTGCGGCTCGCACTAGTGCAGAGTTATCTCAAAGAAAGGGGCCACGGTGTTTCTGTATCTCTATTATGTTGGTGCGGCTTCGGAACTTTTAAATATCTTGATATATCTCGAGAACTACGCATCTGATCAAAAAATATCATAGAACATAAAAAGTAGGATACTTAATTCTCTATAAAAAAGGTCTCTTAACATTTTGCCATAGCTCGCTTCGTTTCCGAGATATTTGCAGATGCATCTCAAGGGAAGGGGCCTGACGGACATATTTCGAGATATTTCTTCTTCTTGTTGTTCTTCTTCTGCACAGCTAAGCTGGAAGTGGTATTTACAGCTCGCAATAGTGCAGAGTTATCTCATAGAAAGGGGCCACGGTGTTTCTGTATCTCTATTATGTTGGTGCGGCTTCGGAACTTTTAAATATCTCGATATATCTCGAGAACTACGCATCTGATCAAAAAATATCATAGAACATAAAAAAGTAGGAAACTTAATTCTCTACAAATAAAGTCTCTTAACATTTTGCCATAGCTCGCTTCGTTTCCGAGATATTTGCAGATTTATCTCAAGGGAAGGGGCCTGACGGACATATTTCGAGATATTTCTTCTTCTTGTTGTTCTTCTTCTGCACAGCTAAGCTGGAAGTGGCAGTTGCAGCTCGCAATAGTGCAGAGTTATCTCAAAGAAAGGGGCCACGGTGTTTCTGTATCTCTATTATGTTGGTGCGGCTTCGGAACTTTTAAATATCTTGATATATCTCGAGAACTACGCATCTGATCAAAAAATATCATAGAACATAAAAAGTAGGAAACTTAATTCTCTACAAAAAAGGTCTCTTAACATTTTGCCATAGCTCGCTTCGTTTCCGAGATATTTGCAGATTTATCTCAAGGGAAGGGGCCTGACGGACATATTTCGAGATATTTCTTCTTCTTGTTGTTCTTCTTCTGCACAGCTAAGCTGGAAGTCGCATTTGCGGCTCGCACTAGTGCAGAGTTATCTCAAAGAAAGGGGCCACGGTGTTTCTGTATCTCTATTATGTTGGTGCGGCTTCGGAACTTTTAAATATCTTGATATATCTCGAGAACTACGCATCTGATCAAAAAATATCATAGAACATAAAAAGTAGGAAACTTAATTCTCTACAAAAAAGGTCTCTTAACATTTTGCCATAGCTCGCTTCGTTTCCGAGATATTTGCAGATTTATCTCAAGGGAAGGGGCCTGACGGACATATTTCGAGATATTTCTTCTTCTTGTTGTTCTTCTTCTGCACAGCTAAGCTGGAAGTCGCATTTGCGGCTCGCACTAGTGCAGAGTTATCTCAAAGAAAGGGGCCACGGTGTTTCTGTATCTCTATTATGTTGGTGCGGCTTCGGAACTTTTAAATATCTTGATATATCTCGAGAACTACGCATCTGATCAAAAAATATCATAGAACATAAAAAGTAGGAAACTTAATTCTCTACAAAAAAGGTCTCTTAACATTTTGCCATAGCTCGCTTAGTTTCCGAGATATTTGCAGATTTATCTCAAGGGAAGGGGCCTAACGGACATATTTCGAGATATTTCTTCTTCTTGTTGTTCTTCTTCTGCACAGCTAAACTGGAAGTGGCATTTCCAGCTCGCAATAGTGCAGAGTTATCTCAAAGAGAGGGGCCACGGTGTTTCTGTATCTCTATTATGTTGATGCGGCTTCGGAACTTTTAAATATCTTGATATATCTCGAGAACTACGCATCTGATCAAAAAATATTATACAAGATAAAAAGTAGGAAACTTAATTCTCTACAAAAAAGGTCTCTTAACATTTTGCCATAGCTCGCTTCGTTTCCGAGATATTTGCAGATGCATCTCAAGGGAAGGGGCCTGACGGACATATTTCGAGATATTTCTTCTTCTTGTTGTTCTTCTTCTGCACAGCTAAGCTGGAAGTGGTATTTACAGCTCGCAATAGTGCAGAGTTATCTCATAGAAAGGGGCCACGGTGTTTCTGTATCTCTATTATGTTGGTGCGGCTTCGGAACTTTTAAATATCTCGATATATCTCGAGAACTACGCATCTGATCAAAAAATATCATAGAACATAAAAAAGTAGGAAACTTAATTCTCTACAAATAAAGTCTCTTAACATTTTGCCATAGCTCGCTTCGTTTCCGAGATATTTGCAGATTTATCTCAAGGGAAGGGGCCTGACGGACATATTTCGAGATATTTCTTCTTCTTGTTGTTCTTCTTCTGCACAGCTAAGCTGGAAGTGGCAGTTGCAGCTCGCAATAGTGCAGAGTTATCTCAAAGAAAGGGGCCACGGTGTTTCTGTATCTCTATTATGTTGGTGCGGCTTCGGAACTTTTAAATATCTTGATATATCTCGAGAACTACGCATCTGATCAAAAAATATCATAGAACATAAAAAGTAGGAAACTTAATTCTCTACAAAAAAGGTGTCTTAACATTTTGCCATAGCTCGCTTCGTTTCCGAGATATTTGCAGATTTATCTCAAGGGAAGGGGCCTGACGGACATATTTCGAGATATTTCTTCTTCTTGTTGTTCTTCTTCTGCACAGCTAAGCTGGAAGTCGCATTTGCGGCTCGCACTAGTGCAGAGTTATCTCAAAGAAAGGGGCCACGGTGTTTCTGTATCTCTATTATGTTGGTGCGGCTTCGGAACTTTTAAATATCTTGATATATCTCGAGAACTACGCATCTGATCAAAAAATATCATAGAACATAAAAAGTAGGAAACTTAATTCTCTACAAAAAAGGTCTCTTAACATTTTGCCATAGCTCGCTTAGTTTCCGAGATATTTGCAGATTTATCTCAAGGGAAGGGGCCTAACGGACATATTTCGAGATATTTCTTCTTCTTGTTGTTCTTCTTCTGCACAGCTAAACTGGAAGTGGCATTTCCAGCTCGCAATAGTGCAGAGTTATCTCAAAGAGAGGGGCCACGGTGTTTCTGTATCTCTATTATGTTGATGCGGCTTCGGAACTTTTAAATATCTTGATATATCTCGAGAACTACGCATCTGATCAAAAAATATTATACAAGATAAAAAGTAGGAAACTTAATTCTCTACAAAAAAGGTCTCTTAACATTTTGCCATAGCTCGCTTCGTTTCCGAGATATTTGCAGATGCATCTCAAGGGAAGGGGCCTGACGGACATATTTCGAGATATTTCTTCTTCTTGTTGTTCTTCTTCTGCACAGCTAAGCTGGAAGTGGTATTTACAGCTCGCAATAGTGCAGAGTTATCTCATAGAAAGGGGCCACGGTGTTTCTGTATCTCTATTATGTTGGTGCGGCTTCGGAACTTTTAAATATCTCGATATATCTCGAGAACTACGCATCTGATCAAAAAATATCATAGAACATAAAAAAGTAGGAAACTTAATTCTCTACAAATAAAGTCTCTTAACATTTTGCCATAGCTCGCTTCGTTTCCGAGATATTTGCAGATTTATCTCAAGGGAAGGGGCCTGACGGACATATTTCGAGATATTTCTTCTTCTTGTTGTTCTTCTTCTGCACAGCTAAGCTGGAAGTGGCAGTTGCAGCTCGCAATAGTGCAGAGTTATCTCAAAGAAAGGGGCCACGGTGTTTCTGTATCTCTATTATGTTGGTGCGGCTTCGGAACTTTTAAATATCTTGATATATCTCGAGAACTACGCATCTGATCAAAAAATATCATAGAACATAAAAAGTAGGAAACTTAATTCTCTACAAAAAAGGTCTCTTAACATTTTGCCATAGCTCGCTTCGTTTCCGAGATATTTGCAGATTTATCTCAAGGGAAGGGGCCTGACGGACATATTTCGAGATATTTCTTCTTCTTGTTGTTCTTCTTCTGCACAGCTAAGCTGGAAGTCGCATTTGCGGCTCGCACTAGTGCAGAGTTATCTCAAAGAAAGGGGCCACGGTGTTTCTGTATCTCTATTATGTTGGTGCGGCTTCGGAACTTTTAAATATCTTGATATATCTCGAGAACTACGCATCTGATCAAAAAATATCATGGAACATAAAAAGTAGGAAACTTAATTCTCTACAAAAAAGGTCTCTTAACATTTTGCCATAGCTCGCTTAGTTTCCGAGATATTTGCAGATTTATCTCAAGGGAAGGGGCCTAACGGACATATTTCGAGATATTTCTTCTTCTTGTTGTTCTTCTTCTGCGCAGCTAAACTGGAAGTGGCATTTCCAGCTCGCAATAGTGCAGAGTTATCTCAAAGAGAGGGGCCACGGTGTTTCTGTATCTCTATTATGTTGATGCGGCTTCGGAACTTTTAAATATCTTGATATATCTCGAGAACTACGCATCTGATCAAAAAATATTATACAAGATAAAAAGTAGGAAACTTAATTCTCTACAAAAAAGGTCTCTTAACATTTTGCCATAGCTCGCTTCGTTTCCGAGATATTTGCAGATTTATCTCAAGGGAAGGGGCCTGACGGACATATTTCGAGATATTTCTTCTTCTTGTTGTTCTTCTTCTGCACAGCTAAGCTGGAAGTGGCATTTGCGGCTCGCACTAGTGCAGAGTTATCTCAAAGAGAGGGGCCACGGTGTTTCTGTATCTCTATTATGTTGATGCGGCTTCGGAACTTTTAAATATCTTGATATATCTCGAGAACTACGCATCTGATCAAAAAATATTATACAAGATAAAAAGTAGGAAACTTAATTCTCTACAAAAAAGGTCTCTTAACATTTTGCCATAGCTCGCTTCGTTTCCGAGATATTTGCAGATTTATCTCAAGGGAAGGGGCCTGACGGACATATTTCGAGATGTTTCTTCTTCTTGTTGTTCTTCTTCTGCACAGCTAAGCTGGAAGTGGCATTTGCGGCTCGCACTAGTGCAGAGTTATCTCATAGAAAGGGGCCACGGTGTTTCTATATCTCTATTATGTTGGTGCGGCTTCGGAACTTTTAAATATCTCGATATATCTCGAGAACTACGCATCTGATCAAAAAATATCATAGAACATAAAAAAGTAGCAAACTTAATTCTCTACAAATAAAGTCTCTTAACATTTTGCCATAGCTCGCTTCGTTTCCGAGATATTTGCAGATTTATCTCAAGGGAACGGGCCTGACGGACATATTTCGAGATATTTCTTCTTCTTGTTGTTCTTCTTCTGCACAGCTAAGCTGGAAGTGGCAGTTGCAGCTCGCAATAGTACAGAGTTATCTCAAAGAAAGGGGCCACGGTGTTTCTGTATCTCTATTATGTTGGTGCGGCTTCGGAACTTTTAAATATCTTGATATATCTCGAGAACTACGCATCTGATCAAAAAATATCATAGAACATAAAAAGTAGGAAACTTAATTCTCTACAAAAAAGGTCTCTTAACATTTTGCCATAGCTCGCTTCGTTTCCGAGATATTTGCAGATTTATCTCAAGGGAAGGGGCCTGACGGACATATTTCGAGATATTTCTTCTTCTTGTTGTTCTTCTTCTGCACAGCTAAGCTGGAAGTCGCATTTGCGGCTCGCACTAGTGCAGAGTTATCTCAAAGAAAGGGGCCACGGTGTTTCTGTATCTCTATTATGTTGGTGCGGCTTCGGAACTTTTAAATATCTTGATATATCTCGAGAACTACGCATCTGATCAAAAAATATCATAGAACATAAAAAGTAGGAAACTTAATTCTCTACAAAAAAGGTCTCTTAACATTTTGCCATAGCTCGCTTCGTTTCCGAGATATTTGCAGATTTATCTCACGGGAAGGGGCCTGACGGACATATTTCGAGATATTTCTTCTTCTTGCTGTTCTTCTTCTGCACAGCTAAGCTGGAAGTGGCATTTGCGGCTCGCACTAGTGCAGAGTTATCTCAAAGAGAGGGGCCACGGTGTTTCTGTATCTCTATTATGTTGGTGCGGCTTCGGAACTTTTAAATATCTTGATATATCTCGAGAACTACGCATCTGATCAAAAAATATCATAGAACATAAAAAGTAGGAAACTTAATTCTCTACAAAAAAGGTCTCTTAACATTTTGCCATAGCTCGCTTAGTTTCCGAGATATTTGCAGATTTATCTCAACGGAAGGGGCCTAACGGACATATTTCGAGATATTTCTTCTTCTTGTTGTTCTTCTTCTGCACAGCTAAACTGGAAGTGGCATTTCCAGCTCGCAATAGTGCAGAGTTATCTCAAAGAGAGGGGCCACGGTGTTTCTGTATCTCTATTATGTTGGTGCGGCTTCGGAACTTTTAAATATCTTGATATATCTCGAGAACTACGCATCTGATCAAAAAATATCATACAAGATAAAAAGTAGGAAACTTAATTCTCTACAAAAAAGGTCTCTTAACATTTTGCCATAGCTCGCTTCGTTTCCGAGATATTTGCAGATTTATCTCAAGGAAAGGGGCCTGACGGACATATTTCGAGATATTTCTTCTTCTTGTTGTTCTTCTTCTGCACAGCTAAGCTGGAAGTGGCATTTGCGGCTCGCACTAGTGCAGAGTTATCTCAAAGAAAGGGGCCACGGTGTTTCTGTATCTCTATTATGTTGGTGCGGCTTCGGAACTTTTAAATATCTTGATATATCTCGAGAACTACGCATCTGATCAAAAAATATCATAGAACATAAAAAGTAGGATACTTAATTCTCTATAAAAAAGGTCTCTTAACATTTTGCCATAGCTCGCTTCGTTTCCGAGATATTTGCAGATGCATCTCAAGGGAAGGGGCCTGACGGACATATTTCGAGATATTTCTTCTTCTTGTTGTTCTTCTTCTGCACAGCTAAGCTGGAAGTGGTATTTACAGCTCGCAATAGTGCAGAGTTATCTCATAGAAAGGGGCCACGGTGTTTCTGTATCTCTATTATGTTGGTGCGGCTTCGGAACTTTTAAATATCTCGATATATCTCGAGAACTACGCATCTGATCAAAAAATATCATAGAACATAAAAAAGTAGGAAACTTAATTCTCTACAAATAAAGTCTCTTAACATTTTGCCATAGCTCGCTTCGTTTCCGAGATATTTGCAGATTTATCTCAAGGGAAGGGGCCTGACGGACATATTTCGAGATATTTCTTCTTCTTGTTGTTCTTCTTCTGCACAGCTAAGCTGGAAGTGGCATTTGCGGCTCGCACTAGTGCAGAGTTATCTCAAAGAAAGGGGCCACGGTGTTTCTGTATCTCTATTATGTTGGTGCGGCTTCGGAACTTTTAAATATCTTGATATATCTCGAGAACTACGCATCTGATCAAAAAATATCATAGAACATAAAAAGTAGGAAACTTAATTCTCTACAAAAAAGGTCTCTTAACATTTTGCCATAGCTCGCTTCGTTTCCGAGATATTTGCAGATTTATCTCAAGGGAAGGGGCCTGACGGACATATTTCGAGATATTTCTTCTTCTTGTTGTTCTTCTTCTGCACAGCTAAGCTGGAAGTCGCATTTGCGGCTCGCACTAGTGCAGAGTTATCTCAAAGAAAGGGGCCACGGTGTTTCTGTATCTCTATTATGTTGGTGCGGCTTCAGAACTTTTAAAGATCTTGATATATCTCGAGAACTACGCATCTGATCAAAAAATATCATAGAACATAAAAAGTAGGAAACTTAATTCTCTACAAAAAAGGTCTCTTAACATTTTGCCATAGCTCGCTTCGTTTCCGAGATATTTGCAGATTTATCTCAAGGGAAGGGGCCTGACGGACATATTTCGAGATATTTCTTCTTCTTGTTGTTCTTCTTCTGCACAGCTAAGCTGGAAGTGGCATTTGCGGCTCGCACTAGTGCAGAGTTATCTCAAAGAGAGGGGCCACGGTGTTTCTGTATCTCTATTATGTTGGTGCGGCTTCGGAACTTTTAAATATCTTGATATATCTCGAGAACTACGCATCTGATCAAAAAATATCATAGAACATAAAAAGTAGGAAACTTAATTCTCTACAAAAAAGGTCTCTTAACATTTTGCCATAGCTCGCTTAGTTTCCGAGATATTTGCAGATTTATCTCAAGGGAAGGGGCCTAACGGACATATTTCGAGATATTTCTTCTTCTTGTTGTTCTTCTTCTGCACAGCTAAACTGGAAGTGGCATTTCCAGCTCGCAATAGTGCAGAGTTATCTCAAAGAGAGGGGCCACGGTGTTTCTGTATCTCTATTATGTTGGTGCGGCTTCGGAACTTTTAAATATCTCGATATATCTCGAGAACTACGCATCTGATCAAAAAATATCATAGAACATAAAAAAGTAGGAAACTTAATTCTCTACAAATAAAGTCTCTTAACATTTTGCCATAGCTCGCTTCGTTTCCGAGATATTTGCAGATTTATCTCAAGGGAAGGGGCCTGACGGACATATTTCGAGATATTTCTTCTTCTTGTTGTTCTTCTTCTGCACAGCTAAGCTGGAAGTGGCAGTTGCAGCTCGCAATAGTGCAGAGTTATCTCAAAGAAAGGGGCCACGGTGTTTCTGTATCTCTATTATGTTGGTGCGGCTTCGGAACTTTTAAATATCTTGATATATCTCGAGAACTACGCATCTGATCAAAAAATATCATAGAACATAAAAAGTAGGAAACTTAATTCTCTACAAAAAAGGTCTCTTAACATTTTGCCATAGCTCGCTTCGTTTCCGAGATATTTGCAGATTTATCTCAAGGGAAGGGGCCTGACGGACATATTTCGAGATATTTCTTCTTCTTGTTGTTCTTCTTCTGCACAGCTAAGCTGGAAGTCGCATTTGCGGCTCGCACTAGTGCAGAGTTATCTCAAAGAAAGGGGCCACGGTGTTTCTGTATCTCTATTATGTTGGTGCGGCTTCGGAACTTTTAAATATCTTGATATATCTCGAGAACTACGCATCTGATCAAAAAATATCATAGAACATAAAAAGTAGGAAACTTAATTCTCTACAAAAAAGGTCTCTTAACATTTTGCCATAGCTCGCTTAGTTTCCGAGATATTTGCAGATTTATCTCAAGGGAAGGGGCCTAACGGACATATTTCGAGATATTTCTTCTTCTTGTTGTTCTTCTTCTGCACAGCTAAACTGGAAGTGGCATTTCCAGCTCGCAATAGTGCAGAGTTATCTCAAAGAGAGGGGCCACGGTGTTTCTGTATCTCTATTATGTTGGTGCGGCTTCGGAACTTTTAAATATCTTGATATATCTCGAGAACTACGCTTCTGATCAAAAAATATCATACAAGATAAAAAGTAGGAAACTTAATTCTCTACAAAAAAGGTCTCTTAACATTTTGCCATAGCTCGCTTCGTTTCCGAGATATTTGCAGATGTATCTCAAGGAAAGGGGCCTGACGGACATATTTCGAGATATTTCTTCTTCTTGTTGTTCTTCTTCTGCACAGCTAAGCTGGAAGTGGCATTTGCGGCTCGCCCTAGTGCAGAGTTATCTCAAAGAAAGGGGCCACGGTGTTTCTGTATCTCTATTATGTTGGTGCGGCTTCGGAACTTTTAAATATCTTGATATATCTCGAGAACTACGCATCTGATCAAAAAATATCATAGAACATAAAAAGTAGGATACTTAATTCTCTATAAAAAAGGTCTCTTAACATTTTGCCATAGCTCGCTTCGTTTCCGAGATATTTGCAGATGCATCTCAAGGGAAGGGGCCTGACGGACATATTTCGAGATATTTCTTCTTCTTGTTGTTCTTCTTCTGCACAGCTAAGCTGGAAGTGGCATTTACAGCTCGCAATAGTGCAGAGTTATCTCATAGAAAGGGGCCACGGTGTTTCTGTATCTCTATTATGTTGGTGCGGCTTCGGAACTTTTAAATATCTCGATATATCTCGAGAACTACGCATCTGATCAAAAAATATCATAGAACATAAAAAAGTAGGAAACTTAATTCTCTACAAATAAAGTCTCTTAACATTTTGCCATAGCTCGCTTCGTTTCCGAGATATTTGCAGATTTATCTCAAGGGAAGGGGCCTGACGGACATATTTCGAGATATTTCTTCTTCTTGTTGTTCTTCTTCTGCACAGCTAAGCTGGAAGTGGCATTTACAGCTCGCACTAGTGCAGAGTTATCTCAAAGAAAGGAGCCACGGTGTTTCTGTATCTCTATTATGTTGGTGCGGCTTCGGAACTTTTAAATATCTCGATATATCTCGAGAACTACGCATCTGATCAAAAAATATCATACAAGATAAAAAGTAGGAAACTTAATTCTCTACAAAAAAGGTCTCTTAACATTTTGCCATAGCTCGCTTCGTTTCCGAGATATTTGCAGATTTATCTCAAGGGAAGGGGCCTGACGGACATATTTCGAGATATTTCTTCTTCTTGTTGTTCTTCTTCTGCACAGCTAAGCTGGAAGTGGCATTTACAGCTCGCAATAGTGCAGAGTTATCTCATAGAAAGGGGCCACGGTGTTTCTATATCTCTATTATGTTGGTGCGGCTTCGGAACTTTTAAATATCTCGATATATCTCGAGAACTACGCATCTGATCAAAAAATATCATAGAACATAAAAAAGTAGCAAACTTAATTCTCTACAAATAAAGTCTCTTAACATTTTGCCATAGCTCGCTTCGTTTCCGAGATATTTGCAGATTTATCTCAAGGGAAGGGGCCTGACGGACATATTTCGACATATTTCTTCTTCTTGTTGTTCTTCTTCTGCACAGCTAAGCTGGAAGTGGCAGTTGCAGCTCGCAATAGTGCAGAGTTATCTCAAAGAAAGGGGCCACGGTGTTTCTGTATCTCTATTATGTTGGTGCGGCTTCGGAACTTTTAAATATCTTGATATATCTCGAGAACTACGCATCTGATCAAAAAATATCATAGAACATAAAAAGTAGGAAACTTAATTCTCTACAAAAAAGGTGTCTTAACATTTTGCCATAGCTCGCTTCGTTTCCGAGATATTTGCAGATTTATCTCAAGGGAAGGGGCCTGACGGACATATTTCGAGATATTTCTTCTTCTTGTTGTTCTTCTTCTGCACAGCTAAGCTGGAAGTGGCCTTTGCGGCTCGCACTAGTGCAGAGTTATCTCAAAGAAAGGGGCCACGGTGTTTCTGTATCTCTATTATGTTGGTGCGGCTTCGGAACTTTTAAATATCTTGATATATCTCGAGAACTACGCATCTGATCAAAAAATATCATAGAACATAGAAAGTAGGAAACTTAATTCTCTACAAAAAAGGTCTCTTAACATTTTGCCATAGCTCGCTTCGTTTCCGAGATATTTGCAGATTTATCTCAAGGTAAGGGGCCTGACGGACATATTTCGAGATATTTCTTCTTCTTGTTGTTCTTCTTCTGCACAGCTAAGCTGGAAGTGGCATTTGCAGCTCGCAATAGTGCATAGTTATCTGAAAGAAAGGGGCCACGGTGTTTCTGTATCTCTATTATGTTGGTGCGGCTTCGGAACTTTTAAATATCTTGATATATCTCGAGAACTACGCATCTGATCAAAAAATATAATAGAACATAAAAAGTAGGAAACTTAATTCGCTACAAAAAAGGTCTCTTAACATTTTGCCATAGCTCGCTTCGTTTCCGAGATATTTGCAGATTTATCTCAAGGGAAGTGGCCTGACGGACATATTTCGAGATATTTCTTCTTCTTGTTGTTCTTCTTCTGCACAGCTAAGCTGGAAGTGGCATTTGCAGCTCGCAGTAGTGCATAGTTATCTGAAAGAAAGGGGCCACGGTGTTTCTGTATCTCTATTATGTTGGTGCGGCTTCGGAACTTTTAAATATCTTGATATATCTCGAGAACTACGCATCTGATCAAAAAATATCATAGAACCTAAAAAGTAGGAAACTTAATTCGCTACAAAAAAGGTCTCTTAACATTTTGCCATAGCTCGCTTCGTTTCCGAGATATTTGCAGATTTATCTCAAGGGAAGGGGCCTGACGGACATATTTCGAGATATTTCTTCTTCTTGTTGTTCTTCTTCTGCACAGCTAAGCTGGAAGTGGCACTTGCAGCTCGCAGTAGTGCAGAGTTATCTCAAAGAAAGGGGCCACGGTGTTTCTGTATCTCTATTATGTTGGTGCGGCTTCGGAACTTTTAAATATCTTGATATATCTCGAGAACTACGCATCTGATCAAAAAATATCATAGAACATAAAAAGTAGGAATCCTAATTTTCTACAAAAAAGGTCTCTTAACATTTTGCCGTAGCTCGCTTCGTTTCCGAGATATTTGCAGATTTATCTCAAGGGAAGGGGCCTGACGGACATATTTCCAGATATTTCTTCTTCTTGTTGTTCTTCTTCTGCACAGCTAAGCTGGAAGTGGCATTTGCAGCTCGCAATAGTGCAGAGTTATCTCAAAGAAAGGGGCCACGGTGTTTCTGTATCTCTATTATGTTGGTGCGGCTTCGGAACTTTTAAATATCTTGACATATCTCGAGAACTACGCATCTGATCGAAAAATATCATAGAACATAAAAAGTAGGAAACTTAATTCTCTACAAAAGAGGTCTCTTAACATTTTGCCATAGCTCGCTTCGTTTCCGAGATATTTGCAGATTTATCTCAAGGGAAGGGGCCTGACGGACATTTTTCGAGATATTTCTTCTTCTTGTTGTTCTTCTTCTGCACAGCTAAGCTGGAAGTGGCATCTGCAGCTCGCAATAGTGCAGAGTTATCTCGAAGAAAGGGGCCACGGAGTTTCTGTATCTCTATTATGTTGGTGCGGCTTCGGAACTTTTAGATATCTTGATATATCTCGAGAACTACGCATCTGATCAAAAAATATCATAGAACATAAAAAGTAGTAAACTTAATTCTCTACAAAAAAGGTCTCTTAACATTTTGCCGTAGCTCGCTTCGTTTCCGAGATATTTGCAGATTTATCTCAAGGGAAGTGGCCTGACGGACATATTTCGAGATATTTCTTCTTCTTGTTGTTCTTCTTCTGCACAGCTAAGCTGGAAGTGGCATTTGCAGCTCGCAGTAGTGCATAGTTATCTGAAAGAAAGGGGCCACGGTGTTTCTGTATCTCTATTATGTTGGTGCGGCTTCGGAACTTTTAAATATCTTGATATATCTCGAGAACTACGCATCTGATCAAAAAATATCATAGAACCTAAAAAGTAGGAAACTTAATTCGCTACAAAAAAGGTCTCTTAACATTTTGCCATAGCTCGCTTCGTTTCCGAGATATTTGCAGATTTATCTCAAGGGAAGGGGCCTGACGGACATATTTCGAGATATTTCTTCTTCTTGTTGTTCTTCTTCTGCACAGCTAAGCTGGAAGTGGCATTTGCGGCTCGCACTAGTGCAGAGTTATCTCAAAGAAAGGGGCCACGGTGTTTCTGTATCTCTATTATGTTGGTGCGGCTTCGGAACTTTTAAATATCTCGATATATCTCGAAAACTACGCTTCTGATCAAAAAATATCATAGAACATAAATTGTAGGAAACATAATTCTCTACAAAAAAGGTGTCTCAACATTTTGTCATAGCTCGCTTCGTTTCCGAGATATTTGCAGATATATCTCAAGGGAAGGGGCCTGACGGACATATTTCGAGATATTTCTTCTTCTTGTTGTTCTTCTTCTGCACAGCTAAGCTGGAAGTGGCATTTACAGCTCGCAATAGTGCAGAGTTATCTCAAAGAAAGGGGCCACGGTGTTTCTGTATCTCTATTATGTTGGTGCGGCTTCGGAACTTTTAAATATCTTGATATATCTCGAGAACTACGCATCTGATCAAAAAATATCGTAGAACATAAAAAGTAGGAAACTTAATTCTCTACAAAAAAGGTCTCTTAACATTTTGCCATAGCTCGCTTCGTTTCCGAGATATTTGCAGATTTATCGCAAGGGAAGGGGCCTGACGGACATATTTCGAGATATTTCTTCTTCTTGTTGTTCTTCTTCTGCACAGCTAAGCTGGAAGTGGCACTTGCAGCTCGCAGTAGTGCAGAGTTATCTCAAAGAAAGGGGCCACGGTGTTTCTGTATCTCTATTATGTTGGTGCGGCTTCGGAACTTTTAAATATCTTGATATATCTCGAGAACTACGCATCTGATCAAAAAATATCATAGAACATAAAAAGTAGGAATCCTAATTTTCTACAAAAAAGGTCTCTTAACATTTTGCCGTAGCTCGCATCGTTTCCGAGATATTTGCAGATTTATCTCAAGGGAAGGGGCCTGACGGACATATTTCCAGATATTTCTTCTTCTTGTTGTTCTTCTTCTGCACAGCTAAGCTGGAAGTGGCATTTGCAGCTCGCAATAGTGCAGAGTTATCTCAAAGAAAGGGGCCACGGTGTTTCTGTATCTCTATTATGTTGGTGCGGCTTCGGAACTTTTAAATATCTTGACATATCTCGAGAACTACGCATCTGATCGAAAAATATCATAGAACATAAAAAGTAGGAAACTTAATTCTCTACAAAAGAGGTCTCTTAACATTTTGCCATAGCTCGCTTCGTTTCCGAGATATTTGCAGATTTATCTCAAGGGAAGGGGCCTGACGGACATTTTTCGAGATATTTCGTCTTCTTGTTGTTCTTCTTCTGCACAGCTAAGCTGGAAGTGGCATCTGCAGCTCGCAATAGTGCAGAGTTATCTCGAAGAAAGGGGCCACGGAGTTTCTGTATCTCTATTATGTTGGTGCGGCTTCGGAACTTTTAGATATCTTGATATATCTCGAGAACTACGCATCTGATCAAAAAATATCATAGAACATAAAAAGTAGTAAACTTAATTCTCTAGAAAAAAGGTCTCTTAACATTTTGCCGTAGCTCGCTTCGTTTCCGAGATATTTGCAGATTTATCTCAAGGGAAGGGGCCTGACGGACATATTTCCAGATATTTCTTCTTCTTGTTGTTCTTCTTCTGCACAGCTAAGCTGGAAGTGGCATTTGCAGCCCGCAATAGTGCAGAGTTATCTCAAAGAAAGCGGCCACGGTGTTTCTGTATCTCCATTATGTTGGTGCGGCTTCGGAACTTTTAAATATCTTGATATATCTCGAGAACTACGCATCTGATCGAAAAATATCATAGAATATAAAAAGTAGGAAACTTAATTCTCTACAAAAGAGGTCTCTTAACATTTTGCCATAGATCGCTTCGTTTCCGAGATATTTGCAGATTTATCTCGAGGGAAGGGGCCTGAGGGACATATTTCGAGATATTTCTTCTTCTTGTTGTTCTTCTTCTGCACAGCTAAGGTGGAAGCGGCATTTGCGGCTCGCACTAGTGCAGAGTTATCTCAAAGAAAGGGGCCACGGTGTTTCTGTGTCTCTATTATGTTGGTGCGGCTTCGGAACTTTAAAATATCTTGATATATCTCGAGAACTACGCATCTGATCAAAAAATATCATAGAACATAAAAAGTAGGAAACTTAATTCGCTACAAAAAAGGTCTCTTAACATTTTGCCATAGCTCGCTTCGTTTCCGAGATATTTGCAGATTTATCTCAAGGGAAGTGGCCTGACGGACATATTTCGAGATATTTCTTCTTCTTGTTGTTCTTCTTCTGCACAGCTAAGCTGGAAGTGGCATTTGCGGCTCGCACTAGTGCAGAGTTATCTCAAAGAAAGGGGCCACGGTGTTTCTGTATCTCTATTATGTTGGTGCGGCTTCGGAACTTTTAAATATCTTGATATATCTCGAGAACTACGCATCTGATCGAAAAATATCATAGAACATAAAAAGTAGGAAACTTAATTCTCTACAAAAGAGGTCTCTTAACATTTTGCCATAGCTCGCTTCGTTTCCGAGATATTTGCAGATTTATCTCCAGGGAAGGGGCCTGACGGACATTTTTCGAGATATTTCTTCTTCTTGTTGTTCTTCTTCTGCACAGCTAAGCTGGAAGTGGCATCTGCAGCTCGCAATAGTGCAGAGTTATCTCGAAGAAAGGGGCCACGGAGTTTCTGTATCTCTATTATGTTGGTGCGGCTTCGGAACTTTTAGATATCTTGATATATCTCGAGAACTACGCATCTGATCAAAAAATATCATAGAACATAAAAAGTAGTAACCTTAATTCTCTACAAAAAAGGTCTCTTAACATTTTGCCGTAGCTCGCTTCGTTTCCGAGATATTTGCAGATTTATCTCAAGGGAAGGGGCCTGACGGACATATTTCCAGATATTTCTTCTTCTTGTTGTTCTTCTTCTGCACAGCTAAGCTGGAAGTGGCATTTGCAGCTCGCAATAGTGCAGAGTTATCTCAAAGAAAGGGGCCACGGTGTTTCTGTATCTCCATTATGTTGGTGCGGCTTCGGAACTTTTAAATATCTTGATATATCTCGAGAACTACGCATCTGATCGAAAAATATCATAGAATATAAAAAGTAGGAAACTTAATTCTCTACAAAAGAGGTCTCTTAACATTTTGCCATAGATCGCTTCGTTTCCGAGATATTTGCAGATTTATCTCGAGGGAAGGGGCCTGAGGGACATATTTCGAGATATTTCTTCTTCTTGTTGTTCTTCTTCTGCACAGCTAAGGTGGAAGCGGCATTTGCGGCTCGCACTAGTGCCGAGTTATCTCAAAGAAAGGGGCCACGGTGTTTCTGTGTCTCTATTATGTTGGTGCGGCTTCGGAACTTTAAAATATCTTGATATATCTCGAGAACTACGCATCTGATCAAAAAATATCATAGAACGTAAAAAGTAGGAAACTTAATTCTCTACAAATAAAGTCGCTTAACATTTTGCCATAGCTCGTTTTGTTTCCGAGATATTTGCAGATTTATCTCAAGGGAAGGGGCCTGACGGACATATTTCGAGATATTTCTTCTTCTTGTTGTTCTTCTTCTGCACAGCTAAGCTGGAAGTGGCATTTGCAGCTCGCAATAGTGCAGAGTTATCTCAAAGAAAGGGGCCACGGTGTTTCTGTATCTCTATTATGTTGGTGCGGCTTCGGAACTTTTAAATATCTTGATATATCTCGAGAACTGCGCATCTGATCAAAAAATATCATAGAACATAAAAAGTAGGAAACTTCATTTTCTACCAAAAAGGTCTCTTAACATTTTGCCATAGCTCGCTTCGTTTCCGAGATATATGCAGATTTATCTCAAGGGAAGGGGCCTGACGGACATATTTCGGGATATTTCTTCTTCTTGTTGTTCTTCTTCTGCACAGCTAAACTGGAAGTGGCATTTCCAGCTCGCAGTAGTGCAGAGTTATCTCAAAGAAAGGGGCCACGGTGTTTCTGTATCTCTATTATGTTGGTGCGGCTTCGGAAGTTTAAAATATCTTGATATATCTCGAGAACTACGCATCTGATCAAAAAATATCATAGAACGTAAAAAGTAGGAAACTTAATTCTCTACAAATAATGTCGCTTAACATTTTGCCATAGCTCGTTTTGTTTCCGAGATATTTGCAGATTTATCTCAAGGGAAGGGGCCTGACGGACATATTTCGAGATATTTCTTCTTCTTGTTGTTCTTCTTCTGCACAGCTAACCTGGAAGTGGCATTTGCAGCTCGCAATAGTGCAGAGTTCGCACAAAGAAAGGGGCCACGGTGTTTCTGTATCTCTATTATGTTGGTGCGGCTTCGGAACTTTTAAATATCTTGATATATCTCGACAACTACGCATCTGATCAAAAAATATCATAGAACATAAAAAGTAGGAAACTTCATTCTCTACCAAAAAGGTCTCTTAACATTTTGCCATAGCTGGCTTCGTTTCCGAGATATATGCAGATTTATCTCAAGGGAAGGGGCCTGACGGACATATTTCGGGATATTTCTTCTTCTTGTTGTTCTTCCTCTGCACAGCTAAGCTGGAAGTGGCATTTGCAGCTCGCAATAGTGCAGAGTTATCTCAAAGAAACGGGCCACGGTGTTTCTGTATCTCTATTATGTTGGTGCGGCTTCGGAACCTTTAAATATCTTGATATATCTCGAGAACTACGCATCTGATCAAATAATATCATAGAAGATAAAAAGTAGGAAACTTAATTCTCTACAAAAAAGGTCTCTAAACATTTTGCCATAGCTCGCTTCGTTTCCGAGATATTTGCAGATTTATCTCAAGGGAAGGGGTCTGACGGACATATTTCGAGATATTTCTTCTTCTTGTTGTTCTTCTTCTGCACAGCTAAGCTGGAAGTGGCATTTGCAGCTCGCAGTAGTGCAGAGTTACCTCAAAGAAAGGGGCCACGGTGTTTCTGTATCTCTATTATGTTGGTGCCGCTTCGGAACTTTTAAATATCTTGATATATCTCGAGAACTACGCATCTGATCAAAAAATATCATAGAACATAAAAAGTAGGAAACTTAATTCTCTACAAATAAGGTCTCTTAACATTTTGCCATAGCTCGCTTCGTTTCCGAGATATTTGCAGATATATCTCAAGGGAAGGGGCCTCACGGACATATTTCGAGATATTTCTTCTTCTTGTTGTTCTTCTTCTGCACAGCTAAGCTGGAAGTGGCATTTGCAGCTCGCAATAGTGCAGAGATATCTCAAAGAAAGGGGCCACGGTGTTTCTGTATTTCTATTATGTTGGTGCGGCTTCGGAACTTTTAAATATCTTGATATATCTCGAGAACTACGCGTCTGATCAAAAAATATCATAGAACATAAAAAGTAGGAAACATAATTCTCTACAAAAACGGTCTCTTAACATTTTGCCATAGCTCGCTTCGTTTCCGAGATATTTGCAGATATATCTCAAGGGAAGGGGCCTGACGGACATATTTCGAGATATTTCTTCTTCTTGTTGTTCTTCTTCTGCACAGCTAAGCTGGAAGTGGCATTAGCGGCTCGCACTAGTGCACAGTTATCTCAAAGAAAGGGGCCACGGTGTTTCTGTATCTCTATTATGTTGGTGCGGCTTCGGAACTTTTAAATATCTCGATATATCTCGAAAACTACGCTTCTGATCAAAAAATATCATAGAACATAAATTGTAGGAAACATAATTCTCTACAAAAAAGGTCTCTTAACATTTTGCCATAGCTCGCTTCGTTTCCGAGATATTTGCAGATATATCTCAAGGGAAGGGGCCTGACGGACATATTTCGAGATATTTCTTCTTCTTGTTGTTCTTCCTCTGCACAGCTAAGCTGGAAGTGGCATTTGCAGCTCGCAATAGTGCAGAGTTATCTCAAAGAAAGGGGCCACGGTGTTTCTGTATCTCTATTATGTTGGTGCGGCTTCGGAACTTTTAAATATCTTGATATATCTCGAGAACTACGCATCTGATCAAAAAATATCATAGAGCATAGAAAGTAGGAAACTTAATTCTCTACAAAAAAGGTCTCTTAACATTTTGCCATAGCTCGCTTCGTTTCCGAGATATTTGCATATTTATCTCAAGGGAAGGGGCCTGACGGACATATTTCGAGATATTTCTTCTTCTTGTTGTTCTTCTTCTGCACAGCTAAGCTGGAAGTGGCATTTGCGGCTCGCACTAGTGCAGAGTTATCTCAAAGAAAGGGGCCACGGTGTTTCTGTATCTCTATTATGTTGGTGCGGCTTCGGAACTTTTAAATATCTCGATATATCTCGAAAACTACGCTTCTGATCAAAAAATATCATAGAACATAAATTGTAGGAAACATAATTCTCTACAAAAAAGGTCTCTCAACATTTTGCCATAGCTCGCTTCGTTTCCGAGATATTTGCAGATATATCTCAAGGGAAGGGGCCTGACGGACATATTTCGAGATATTTCTTCTTCTTGTTGTTCTTCTTCTGCACAGCTAAGCTGGAAGTGGCATTTACAGCTCGCAATAGTGCAGAGTTATCTCAAAGAAAGGGGCCACGGTGTTTCTGTATCTCTATTATGTTGGTGCGGCTTCGGAACTTTTAAATATCTTGATATATCTCGAGAACTACGCATCTGATCAAAAAATATCATAGAACATAAAAAGTAGGAAACTTAATTCTCTACAAAAAAGGTCTCTTAACATTTTGCCATAGCTCTCTTCGTTTCCGAGATATTTGCAGATTTATCTCAAGGGAAGGGGCCTGACGGACATATTTCGAGATATTTCTTCTTCTTGTTGTTCTTCTTCTGCACAGCTAAGCTGGAAGTGGCATTTCCGGCTCGCACTAGTGCAGAGTTATCTCAAAGAAAGGGGCCACGGTGTTTCTGTATCTCTATTATGTTGGTGCGGCTTCGGAACTTTTAAATATCTCGATATATCTCGAAAACTACGCTTCTGATCAAAAAATATCATACAACATAAAAAGTAGGAAACTTAATTCTCTACAAAAAAGGTCTCTTAACATTTTGCCATAGCTCGCTTCGTTTCCGAGATATTTGCAGATTTATCTCAAGGGAAGGGGCCTAACGGACATATTTCGAGATATTTCTTCTTCTTGTTGTTCTTCTTCTGCACAGCTAAACTGGACGTGGCATTTCCAGCTCGCAATAGTGCAGAGTTATCTCAAAGAAAGGGGCCACGGTGTTTCTGTATCTCTATTATGTTGGTGCGGCTTCGGAACTTTTATATATGTTGATATATCTCGAGAACTACGCATCTGATCAAAAAATATCATAGAACATAAAAAGTAGGAAACTTAATTCTCTACAAAAAAGGTCTCTTAACATTTTGCCATAGCTCGCTTTGTTTCCGAGATATTTGCAGATTTATCTCAAGGGAAGGGGCCTGACGGACATATTTCGAGATATTTCTTCTTCTTGTTGTTCTTCTTCTGCACAGCTGAGCTGGAAGTGGCATTTGCAGGTCGCAATAGTGCAGAGTTATCTCAAAGAAAGGGGCCACGGTGTTTCTGCATCTCTATTATGTTGGTGCGGCTTCGGAACTTTTAAATATCTCGATATATCTCGAAAACTACGCTTCTGATCAAAAAATATCATAGAACATAAAAAGTAGGAAACTTAATTCTCTACAAAAATGGTCTCTTAACATTTTGCCATAGCTCGCTTCGTTTCCGAGATATTTGCAGATTTATCTCAAGGGAAGGGGCCTAACGGACATATTTCGAGATATTTCTTCTTCTTGTTGTTCTTCTTCTGCACAGCTAAACTGGAAGTGGCATTTCCAGCTCGCAATAGTGCAGAGTTATCTCAAAGAAAGGGGCCACGGTGTTTCTGTATCTCTATTATGTTGGTGCGGCTTCGGAACTTTTAAATATCTTGATATATCTCGAGAACTACGCATCTGATCAAAAAATATCATAGAACATAAAAAGTAGGAAACTTAATTCTCTACAAAAAAGGTCTCTTAACATTTTGCCATAGCTCGCTTCGTTTCCGAGATATTTGCAGATATATCTCAAGGGAAGGGGCCTGACGGACATATTTCGAGATATTTCTTCTTCTTGTTGTTCTTCTTCTGCACAGCTGAGCTGGAAGTGGCATTTGCAGGTCGCAATAGTGCAGAGTTATCTCAAAGAAAGGGGCCACGGTGTTTCTGTATCTCTATTATGTTGGTGCGGCTTCGCAACTTTTAAATATCTCGATATATCTCGAAAACTACGATTCTGATCAAAAAATATCATAGAACGTAAATTGTAGGAAACATTATTCTCTACAAAAAGGGTCTCTTAACATTTTGCCATAGCTCGCTTCGTTTCCGAGATATTTGCAGATTCATCTCAAGGGAAGGGGTCTGACGGACATATTTCGAGATATTTCTTCTTCTTGTTGTTCTTCTTCTGCACATCTAAGCTCGAAGTGGCATTTGCAGCTCGCAATAGTGCAGAGTTATCTCAAAGAAAGGGGCCACGGTGTTTCTGTATCTCTATTATGTTGGTGCGGCTTCGGAACTTTTAAATATCTTGATATATCTCGAGAACTACGCATCTGATCAAAAAATATCATACTACATAAAAAGTAGGAAACTTAATTCTCTACAAGAAAGGTCTCTAAACATTTTGCCATAGCTCGCTTCGTTTCCGAGATATTTGCAGATATATCTCAAGGGAAGGGGCGTGACGGACATATATCGAGATATTTCTTCTTCTTGTGGTTCTTCTTCTGCACAGCTAAGCTGGAAGTGGCATTTGCAGCTCGCAATAGTGCAGAGTTATCTCAAACAGAGGGGCCACGGTGTTTCTGTATCTCTATTATGTTGGTGCGGCTTCGGAACTTTTAAATATCTTGATATATCTCGAGAACTACGCATCTGATCAAAAAATATCATAGAAGATAAAAAGTAGGAAACTTAATTCTCTACAAAAAAGGTCTCTTACCATTTCGCCATAGCTCGCTTCGTTTCCGAGATATTTGCAGATATATCTCAAGGGAAGGGGCCTGACGGACATATTTCGAGATATTTCTTCTTCTTGTTGTTCTTCTTCTGCACAGCTAAGCTGGAAGTGGCATTTACAGCTCGCAATAGTGCAGAGTTATCTCAAAGAAAGGGGCCACGGTGTTTCTGTATCTCTATTATGTTGGTGCGGCTTCGGAACTTTTAAATATCTTGATACATCTCGAGAACTACGCATCTGATCAAAACATATCATAGAACATGAAAAGTAGGAAACTTAATTCTCTACAAAAAAGGTCTCTTAACATTTTGCCATAGCTCGCTTCGTTTCCGAGATATTTGCATATTTATCTCAAGGGAAGGGGCCTGACGGACATATTTCGAGATATTTCTTCTTCTTGTGGTTCTTCTTCTGCACAGCTAAGCTGGAAGTGGCATTTGCAGCTCGCAATAGTGCAGAGTTATCTCAAACAGAGGGGCCACGGTGTTTCTGTATCTCTATTATGTTGGTGCGGCTTCGGAACTTTTAAATATCTTGATATATCTCGAGAACTACGCATCTGATCAAAAAATATCATACTACATAAAAAGTAGGAAACTTAATTCTCTACAAGAAAGGTCTCTAAACATTTTGCCATAGCTCGCTTCGTTTCCGAGATATTTGCAGATTTATCTCAAGGGAAGGGGCGTGACGGACATATATCGAGATATTTCTTCTTCTTGTTGTTCTTCTTCTGCACAGCTAAGCTGGAAGTGGCATTTGCAGCTCGCAATAGTGCAGAGTTATCTCAAACAGAGGGGCCACGGTGTTTCTGTATCTCTATTATGTTGGTGCGGCTTCGGAACTTTTAAATATCTTGATATATCTCGAGAACTACGCATCTGATCAAAAAATATCATAGAAGATAAAAAGTAGGAAACTTAATTCTCTACAAAAAAGGTCTCTTACCATTTCGCCATAGCTCGCTTCGTTTCCGAGATATTTGCAGATATATCTCAAGGGAAGGGGCCTGACGGACATATTTCGAGATATTTCTTCTTCTTGTTGTTCTTCTTCTGCACAGCTAAGCTGGAACTGGCATTTGCAGCTCGCAATAGTGCAGAGTTATCTCAAAGAAAGGGGCCACGGTGTTTCTGTATCTCTATTATGTTGGTGCGGCTTCGGAACTTTTAAATATCTTGATACATCTCGAGAACTACGCATCTGATCAAAACATATCATAGAACATGAAAAGTAGGAAACTTAATTCTCTACAAAAAAGGTCTCTTAACATTTTGCCATAGCTCGCTTCGTTTCCGAGATATTTGCATATTTATCTCAAGGGAAGGGGCCTGACGGACATATTTCGAGATATTTCTTCTTCTTGTTGTTCTTCTTCTGCACAGCTAAGCTGGAAGTGGCATTTGCGGCTCGCACTAGTGCAGAGTTATCTCAAAGAAAGGGGCCACGGTGTTTCTGTATCTCTATTATGTTGGTGCGGCTTCGGAACTTTTAAATATCTTGATATATCTCGAGAACTACGCATCTGATCAAAAAATATCATAGAACATAAAAAGTAGGAAACTTAATTCTCTACAAAAAAGGTCTCTTAACATTTTGCCATAGCTCGCTTCGTTTCCGAGATATTTGCAGATTCAGCTCAAAGGAACGGGCCTAACGGACATATTTCGAGATACTTCTTTTTCTTGTTGTTCTTCCTCTGCACAGCTAAGCTGGAAGTGGCATTTGCAGCTCGCAATAGTGCACAGTTATCTCAAAGAAAGGGGCCACGGTGTTTCTGTATCTCTATTATGTTGGTGCGGCTTCGGAACTTTTAAATATCTTGATATATCTCGAGAACTACGCATCTGATCAAAAAATATCATAGAACATAAAAAGTAGGAAACTTAATTCTCTATAAAAAAGGTCTCTTAATATTTTGCCATAGCTCGCTTCGTTTCCGAGATATTTGCAGATTTATCTCAAGGGAAGGGGCCTAACGGACATATTTCGAGATATTTCTTCTTCTTGTAGTTCTTCTTCTGCACAGCTAAGCTGGAAGTGGCATTTGCGGCTCGCACTATTGCAGAGTTATCTCAAAGAAAGGGGCCACGGTGTTTCTGTATCTCTATTATGTTGGTGCGGCTTCGGAACTTTTAAATATCTTGATATATCTCGAGAACTACGCGTCTGATCAAAAAATATCATAGAACATAAAAAGTAGGAAACATAATTCTCTACAAAAAAGGTCTCTTAACATTTTGCCATAGCTCGCTTCGTTTCCGAGATATTTGCAGATTTATCTCAAGGGAAGGGGCCTAACGGACATATTTCGAGATATTTCTTCTTCTTGTTGTTCTTCTTCTGCACAGCTAAACTGGAAGTGGCATTTCCAGCTCGCAATAGTGCAGAGTTATCTCAAAGAAAGGGGCCACGGTGTTTCTGTATCTCTATTATGTTGGTGCGGCTTCGGAACTTTTAAATATCTTGATATATCTCGAGAACTACGCATCTGATCAAAAAATATCATAGAACATAAAAAGTAGGAAACTTAATTCTCTACAAAAAAGGTCTCTTAACATTTTCCCATAGCTCGCTTCGTTTCCGAGATATTTGCAGATTTATCTCAAGGGAAGGGGCCTAACGGACATATTTCGAGATATTTCTTCTTCTTGTTGTTCTTCTTCTGCACAGCTAAACTGGAAGTGGCATTTCCAGCTCGCAATAGTGCAGAGTTATCTGAAAGAAAGGAGCCACGGTGTTTCTGTATCTCTATTATGTTGGTGCGGCTTCGGAACTTTTAAATATCTTGATATATCTCGAGAACTACGCATCTGATCAAAAAATATCATAGAACATAAAAAGTAGGAAACTTAATTCTCTACAAAAAAGGTCTCTTAACATTTTGCCATAGCTCGCTTCGTTTCCGAGATATTTGCAGATTTATCTCAAGGGAAGGGGCCTGTCGGACATATTTCGAGATATTTCTTCTTCTTGTTGCTCTTCTTCTGCACAGCTAAGCTGGAAGTGGCATTTGCGGCTCGCACTAGTGCAGAGTTATCTCGAAGAAAGGGGCCACGGTGTTTCTGTATCTCTATTATGTTGGTGCGGCTTCGGAACTTTTAAATATCTCGATATATCTCGAAAACTACGCTTCTGATCAAAAAATATCATAGAACATAAATTGTAGGAAACATAATTCTCTACAAAAAACGTCTCTTAACATTTTGCCATAGCTCGCTTCGTTTCCGAGATATTTGCAGATTCATCTCAAGGGAAGGGGTCTGACGGACATATTTCGAGATATTTCTTCTTCTTGTTGTTCTTCTTCTGCACAGCTAAGCTCGAAGTGGCATTTGCAGCTCGCAATAGTGCAGAGTTATCTCAAAGAAAGAGGCCACGGTGTTTCTGTACCTCTATTATGTTGGTGCAGCTTCGGAACTTTTAAATATCTTGATATATCTCGAGAACTACGCATCTGATCAAAAAATATCATAGAACATAAAAAGTAGGAAACTTAATTCTCTATAAAAAAGGTCTCTTAATATTTTGCCATAGCTCGCTTCGTTTCCGAGATATTTGCAGATTTATCTCAAGGGAAGGGGCCTAACGGACATATTTCGAGATATTTCTTCTTCTTGTTGTTCTTCTTCTGCACAGCTAAGCTGGAAGTGGCATTTGCGGCTCGCACTATTGCAGAGTTATCTCAAAGAAAGGGGCCACGGTGTTTCTGTATCCCTATTATGTTGGTGCGGCTTCGGAACTTTTAAATATCTTGATATATCTCGAGAACTACGCGTCTGATCAAAAAATATCATAGAACATAAAAAGTAGGAAACATAATTCTCTACAAAAAAGGTCTCTTAACATTTTGCCATAGCTCGCTTCGTTTCCGAGATATTTGCAGATTTATCTCAAGGGAAGGGGCCTAACGGACATATTTCGAGATATTTCTTCTTCTTGTTGTTCTTCTTCTGCACAGCTAAGCTGGAACTGGCATTTACAGCTCGCAATAGTGCAGAGTTATCTCAAAGAAAGGGGCCACGGTGTTTCTGTATCTCTATTATGTTGGTGCGGCTTCGGAACTTTTAAATATCTTGATACATCTCGAGAACTACGCATCTGATCAAAACATATCATAGAACATGAAAAGTAGGAAACTTAATTCTCTACAAAAAAGGTCTCTTAACATTTTGCCATAGCTCGCTTCGTTTCCGAGATATTTGCAGATTTATCTCACGGGAAGGGGCCTGACGGACATATTTCGAGATATTTCTTCTTCTTGCTGTTCTTCTTCTGCACAGCTAAGCTGGAAGTGGCATTTGCGGCTCGCACTAGTGCAGAGTTATCTCAAAGAGAGGGGCCACGGTGTTTCTGTATCTCTATTATGTTGGTGCGGCTTCGGAACTTTTAAATATCTTGATATATCTCGAGAACTACGCATCTGATCAAAAAATATCATAGAACATAAAAAGTAGGAAACTTAATTCTCTACAAAAAAGGTCTCTTAACATTTTGCCATAGCTCGCTTAGTTTCCGAGATATTTGCAGATTTATCTCAAGGGAAGGGGCCTAACGGACATATTTCGAGATATTTCTTCTTCTTGTTGTTCTTCTTCTGCACAGCTAAACTGGAAGTGGCATTTCCAGCTCGCAATAGTGCAGAGTTATCTCAAAGAGAGGGGCCACGGTGTTTCTGTATCTCTATTATGTTGGTGCGGCTTCGGAACTTTTAAATATCTTGATATATCTCGAGAACTACGCATCTGATCAAAAAATATCATACAAGATAAAAAGTAGGAAACTTAATTCTCTACAAAAAAGGTCTCTTAACATTTTGCCATAGCTCGCTTCGTTTCCGAGATATTTGCAGATTTATCTCAAGGAAAGGGGCCTGACGGACATATTTCGAGATATTTCTTCTTCTTGTTGTTCTTCTTCTGCACAGCTAAGCTGGAAGTGGCATTTGCGGCTCGCACTAGTGCAGAGTTATCTCAAAGAAAGGGGCCACGGTGTTTCTGTATCTCTATTATGTTGGTGCGGCTTCGGAACTTTTAAATATCTTGATATATCTCGAGAACTACGCATCTGATCAAAAAATATCATACAACATAAAAAGTAGGATACTTAATTCTCTATAAAAAAGGTCTCTTAACATTTTGCCATAGCTCGCTTCGTTTCCGAGATATTTGCAGATGCATCTCAAGGGAAGGGGCCTGACGGACATATTTCGAGATATTTCTTCTTCTTGTTGTTCTTCTTCTGCACAGCTAAGCTGGAAGTGGTATTTACAGCTCGCAATAGTGCAGAGTTATCTCATAGAAAGGGGCCACGGTGTTTCTGTATCTCTATTATGTTGGTGCGGCTTCGGAACTTTTAAATATCTCGATATATCTCGAGAACTACGCATCTGATCAAAAAATATCATAGAACATAAAAAAGTAGGAAACTTAATTCTCTACAAATAAAGTCTCTTAACATTTTGCCATAGCTCGCTTCGTTTCCGAGATATTTGCAGATTTATCTCAAGGGAAGGGGCCTGACGGACATATTTCGAGATATTTCTTCTTCTTGTTGTTCTTCTTCTGCACAGCTAAGCTGGAAGTGGCATTTGCGGCTCGCACTAGTGCAGAGTTATCTCAAAGAAAGGGGCCACGGTGTTTCTGTATCTCTATTATGTTGGTGCGGCTTCGGAACTTTTAAATATCTTGATATATCTCGAGAACTACGCATCTGATCAAAAAATATCATAGAACATAAAAAGTAGGAAACTTAATTCTCTACAAAAAAGGTCTCTTAACATTTTGCCATAGCTCGCTTCGTTTCCGAGATATTTGCAGATTTATCTCAAGGGAAGGGGCCTGACGGACATATTTCGAGATATTTCTTCTTCTTGTTGTTCTTCTTCTGCACAGCTAAGCTGGAAGTGGCATTTACAGCTCGCAATAGTGCAGAGTTATCTCATAGAAAGGGGCCACGGTGTTTCTATATCTCTATTATGTTGGTGCGGCTTCGGAACTTTTAAATATCTCGATATATCTCGAGAACTACGCATCTGATCAAAAAATATCATAGAACATAAAAAAGTAGCAAACTTAATTCTCTACAAATAAAGTCTCTTAACATTTTGCCATAGCTCGCTTCGTTTCCGAGATATTTGCAGATTTATCTCAAGGGAAGGGGCCTGACGGACATATTTCGACATATTTCTTCTTCTTGTTGTTCTTCTTCTGCACAGCTAAGCTGGAAGTGGCAGTTGCAGCTCGCAATAGTGCAGAGTTATCTCAAAGAAAGGGGCCACGGTGTTTCTGTATCTCTATTATGTTGGTGCGGCTTCGGAACTTTTAAATATCTTGATATATCTCGAGAACTACGCATCTGATCAAAAAATATCATAGAACATAAAAAGTAGGAAACTTAATTCTCTACAAAAAAGGTGTCTTAACATTTTGCCATAGCTCGCTTCGTTTCCGAGATATTTGCAGATTTATCTCAAGGGAAGGGGCCTGACGGACATATTTCGAGATATTTCTTCTTCTTGTTGTTCTTCTTCTGCACAGCTAAGCTGGAAGTGGCCTTTGCGGCTCGCACTAGTGCAGAGTTATCTCAAAGAAAGGGGCCACGGTGTTTCTGTATCTCTATTATGTTGGTGCGGCTTCGGAACTTTTAAATATCTTGATATATCTCGAGAACTACGCATCTGATCAAAAAATATCATAGAACATAAAAAGTAGGAAACTTAATTCTCTACAAAAAAGGTCTCTTAACATTTTGCCATAGCTCGCTTCGTTTCCGAGATATTTGCAGATTTATCTCAAGGTAAGGGGCCTGACGGACATATTTCGAGATATTTCTTCTTCTTGTTGTTCTTCTTCTGCACAGCTAAGCTGGAAGTGGCATTTGCAGCTCGCAATAGTGCATAGTTATCTGAAAGAAAGGGGCCACGGTGTTTCTGTATCTCTATTATGTTGGTGCGGCTTCGGAACTTTTAAATATCTTGATATATCTCGAGAACTACGCATCTGATCAAAAAATATAATAGAACATAAAAAGTAGGAAACTTAATTCGCTACAAAAAAGGTCTCTTAACATTTTGCCATAGCTCGCTTCGTTTCCGAGATATTTGCAGATTTATCTCAAGGGAAGTGGCCTGACGGACATATTTCGAGATATTTCTTCTTCTTGTTGTTCTTCTTCTGCACAGCTAAGCTGGAAGTGGCATTTGCAGCTCGCAGTAGTGCATAGTTATCTGAAAGAAAGGGGCCACGGTGTTTCTGTATCTCTATTATGTTGGTGCGGCTTCGGAACTTTTAAATATCTTGATATATCTCGAGAACTACGCATCTGATCAAAAAATATAATAGAACATAAAAAGTAGGAAACTTAATTCGCTACAAAAAAGGTCTCTTAACATTTTGCCATAGCTCGCTTCGTTTCCGAGATATTTGCAGATTTATCTCAAGGGAAGTGGCCTGACGGACATATTTCGAGATATTTCTTCTTCTTGTTGTTCTTCTTCTGCACAGCTAAGCTGGAAGTGGCATTTGCAGCTCGCAGTAGTGCATAGTTATCTGAAAGAAAGGGGCCACGGTGTTTCTGTATCTCTATTATGTTGGTGCGGCTTCGGAACTTTTAAATATCTTGATATATCTCGAGAACTACGCATCTGATCAAAAAATATCATAGAACCTAAAAAGTAGGAAACTTAATTCGCTACAAAAAAGGTCTCTTAACATTTTGCCATAGCTCGCTTCGTTTCCGAGATATTTGCAGATTTATCTCAAGGGAAGGGGCCTGACGGACATATTTCGAGATACTTCTTCTTCTTGTTGTTCTTCTTCTGCACAGCTAAGCTGGAAGTGGCATTTGCGGCTCGCACTAGTGCAGAGTTATCTCAAAGAAAGGGGCCACGGTGTTTCTGTATCTCTATTATGTTGGTGCGGCTTCGGAACTTTTAAATATCTCGATATATCTCGAAAACTACGCTTCTGATCAAAAAATATCATAGAACATAAATTGTAGGAAACATAATTCTCTACAAAAAAGGTGTCTCAACATTTTGTCATAGCTCGCTTCGTTTCCGAGATATTTGCAGATATATCTCAAGGGAAGGGGCCTGACGGACATATTTCGAGATATTTCTTCTTCTTGTTGTTCTTCTTCTGCACAGCTAAGCTGGAAGTGGCATTTACAGCTCGCAATAGTGCAGAGTTATCTCAAAGAAAGGGGCCACGGTGTTTCTGTATCTCTATTATGTTGGTGCGGCTTCGGAACTTTTAAATATCTTGATATATCTCGAGAACTACGCATCTGATCAAAAAATATCGTAGAACATAAAAAGTAGGAAACTTAATTCTCTACAAAAAAGGTATCTTAACATTTTGCCATAGCTCGCTTCGTTTCCGAGATATTTGCAGATTTATCGCAAGGGAAGGGGCCTGACGGACATATTTCGAGATATTTCTTCTTCTTGTTGTTCTTCTTCTGCACAGCTAAGCTGGAAGTGGCACTTGCAGCTCGCAGTAGTGCAGAGTTATCTCAAAGAAAGGGGCCACGGTGTTTCTGTATCTCTATTATGTTGGTGCGGCTTCGGAACTTTTAAATATCTTGATATATCTCGAGAACTACGCATCTGATCAAAAAATATCATAGAACATAAAAAGTAGGAATCCTAATTTTCTACAAAAAAGGTCTCTTAACATTTTGCCGTAGCTCGCTTCGTTTCCGAGATATTTGCAGATTTATCTCAAGGGAAGGGGCCTGACGGACATATTTCCAGATATTTCTTCTTCTTGTTGTTCTTCTTCTGCACAGCTAAGCTGGAAGTGGCATTTGCAGCTCGCAATAGTGCAGAGTTATCTCAAAGAAAGGGGCCACGGTGTTTCTGTATCTCTATTATGTTGGTGCGGCTTCGGAACTTTTAAATATCTTGACATATCTCGAGAACTACGCATCTGATCGAAAAATATCATAGAACATAAAAAGTAGGAAACTTAATTCTCTACAAAAGAGGTCTCTTAACATTTTGCCATAGCTCGCTTCGTTTCCGAGATATTTGCAGATTTATCTCAAGGGAAGGGGCCTGACGGACATTTTTCGAGATATTTCTTCTTCTTGTTGTTCTTCTTCTGCACAGCTAAGCTGGAAGTGGCATCTGCAGCTCGCAATAGTGCAGAGTTATCTCGAAGAAAGGGGCCACGGAGTTTCTGTATCTCTATTATGTTGGTGCGGCTTCGGAACTTTTAGATATCTTGATATATCTCGAGAACTACGCATCTGATCAAAAAATATCATAGAACATAAAAAGTAGTAAACTTAATTCTCTACAAAAAAGGTCTCTTAACATTTTGCCGTAGCTCGCTTCGTTTCCGAGATATTTGCAGATTTATCTCAAGGGAAGTGGCCTGACGGACATATTTCGAGATATTTCTTCTTCTTGTTGTTCTTCTTCTGCACAGCTAAGCTGGAAGTGGCATTTGCAGCTCGCAGTAGTGCATAGTTATCTGAAAGAAAGGGGCCACGGTGTTTCTGTATCTCTATTATGTTGGTGCGGCTTCGGAACTTTTAAATATCTTGATATATCTCGAGAACTACGCATCTGATCAAAAAATATCATAGAACCTAAAAAGTAGGAAACTTAATTCGCTACAAAAAAGGTCTCTTAACATTTTGCCATAGCTCGCTTCGTTTCCGAGATATTTGCAGATTTATCTCAAGGGAAGGGGCCTGACGGACATATTTCGAGATATTTCTTCTTCTTGTTGTTCTTCTTCTGCACAGCTAAGCTGGAAGTGGCATTTGCGGCTCGCACTAGTGCAGAGTTATCTCAAAGAAAGGGGCCACGGTGTTTCTGTATCTCTATTATGTTGGTGCGGCTTCGGAACTTTTAAATATCTCGATATATCTCGAAAACTACGCTTCTGATCAAAAAATATCATAGAACATAAATTGTAGGAAACATAATTCTCTACAAAAAAGGTGTCTCAACATTTTGTCATAGCTCGCTTCGTTTCCGAGATATTTGCAGATATATCTCAAGGGAAGGGGCCTGACGGACATATTTCGAGATATTTCTTCTTCTTGTTGTTCTTCTTCTGCACAGCTAAGCTGGAAGTGGCATTTACAGCTCGCAATAGTGCAGAGTTATCTCAAAGAAAGGGGCCACGGTGTTTCTGTATCTCTATTATGTTGGTGCGGCTTCGGAACTTTTAAATATCTTGATATATCTCGAGAACTACGCATCTGATCAAAAAATATCGTAGAACATAAAAAGTAGGAAACTTAATTCTCTACAAAAAAGGTCTCTTAACATTTTGCCATAGCTCGCTTCGTTTCCGAGATATTTGCAGATTTATCGCAAGGGAAGGGGCCTGACGGACATATTTCGAGATATTTCTTCTTCTTGTTGTTCTTCTTCTGCACAGCTAAGCTGGAAGTGGCACTTGCAGCTCGCAGTAGTGCAGAGTTATCTCAAAGAAAGGGGCCACGGTGTTTCTGTATCTCTATTATGTTGGTGCGGCTTCGGAACTTTTAAATATCTTGATATATCTCGAGAACTACGCATCTGATCAAAAAATATCATAGAACATAAAAAGTAGGAATCCTAATTTTCTACAAAAAAGGTCTCTTAACATTTTGCCGTAGCTCGCATCGTTTCCGAGATATTTGCAGATTTATCTCAAGGGAAGGGGCCTGACGGACATATTTCCAGATATTTCTTCTTCTTGTTGTTCTTCTTCTGCACAGCTAAGCTGGAAGTGGCATTTGCAGCTCGCAATAGTGCAGAGTTATCTCAAAGAAAGGGGCCACGGTGTTTCTGTATCTCTATTATGTTGGTGCGGCTTCGGAACTTTTAAATATCTTGACATATCTCGAGAACTACGCATCTGATCGAAAAATATCATAGAACATAAAAAGTAGGAAACTTAATTCTCTACAAAAGAGGTCTCTTAACATTTTGCCATAGCTCGCTTCGTTTCCGAGATATTTGCAGATTTATCTCAAGGGAAGGGGCCTGACGGACATTTTTCGAGATATTTCTTCTTCTTGTTGTTCTTCTTCTGCACAGCTAAGCTGGAAGTGGCATCTGCAGCTCGCAATAGTGCAGAGTTATCTCGAAGAAAGGGGCCACGGAGTTTCTGTATCTCTATTATGTTGGTGCGGCTTCGGAACTTTTAGATATCTTGATATATCTCGAGAACTACGCATCTGATCAAAAAATATCATAGAACATAAAAAGTAGTAAACTTAATTCTCTACAAAAAAGGTCTCTTAACATTTTGCCGTAGCTCGCTTCGTTTCCGAGATATTTGCAGATTTATCTCAAGGGAAGGGGCCTGACGGACATATTTCCAGATATTTCTTCTTCTTGTTGTTCTTCTTCTGCACAGCTAAGCTGGAAGTGGCATTTGCAGCCCGCAATAGTGCAGAGTTATCTCAAAGAAAGGGGCCACGGTGTTTCTGTATCTCCATTATGTTGGTGCGGCTTCGGAACTTTTAAATATCTTGATATATCTCGAGAACTACGCATCTGATCGAAAAATATCATAGAATATAAAAAGTAGGAAACTTAATTCTCTACAAAAGAGGTCTCTTAACATTTTGCCATAGATCGCTTCGTTTCCGAGATATTTGCAGATTTATCTCGAGGGAAGGGGCCTGAGGGACATATTTCGAGATATTTCTTCTTCTTGTTGTTCTTCTTCTGCACAGCTAAGGTGGAAGCGGCATTTGCGGCTCGCACTAGTGCAGAGTTATCTCAAAGAAAGGGGCCACGGTGTTTCTGTGTCTCTATTATGTTGGTGCGGCTTCGGAACTTTAAAATATCTTGATATATCTCGAGAACTACGCATCTGATCAAAAAATATCATAGAACATAAAAAGTAGGAAACTTAATTCGCTACAAAAAAGGTCTCTTAACATTTTGCCATAGCTCGCTTCGTTTCCGAGATATTTGCAGATTTATCTCAAGGGAAGTGGCCTGACGGACATATTTCGAGATATTTCTTCTTCTTGTTGTTCTTCTTCTGCACAGCTAAGCTGGAAGTGGCATTTGCGGCTCGCACTAGTGCAGAGTTATCTCAAAGAAAGGGGCCACGGTGTTTCTGTATCTCTATTATGTTGGTGCGGCTTCGGAACTTTTAAATATCTTGATATATCTCGAGAACTACGCATCTGATCGAAAAATATCATAGAACATAAAAAGTAGGAAACTTAATTCTCTACAAAAGAGGTCTCTTAACATTTTGCCATAGCTCGCTTCGTTTCCGAGATATTTGCAGATTTATCTCCAGGGAAGGGGCCTGACGGACATTTTTCGAGATATTTCTTCTTCTTGTTGTTCTTCTTCTGCACAGCTAAGCTGGAAGTGGCATCTGCAGCTCGCAATAGTGCAGAGTTATCTCGAAGAAAGGGGCCACGGAGTTTCTGTATCTCTATTATGTTGGTGCGGCTTCGGAACTTTTAGATATCTTGATATATCTCGAGAACTACGCATCTGATCAAAAAATATCATAGAACATAAAAAGTAGTAACCTTAATTCTCTACAAAAAAGGTCTCTTAACATTTTGCCGTAGCTCGCTTCGTTTCCGAGATATTTGCAGATTTATCTCAAGGGAAGGGGCCTGACGGACATATTTCCAGATATTTCTTCTTCTTGTTGTTCTTCTTCTGCACAGCTAAGCTGGAAGTGGCATTTGCAGCTCGCAATAGTGCAGAGTTATCTCAAAGAAAGGGGCCACGGTGTTTCTGTATCTCCATTATGTTGGTGCGGCTTCGGAACTTTTAAATATCTTGATATATCTCGAGAACTACGCATCTGATCAAAAAATATCATAGAACGTAAAAAGTAGGAAACTTAATTCTCTACAAATAAAGTCGCTTAACATTTTGCCATAGCTCGTTTTGTTTCCGAGATATTTGCAGATTTATCTCAAGGGAAGGGGCCTGACGGACATATTTCGAGATATTTCTTCTTCTTGTTGTTCTTCTTCTGCACAGCTAAACTGGAAGTGGCATTTCCAGCTCGCAGTAGTGCAGAGTTATCTCAAAGAAAGGGGCCACGGTGTTTCTGTATCTCTATTATGTTGGTGCGGCTTCGGAAGTTTAAAATATCTTGATATATCTCGAGAACTACGCATCTGATCAAAAAATATCATAGAACGTAAAAAGTAGGAAACTTAATTCTCTACAAATAATGTCGCTTAACATTTTGCCATAGCTCGTTTTGTTTCCGAGATATTTGCAGATTTATCTCAAGGGAAGGGGCCTGACGGACATATTTCGAGATATTTCTTCTTCTTGTTGTTCTTCTTCTGCACAGCTAACCTGGAAGTGGCATTTGCAGCTCGCAATAGTGCAGAGTTCGCACAAAGAAAGGGGCCACGGTGTTTCTGTATCTCTATTATGTTGGTGCGGCTTCGGAACTTTTAAATATCTTGATATATCTCGACAACTACGCATCTGATCAAAAAATATCATAGAACATAAAAAGTAGGAAACTTCATTCTCTACCAAAAAGGTCTCTTAACATTTTGCCATAGCTGGCTTCGTTTCCGAGATATATGCAGATTTATCTCAAGGGAAGGGGCCTGACGGACATATTTCGGGATATTTCTTCTTCTTGTTGTTCTTCCTCTGCACAGCTAAGCTGGAAGTGGCATTTGCAGCTCGCAATAGTGCAGAGTTATCTCAAAGAAACGGGCCACGGTGTTTCTGTATCTCTATTATGTTGGTGCGGCTTCGGAACCTTTAAATATCTTGATATATCTCGAGAACTACGCATCTGATCAAATAATATCATAGAAGATAAAAAGTAGGAAACTTAATTCTCTACAAAAAAGGTCTCTAAACATTTTGCCATAGCTCGCTTCGTTTCCGAGATATTTGCAGATTTATCTCAAGGGAAGGGGTCTGACGGACATATTTCGAGATATTTCTTCTTCTTGTTGTTCTTCTTCTGCACAGCTAAGCTGGAAGTGGCATTTGCAGCTCGCAGTAGTGCAGAGTTACCTCAAAGAAAGGGGCCACGGTGTTTCTGTATCTCTATTATGTTGGTGCCGCTTCGGAACTTTTAAATATCTTGATATATCTCGAGAACTACGCATCTGATCAAAAAATATCATAGAACATAAAAAGTAGGAAACTTAATTCTCTACAAATAAGGTCTCTTAACATTTTGCCATAGCTCGCTTCGTTTCCGAGATATTTGCAGATATATCTCAAGGGAAGGGGCCTCACGGACATATTTCGAGATATTTCTTCTTCTTGTTGTTCTTCTTCTGCACAGCTAAGCTGGAAGTGGCATTTGCAGCTCGCAATAGTGCAGAGATATCTCAAAGAAAGGGGCCACGGTGTTTCTGTATTTCTATTATGTTGGTGCGGCTTCGGAACTTTTAAATATCTTGATATATCTCGAGAACTACGCGTCTGATCAAAAAATATCATAGAACATAAAAAGTAGGAAACATAATTCTCTACAAAAACGGTCTCTTAACATTTTGCCATAGCTCGCTTCGTTTCCGAGATATTTGCAGATATATCTCAAGGGAAGGGGCCTGACGGACATATTTCGAGATATTTCTTCTTCTTGTTGTTCTTCTTCTGCACAGCTAAGCTGGAAGTGGCATTAGCGGCTCGCACTAGTGCACAGTTATCTCAAAGAAAGGGGCCACGGTGTTTCTGTATCTCTATTATGTTGGTGCGGCTTCGGAACTTTTAAATATCTCGATATATCTCGAAAACTACGCTTCTGATCAAAAAATATCATAGAACATAAATTGTAGGAAACATAATTCTCTACAAAAAAGGTCTCTTAACATTTTGCCATAGCTCGCTTCGTTTCCGAGATATTTGCAGATATATCTCAAGGGAAGGGGCCTGACGGACATATTTCGAGATATTTCTTCTTCTTGTTGTTCTTCCTCTGCACAGCTAAGCTGGAAGTGGCATTTGCAGCTCGCAATAGTGCAGAGTTATCTCAAAGAAAGGGGCCACGGTGTTTCTGTATCTCTATTATGTTGGTGCGGCTTCGGAACTTTTAAATATCTTGATATATCTCGAGAACTACGCATCTGATCAAAAAATATCATAGAGCATAGAAAGTAGGAAACTTAATTCTCTACAAAAAAGGTCTCTTAACATTTTGCCATAGCTCGCTTCGTTTCCGAGATATTTGCATATTTATCTCAAGGGAAGGGGCCTGACGGACATATTTCGAGATATTTCTTCTTCTTGTTGTTCTTCTTCTGCACAGCTAAGCTGGAAGTGGCATTTGCGGCTCGCACTAGTGCAGAGTTATCTCAAAGAAAGGGGCCACGGTGTTTCTGTATCTCTATTATGTTGGTGCGGCTTCGGAACTTTTAAATATCTCGATATATCTCGAAAACTACGCTTCTGATCAAAAAATATCATAGAACATAAATTGTAGGAAACATAATTCTCTACAAAAAAGGTCTCTCAACATTTTGCCATAGCTCGCTTCGTTTCCGAGATATTTGCAGATATATCTCAAGGGAAGGGGCCTGACGGACATATTTCGAGATATTTCTTCTTCTTGTTGTTCTTCTTCTGCACAGCTAAGCTGGAAGTGGCATTTACAGCTCGCAATAGTGCAGAGTTATCTCAAAGAAAGGGGCCACGGTGTTTCTGTATCTCTATTATGTTGGTGCGGCTTCGGAACTTTTAAATATCTTGATATATCTCGAGAACTACGCATCTGATCAAAAAATATCATAGAACATAAAAAGTAGGAAACTTAATTCTCTACAAAAAAGGTCTCTTAACATTTTGCCATAGCTCTCTTCGTTTCCGAGATATTTGCAGATTTATCTCAAGGGAAGGGGCCTGACGGACATATTTCGAGATATTTCTTCTTCTTGTTGTTCTTCTTCTGCACAGCTAAGCTGGAAGTGGCATTTCCGGCTCGCACTAGTGCAGAGTTATCTCAAAGAAAGGGGCCACGGTGTTTCTGTATCTCTATTATGTTGGTGCGGCTTCGGAACTTTTAAATATCTCGATATATCTCGAAAACTACGCTTCTGATCAAAAAATATCATACAACATAAAAAGTAGGAAACTTAATTCTCTACAAAAAAGGTCTCTTAACATTTTGCCATAGCTCGCTTCGTTTCCGAGATATTTGCAGATTTATCTCAAGGGAAGGGGCCTAACGGACATATTTCGAGATATTTCTTCTTCTTGTTGTTCTTCTTCTGCACAGCTAAACTGGACGTGGCATTTCCAGCTCGCAATAGTGCAGAGTTATCTCAAAGAAAGGGGCCACGGTGTTTCTGTATCTCTATTATGTTGGTGCGGCTTCGGAACTTTTATATATGTTGATATATCTCGAGAACTACGCATCTGATCAAAAAATATCATAGAACATAAAAAGTAGGAAACTTAATTCTCTACAAAAAAGGTCTCTTAACATTTTGCCATAGCTCGCTTTGTTTCCGAGATATTTGCAGATTTATCTCAAGGGAAGGGGCCTGACGGACATATTTCGAGATATTTCTTCTTCTTGTTGTTCTTCTTCTGCACAGCTGAGCTGGAAGTGGCATTTGCAGGTCGCAATAGTGCAGAGTTATCTCAAAGAAAGGGGCCACGGTGTTTCTGCATCTCTATTATGTTGGTGCGGCTTCGGAACTTTTAAATATCTCGATATATCTCGAAAACTACGCTTCTGATCAAAAAATATCATAGAACATAAAAAGTAGGAAACTTAATTCTCTACAAAAATGGTCTCTTAACATTTTGCCATAGCTCGCTTCGTTTCCGAGATATTTGCAGATTTATCTCAAGGGAAGGGGCCTAACGGACATATTTCGAGATATTTCTTCTTCTTGTTGTTCTTCTTCTGCACAGCTAAACTGGAAGTGGCATTTCCAGCTCGCAATAGTGCAGAGTTATCTCAAAGAAAGGGGCCACGGTGTTTCTGTATCTCTATTATGTTGGTGCGGCTTCGGAACTTTTAAATATCTTGATATATCTCGAGAACTACGCATCTGATCAAAAAATATCATAGAACATAAAAAGTAGGAAACTTAATTCTCTACAAAAAAGGTCTCTTAACATTTTGCCATAGCTCGCTTCGTTTCCGAGATATTTGCAGATATATCTCAAGGGAAGGGGCCTGACGGACATATTTCGAGATATTTCTTCTTCTTGTTGTTCTTCTTCTGCACAGCTGAGCTGGAAGTGGCATTTGCAGGTCGCAATAGTGCAGAGTTATCTCAAAGAAAGGGGCCACGGTGTTTCTGTATCTCTATTATGTTGGTGCGGCTTCGCAACTTTTAAATATCTCGATATATCTCGAAAACTACGATTCTGATCAAAAAATATCATAGAACGTAAATTGTAGGAAACATTATTCTCTACAAAAAGGGTCTCTTAACATTTTGCCATAGCTCGCTTCGTTTCCGAGATATTTGCAGATTCATCTCAAGGGAAGGGGTCTGACGGACATATTTCGAGATATTTCTTCTTCTTGTTGTTCTTCTTCTGCACATCTAAGCTCGAAGTGGCATTTGCAGCTCGCAATAGTGCAGAGTTATCTCAAAGAAAGGGGCCACGGTGTTTCTGTATCTCTATTATGTTGGTGCGGCTTCGGAACTTTTAAATATCTTGATATATCTCGAGAACTACGCATCTGATCAAAAAATATCATACTACATAAAAAGTAGGAAACTTAATTCTCTACAAGAAAGGTCTCTAAACATTTTGCCATAGCTCGCTTCGTTTCCGAGATATTTGCAGATATATCTCAAGGGAAGGGGCGTGACGGACATATATCGAGATATTTCTTCTTCTTGTGGTTCTTCTTCTGCACAGCTAAGCTGGAAGTGGCATTTGCAGCTCGCAATAGTGCAGAGTTATCTCAAACAGAGGGGCCACGGTGTTTCTGTATCTCTATTATGTTGGTGCGGCTTCGGAACTTTTAAATATCTTGATATATCTCGAGAACTACGCATCTGATCAAAAAATATCATAGAAGATAAAAAGTAGGAAACTTAATTCTCTACAAAAAAGGTCTCTTACCATTTCGCCATAGCTCGCTTCGTTTCCGAGATATTTGCAGATATATCTCAAGGGAAGGGGCCTGACGGACATATTTCGAGATATTTCTTCTTCTTGTTGTTCTTCTTCTGCACAGCTAAGCTGGAAGTGGCATTTACAGCTCGCAATAGTGCAGAGTTATCTCAAAGAAAGGGGCCACGGTGTTTCTGTATCTCTATTATGTTGGTGCGGCTTCGGAACTTTTAAATATCTTGATACATCTCGAGAACTACGCATCTGATCAAAACATATCATAGAACATGAAAAGTAGGAAACTTAATTCTCTACAAAAAAGGTCTCTTAACATTTTGCCATAGCTCGCTTCGTTTCCGAGATATTTGCATATTTATCTCAAGGGAAGGGGCCTGACGGACATATTTCGAGATATTTCTTCTTCTTGTGGTTCTTCTTCTGCACAGCTAAGCTGGAAGTGGCATTTGCAGCTCGCAATAGTGCAGAGTTATCTCAAACAGAGGGGCCACGGTGTTTCTGTATCTCTATTATGTTGGTGCGGCTTCGGAACTTTTAAATATCTTGATATATCTCGAGAACTACGCATCTGATCAAAAAATATCATACTACATAAAAAGTAGGAAACTTAATTCTCTACAAGAAAGGTCTCTAAACATTTTGCCATAGCTCGCTTCGTTTCCGAGATATTTGCAGATTTATCTCAAGGGAAGGGGCGTGACGGACATATATCGAGATATTTCTTCTTCTTGTTGTTCTTCTTCTGCACAGCTAAGCTGGAAGTGGCATTTGCAGCTCGCAATAGTGCAGAGTTATCTCAAACAGAGGGGCCACGGTGTTTCTGTATCTCTATTATGTTGGTGCGGCTTCGGAACTTTTAAATATCTTGATATATCTCGAGAACTACGCATCTGATCAAAAAATATCATAGAAGATAAAAAGTAGGAAACTTAATTCTCTACAAAAAAGGTCTCTTACCATTTCGCCATAGCTCGCTTCGTTTCCGAGATATTTGCAGATATATCTCAAGGGAAGGGGCCTGACGGACATATTTCGAGATATTTCTTCTTCTTGTTGTTCTTCTTCTGCACAGCTAAGCTGGAACTGGCATTTACAGCTCGCAATAGTGCAGAGTTATCTCAAAGAAAGGGGCCACGGTGTTTCTGTATCTCTATTATGTTGGTGCGGCTTCGGAACTTTTAAATATCTTGATACATCTCGAGAACTACGCATCTGATCAAAACATATCATAGAACATGAAAAGTAGGAAACTTAATTCTCTACAAAAAAGGTCTCTTAACATTTTGCCATAGCTCGCTTCGTTTCCGAGATATTTGCATATTTATCTCAAGGGAAGGGGCCTGACGGACATATTTCGAGATATTTCTTCTTCTTGTTGTTCTTCTTCTGCACAGCTAAGCTGGAAGTGGCATTTGCGGCTCGCACTAGTGCAGAGTTATCTCAAAGAAAGGGGCCACGGTGTTTCTGTATCTCTATTATGTTGGTGCGGCTTCGGAACTTTTAAATATCTTGATATATCTCGAGAACTACGCATCTGATCAAAAAATATCATAGAACATAAAAAGTAGGAAACTTAATTCTCTACAAAAAAGGTCTCTTAACATTTTGCCATAGCTCGCTTCGTTTCCGAGATATTTGCAGATTCAGCTCAAAGGAACGGGCCTAACGGACATATTTCGAGATACTTCTTTTTCTTGTTGTTCTTCCTCTGCACAGCTAAGCTGGAAGTGGCATTTGCAGCTCGCAATAGTGCACAGTTATCTCAAAGAAAGGGGCCACGGTGTTTCTGTATCTCTATTATGTTGGTGCGGCTTCGGAACTTTTAAATATCTTGATATATCTCGAGAACTACGCATCTGATCAAAAAATATCATAGAACATAAAAAGTAGGAAACTTAATTCTCTATAAAAAAGGTCTCTTAATATTTTGCCATAGCTCGCTTCGTTTCCGAGATATTTGCAGATTTATCTCAAGGGAAGGGGCCTAACGGACATATTTCGAGATATTTCTTCTTCTTGTAGTTCTTCTTCTGCACAGCTAAGCTGGAAGTGGCATTTGCGGCTCGCACTATTGCAGAGTTATCTCAAAGAAAGGGGCCACGGTGTTTCTGTATCTCTATTATGTTGGTGCGGCTTCGGAACTTTTAAATATCTTGATATATCTCGAGAACTACGCGTCTGATCAAAAAATATCATAGAACATAAAAAGTAGGAAACATAATTCTCTACAAAAAAGGTCTCTTAACATTTTGCCATAGCTCGCTTCGTTTCCGAGATATTTGCAGATTTATCTCAAGGGAAGGGGCCTAACGGACATATTTCGAGATATTTCTTCTTCTTGTTGTTCTTCTTCTGCACAGCTAAACTGGAAGTGGCATTTCCAGCTCGCAATAGTGCAGAGTTATCTCAAAGAAAGGGGCCACGGTGTTTCTGTATCTCTATTATGTTGGTGCGGCTTCGGAACTTTTAAATATCTTGATATATCTCGAGAACTACGCATCTGATCAAAAAATATCATAGAACATAAAAAGTAGGAAACTTAATTCTCTACAAAAAAGGTCTCTTAACATTTTCCCATAGCTCGCTTCGTTTCCGAGATATTTGCAGATTTATCTCAAGGGAAGGGGCCTAACGGACATATTTCGAGATATTTCTTCTTCTTGTTGTTCTTCTTCTGCACAGCTAAACTGGAAGTGGCATTTCCAGCTCGCAATAGTGCAGAGTTATCTGAAAGAAAGGAGCCACGGTGTTTCTGTATCTCTATTATGTTGGTGCGGCTTCGGAACTTTTAAATATCTTGATATATCTCGAGAACTACGCATCTGATCAAAAAATATCATAGAACATAAAAAGTAGGAAACTTAATTCTCTACAAAAAAGGTCTCTTAACATTTTGCCATAGCTCGCTTCGTTTCCGAGATATTTGCAGATTTATCTCAAGGGAAGGGGCCTGTCGGACATATTTCGAGATATTTCTTCTTCTTGTTGCTCTTCTTCTGCACAGCTAAGCTGGAAGTGGCATTTGCGGCTCGCACTAGTGCAGAGTTATCTCGAAGAAAGGGGCCACGGTGTTTCTGTATCTCTATTATGTTGGTGCGGCTTCGGAACTTTTAAATATCTCGATATATCTCGAAAACTACGCTTCTGATCAAAAAATATCATAGAACATAAATTGTAGGAAACATAATTCTCTACAAAAAACGTCTCTTAACATTTTGCCATAGCTCGCTTCGTTTCCGAGATATTTGCAGATTCATCTCAAGGGAAGGGGTCTGACGGACATATTTCGAGATATTTCTTCTTCTTGTTGTTCTTCTTCTGCACAGCTAAGCTCGAAGTGGCATTTGCAGCTCGCAATAGTGCAGAGTTATCTCAAAGAAAGAGGCCACGGTGTTTCTGTACCTCTATTATGTTGGTGCAGCTTCGGAACTTTTAAATATCTTGATATATCTCGAGAACTACGCATCTGATCAAAAAATATCATAGAACATAAAAAGTAGGAAACTTAATTCTCTATAAAAAAGGTCTCTTAATATTTTGCCATAGCTCGCTTCGTTTCCGAGATATTTGCAGATTTATCTCAAGGGAAGGGGCCTAACGGACATATTTCGAGATATTTCTTCTTCTTGTTGTTCTTCTTCTGCACAGCTAAGCTGGAAGTGGCATTTGCGGCTCGCACTATTGCAGAGTTATCTCAAAGAAAGGGGCCACGGTGTTTCTGTATCCCTATTATGTTGGTGCGGCTTCGGAACTTTTAAATATCTTGATATATCTCGAGAACTACGCGTCTGATCAAAAAATATCATAGAACATAAAAAGTAGGAAACATAATTCTCTACAAAAAAGGTCTCTTAACATTTTGCCATAGCTCGCTTCGTTTCCGAGATATTTGCAGATTTATCTCAAGGGAAGGGGCCTAACGGACATATTTCGAGATATTTCTTCTTCTTGTTGTTCTTCTTCTGCACAGCTAAGCTGGAACTGGCATTTACAGCTCGCAATAGTGCAGAGTTATCTCAAAGAAAGGGGCCACGGTGTTTCTGTATCTCTATTATGTTGGTGCGGCTTCGGAACTTTTAAATATCTTGATACATCTCGAGAACTACGCATCTGATCAAAACATATCATAGAACATGAAAAGTAGGAAACTTAATTCTCTACAAAAAAGGTCTCTTAACATTTTGCCATAGCTCGCTTCGTTTCCGAGATATTTGCATATTTATCTCAAGGGAAGGGGCCTGACGGACATATTTCGAGATATTTCTTCTTCTTGTTGTTCTTCTTCTGCACAGCTAAGCTGGAAGTGGCATTTGCGGCTCGCACTAGTGCAGAGTTATCTCAAAGAAAGGGGCCACGGTGTTTCTGTATCTCTATTATGTTGGTGCGGCTTCGGAACTTTTAAATATCTTGATATATCTCGAGAACTACGCTTCTGATCAAAAAATATCATAGAACGTAAATTGTAGGAAACATTATTCTCTACAAAAAAGGTCTCTTAATATTTTGCCATAGCTCGCTTCGTTTCCGAGATATTTGCAGATTGATCTCAAGGGAAGGGGTCTGACGGACATATTTCGAGATATTTCTTCTTCTTGTTGTTCTTCTTCTGCACAGCTAAGCTCGAAGTGGCATTTGCAGCTCGCAATAGTGCAGAGTTATCTCAAAGAGAGGGGACACGGTGTTTCTGTATCTCTATTATGTTGGTGCGGCTTCGGAACTTTTAAATATCTCGATATATCTCGAAAACTACGCTTCTGATCAAAAAATATCATAGAACATAAATTGTAGGAAAGATAATTCTCTACAAAAAAGGTCTCTTAACATTTTGCCATAGCTCGCTTCGTTTCCGAGATATTTGCAGATATATCTCAAGGGAAGGGGCCTGACGGACATATTTCGAGATATTTCTTCTTCTTGTTGTTCTTCTTCTGCACAGCTAAGCTGGAAGTGGCATTTACAGCTCGCAATAGTGCAGAGTTATCTCAAAGAAAGGGGCCACGGTGTTTCTGTATCTCTATTATGTTGGTGCGGCTTCGGAACTTTTAAATATCTTGATATATCTCGAGAACTACGCATCTGATCAAAAAATATCATAGAACATAAAAAGTAGGAAACTTAATTCTCTACAAAAAAGGTCTCTTAACATTTTGCCATAGCTCGCTTCGTTTCCGAGATATTTGCAGATTCAGCTCAAAGGAATGGGCCTAACGGACATATTTCGAGATACTTCTTTTTCTTGTTGTTCTTCCTCTGCACAGCTAAGCTGGAAGTGGCATTTGCAGCTCGCAATAGTGCACAGTTATCTCAAAGAAAGGGGCCACGGTGTTTCTGTATCTCTATTATGTTGGTGCGGCTTCGGAACTTTTAAATATCTTGATATATCTCGAGAACTACGCATCTGATCAAAAAATATCATAGAACATAAAAAGTAGGAAACTTAATTCTCTATAAAAAAGGTCTCTTAATATTTTGCCATAGCTCGCTTCGTTTCCGAGATATTTGCAGATTTATCTCAAGGGAAGGGGCCTAACGGACATATTTCGAGATATTTCTTCTTCTTGTTGTTCTTCTTCTGCACAGCTAAGCTGGAAGTGGCATTTGCGGCTCGCACTATTGCAGAGTTATCTCAAAGAAAGGGGCCACGGTGTTTCTGTATCTCTATTATGTTGGTGCGGCTTCGGAACTTTTAAATATCTTGATATATCTCGAGAACTACGCGTCTGATCAAAAAATATCATAGAACATAAATTGTAGGAAACATAATTCTCTACAAAAAACGTCTCTTAACATTTTGCCATAGCTCGCTTCGTTTCCGAGATATTTGCAGATTCATCTCAAGGGAAGGGGTCTGACGGACATATTTCGAGATATTTCTTCTTCTTGTTGTTCTTCTTCTGCACAGCTAAGCTCGAAGTGGCATTTGCAGCTCGCAATAGTGCAGAGTTATCTCAAAGAAAGAGGCCACGGTGTTTCTGTACCTCTATTATGTTGGTGCAGCTTCGGAACTTTTAAATATCTTGATATATCTCGAGAACTACGCATCTGATCAAAAAATATCATAGAACATAAAAAGTAGGAAACTTAATTCTCTACAAAAAAGGTCTCTTAACATTTTGCCATAGCTCGCTTCGTTTCCGAGATATTTGCAGATTCAGCTCAAAGGAACGGGCCTAACGGACATATTTCGAGATACTTCTTTTTCTTGTTGTTCTTCCTCTGCACAGCTAAGCTGGAAGTGGCATTTGCAGCTCGCAATAGTGCACAGTTATCTCAAAGAAAGGGGCCACGGTGTTTCTGTATCTCTATTATGTTGGTGCGGCTTCGGAACTTTTAAATATCTTGATATATCTCGAGAACTACGCATCTGATCAAAAAATATCATAGAACATAAAAAGTAGGAAACTTAATTCTCTATAAAAAAGGTCTCTTAATATTTTGCCATAGCTCGCTTCGTTTCCGAGATATTTGCAGATTTATCTCAAGGGAAGGGGCCTAACGGACATATTTCGAGATATTTCTTCTTCTTGTTGTTCTTCTTCTGCACAGCTAAGCTGGAAGTGGCATTTGCGGCTCGCACTATTGCAGAGTTATCTCAAAGAAAGGGGCCACGGTGTTTCTGTATCTCTATTATGTTGGTGCGGCTTCGGAACTTTTAAATATCTTGATATATCTCGAGAACTACGCGTCTGATCAAAAAATATCATAGAACATAAAAAGTAGGAAACATAATTCTCTACAAAAAAGGTCTCTTAACATTTTGCCATAGCTCGCTTCGTTTCCGAGATATTTGCAGATTTATCTCAAGGGAAGGGGCCTAACGGACATATTTCGAGATATTTCTTCTTCTTGTTGTTCTTCTTCTGCACAGCTAAACTGGAAGTGGCATTTCCAGCTCGCAATAGTGCAGAGTTATCTCAAAGAAAGGAGCCACGGTGTTTCTGTATCTCTATTATGTTGGTGCGGCTTCGGAACTTTTAAATATCTTGATATATCTCGAGAACTACGCATCTGATCAAAAAATATCATACAACATAAAAAGTAGGAAACTTAATTCTCTACAAAAAAGGTCTCTTAACATTTTGCCATAGCTCGCTTCGTTTCCGAGATATTTGCAGATTTATCTCAAGGGAAGGGGCCTGTCGGACATATTTCGAGATATTTCTTCTTCTTGTTGCTCTTCTTCTGCACAGCTAAGCTGGAAGTGGCATTTGCGGCTCGCACTAGTGCAGAGTTATCTCGAAGAAAGGGGCCACGGTGTTTCTGTATCTCTATTATGTTGGTGCGGCTTCGGAACTTTTAAATATCTCGATATATCTCGAAAACTACGCTTCTGATCAAAAAATATCATAGAACATAAATTGTAGGAAACATAATTCTCTACAAAAAACGTCTCTTAACATTTTGCCATAGCTCGCTTCGTTTCCGAGATATTTGCAGATTCATCTCAAGGGAAGGGGTCTGACGGACATATTTCGAGATATTTCTTCTTCTTGTTGTTCTTCTTCTGCACAGCTAAGCTCGAAGTGGCATTTGCAGCTCGCAATAGTGCAGAGTTATCTCAAAGAAAGAGGCCACGGTGTTTCTGTACCTCTATTATGTTGGTGCAGCTTCGGAACTTTTAAATATCTTGATATATCTCGAGAACTACGCATCTGATCAAAAAATATCATCGAACATAAAAAGTAGGAAACTTAATTCTCTACAAAAAAGGTCTCTTTACATTTTGCCATAGCTCGCTTCGTTTCCGAGATATTTGCAGATTTATCTCAAGGGAAGGGTCCTGACGGACATATTTCGAGATATTTCTTCTTCTTGTTGTTCTTCTTCTGCACAGCTAAACTGGAAGTGGCATTTCCAGCTCGCAATAGTGCAGAGTTATCCCAAAGAAAGGGGCCACGATGTTTCTGTATCTCTATTATGTTGGTGCGGCTTCGGAACTTTTAAATATCTCGATATATCTCGAAAACTACGCTTCTGATCAAAAAATATCATAGAAGATAAATTGTAGGAAACATAATTCTCTACAAAAAAGGTCTCCTAACATTTTGCCATAGCTCGCTTCGTTTCCGAGATATTTGCAGATTTATCTCAAGGGAAGGGGCCTGACGGACATATTTCGAGATATGTCTTCTTCTTGTTGTTCTTCTTCTGCACAGCTAAGCTGGAAGTGGCATTTGCAGCGCGCAATAGTGCAGAGTTATCTCAAAGAAAGGGGCCACGGTGTTTCTGTATCTCTATTATGTTGGTGCGGCTTCGGAACTTTTAAATATCTTGATATATCTCGAGAACTACGCATCTGATCAAAAAATATCATACCACATAAAAAGTAGGAAACTTAATTCTCTACAAGAAAGGTCTCTAAACATTTTGCCATAGCTCGCTTCGTTTCCGAGATATTTGCAGATTTATCTCAAGGGAAGGGGCCTGACGGACATATTTCGAGATATTTCTTCTTCTTGTTGCTCTTCTTCTGCACAGCTAAGCTGGAAGTGGCATTTGCGGCTCGCACTAGTGCAGAGTTATCTCGAAGAAAGGGGCCACGGTGTTTCTGTATCTCTATTATGTTGGTGCGGCTTCGGAACTTTTAAATATCTCGATATATCTCGAAAACTACGCTTCTGACCAAAAAATATCATAGAACATAAATTGTAGGAAACATAATTCTCTACAAAAAAGGTCTCTTAACATTTTGCCATAGCTCACTTCGTTTCCGAGATATTTGCAGATATATCTCAAGGGAAGGGGCCTGACGGACATATTCCGAGATATTTCTTCTTCTTGTTGTTCTTCTTCTGCACAGCTAAGCTGGAAGTGGCATTTACAGCTCGCAATAGTGCAGAGTTATCTCAAAGAAAGGGGCCACGGTGTTTCTGTATCTCTATTATGTTGGTGCGGCTTCGGAACTTTTAAATATCTTGATATATCTCGAGAACTACGCATCTGATCAAAAAATATCATAGAACATAAATTGTAGGAAACATCATTCTCTACAAAAAACGTCTCTTAACATTTTGCCATAGCTCGCTTCGTTTCCGAGATATTTGCAGATATATCTCAAGGGAAGGGGCCTGACGGACATATTTCGAGATATTTCTTCTTCTTGTTGTTCTTCTTCTGCACAGCTAAGCTGGAAGTGGCATTTACAGCTCGCAATAGTGCAGAGTTATCTCAAAGAAAGGGGCCACGGTGTTTCTGTATCTCTATTATGTTGGTGCGGCTTCGGAACTTTTAAATATCTTGATATATCTCGAGAACTACGCATCTGATCAAAAAATATCATAGAACATGAAAAGTAGGAAACTTAATTCTCTACAAAAAAGGTCTCTTAACATTTTGCCATAGCTCTCTTCGTTTCCGAGATATTTGCAGATTTATCTCAAGGGAAGGGGCCTGACGGACATATTTCGAGATATTTCTTCTTCTTGTTGTTCTTCTTCTGCACAGCTAAGCTGGAAGTGGCATTTGCAGCTCGCAATAGTGCAGAGTTATCTCAAAGAAAGGGGCCACGGTGTTTCTGTATCTCTATTATGTTGGTGCGGCTTCGGAACTTTTAAATATCTCGATATATCTCGAAAACTACGCTTCTGACCAAAAAATATCATAGAACATAAATTGTAGGAAACATAATTCTCTACAAAAAAGGTCTCTTAACATTTTGCCATAGCTCACTTCGTTTCCGAGATATTTGCAGATATATCTCAAGGGAAGGGGCCTGACGGACATATTTCGAGATATTTCTTCTTCTTGTTGTTCTTCTTCTGCACAGCTAAGCTGGAAGTGGCATTTACAGCTCGCAATAGTGCAGAGTTATCTCAAAGAAAGGGGCCACGGTGTTTCTGTATCTCTATTATGTTGGTGCGGCTTCGGAACTTTTAAATATCTTGATATATCTCGAGAACTACGCATCTGATCAAAAAATATCATAGAACATAAATTGTAGGAAACTTAATTCTCTACAAAAAAGGTCTCTTAACATTTTGCCATAGCTCTCTTCGTTTCCGAGATATTTGCAGATTTATCTCAAGGGAAGGGGCCTGACGGACATATTTCGAGATATTTCTTCTTCTTGTTGTTCTTCTTCTGCACAGCTAAGCTGGAAGTGGCATTTGCAGCTCGCAATAGTGCAGAGTTATCTCAAAGAAAGGGGCCGCGGTGTTTCTGTATCTCTATTATGTTGGTGCGGCTTCGGAACTTTTAAATATCTTGATATATCTCGAGAACTACGCTTCTGATCAAAAAATATCATAGAACATAAATTGTAGGAAACATAATTCTCTACAAAAAACGTCTCTTAACATTTTGCCATAGCTCGCTTCGTTTCCGAGATATTTGCAGATATATCTCAAGGGAAGGGGCCTGACGGACATATTTCGAGATATTTCTTCTTCTTGTTGTTCTTCCTCTGCACAGCTAAGCTGGAAGTGGCATTTACAGCTCGCAATAGTGCAGAGTTATCTCAAAGAAAGGGGCCACGGTGTTTCTGTATCTCTATTATGTTGGTGCGGCTTCGGAACTTTTAAATATCTTGATATATCTCGAGAACTACGCATCTGATCAAAAAATATCATAGAACATGAAAAGTAGGAAACTTAATTCTCTACAAAAAAGGTCTCTTAACATTTTGCCATAGCTCTCTTCGTTTCCGAGATATTTGCAGATTTATCTCAAGGGAAGGGGCCTGACGGACATATTTCGAGATATTTCTTCTTCTTGTTGTTCTTCTTCTGCACAGCTAAGCTGGAAGTGGCATTTGCAGCTCGCAATAGTGCAGAGTTATCTCAAAGAAAGGGGCCACGGTGTTTCTGTATCTCTATTATGTTGGTGCGGCTTCGGAACTTTTAAATATCTTGATATATCTCGAGAACTACGCGTCTGATCAAAAAATATCATAGAACATAAAAAGTAGGAAACATAATTCTCTACAAAAACGGTCTCTTAACATTTTGCCATAGCTCGCTTCGTTTCCGAGATATTTGCAGATATATCTCAAGGGAAGGGACCTGACGGACATATTTCGAGATATTTCTTCTTCTTGTTGTTCTTCTTCTGCACAGCTAAGCTGGAAGTGGCATTTGCGGCTCGCACTGGTGCACAGTTATCTCAAAGAAAGGGGCCACGGTGTTTCTGTATCTCTATTATGTTGGTGCGGCTTCGGAACTTTTAAATATCTTGATATATCTCGAGAACTACGCGTCTGATCAAAAAATATCATAGAACATAAAAAGTAGGAAACATAATTCTCTACAAAAACGGTCTCTTAACATTTTGCCATAGCTCGCTTCGTTTCCGAGATATTTGCAGATATATCTCAAGGGAAGGGGCCTGACGGACATATTTCGAGATATTTCTTCTTCTTGTTGTTCTTCTTCTGCACAGCTAAGCTGGAAGTGGCATTTGCGGCTCGCACTGGTGCACAGTTATCTCAAAGAAAGGGGCCACGGTGTTTCTGTATCTCTATTATGTTGGTGCGGCTTCGGAACTTTTAAATATCTCGATATATCTCGAAAACTACGCTTCTGATCAAAAAATATCATAGAACGTAAATTGTAGGAAATATTATTCTCTACAAAAAAGGTCTCTTAACATTTTGCCATAGCTCGCTTCGTTTCCGAGATATTTGCAGATTCATCTCAAGGGAAGGGGTCTGACGGACATATTTCGAGATATTTCTTCTTCTTGTTGTTCTTCCTCTGCACAGCTAAGCTGGAAGTGGCATTTACAGCTCGCAATAGTGCAGAGTTATCTCAAAGAAAGGGGCCACGGTGTTTCTGTATCTCTATTATGTTGGTGCGGCTTCGGAACTTTTAAATATCTTGATATATCTCGAGAACTACGCATCTGATCAAAAAATATCATAGAACATGAAAAGTAGGAAACTTAATTCTCTACAAAAAAGGTCTCTTAACATTTTGCCATAGCTCTCTTCGTTTCCGAGATATTTGCAGATTTATCTCAAGGGAAGGGGCCTGACGGACATATTTCGAGATATTTCTTCTTCTTGTTGTTCTTCTTCTGCACAGCTAAGCTGGAAGTGGCATTTGCAGCTCGCAATAGTGCAGAGTTATCTCAAAGAAAGGGGCCACGGTGTTTCTGTATCTCTATTATGTTGGTGCGGCTTCGGAACTTTTAAATATCTTGATATATCTCGAGAACTACGCGTCTGATCAAAAAATATCATAGAACATAAAAAGTAGGAAACATAATTCTCTACAAAAACGGTCTCTTAACATTTTGCCATAGCTCGCTTCGTTTCCGAGATATTTGCAGATATATCTCAAGGGAAGGGGCCTGACGGACATATTTCGAGATATTTCTTCTTCTTGTTGTTCTTCTTCTGCACAGCTAAGCTGGAAGTGGCATTTGCAGCTCGCAATAGTGCAGAGTTATCTCAAAGAAAGGGGCCGCGGTGTTTCTGTATCTCTATTATGTTGGTGCGGCTTCGGAACTTTTAAATATCTTGATATATCTCGAGAACTACGCGTCTGATCAAAAAATATCATAGAACATAAAAAGTAGGAAACATAATTCTCTACAAAAACGGTCTCTTAACATTTTGCCATAGCTCGCTTCGTTTCCGAGATATTTGCAGATATATCTCAAGGGAAGGGGCCTGTCGGACATATTTCGAGATATTTCTTCTTCTTGTTGCTCTTCTTCTGCACAGCTAAGCTGGAAGTGGCATTTACAGCTCGCACTAGTGCAGAGTTATCTCAAAGAAAGGGGCCACGGTGTTTCTGTATCCCTATTATGTTGGTGCGGCTTCGGAACTTTTAAATATCTTGATATATCTCGAGAACTACGCATCTGATCAAAAAATATCATAGAACATAAAAAGTAGGAAACTTAATTCTCTACAAAAAAGGTCTCTTAACATTTTGCCATAGCTCGCTTCGTTTCCGAGATATTTGCAGATTTATCTCAAGGGAAGGGGCCTGTCGGACATATTTCGAGATATTTCTTCTTCTTGTTGCTCTTCTTCTGCACAGCTAAGCTGGAAGTGGCATTTGCGGCTCGCACTAGTGCAGAGTTATCTCGAAGAAAGGGGCCACGGTGTTTCTGTATCTCTATTATGTTGGTGCGGCTTCGGAACTTTTAAATATCTCGATATATCTCGAAAACTACGCTTCTGATCAAAAAATATCATAGAACATAAATTGTAGGAAACATAATTCTCTACAAAAAACGTCTCTTAACATTTTGCCATAGCTCGCTTCGTTTCCGAGATATTTGCAGATTCATCTCAAGGGAAGGGGTCTGACGGACATATTTCGAGATATTTCTTCTTCTTGTTGTTCTTCTTCTGCACAGCTAAGTTCGAAGTGGCATTTGCAGCTCGCAATAGTGCAGAGTTATCTCAAAGAAAGAGGCCACGGTGTTTCTGTACCTCTATTATGTTGGTGCAGCTTCGGAACTTTTAAATATCTTGATATATCTCGAGAACTACGCATCTGATCAAAAAATATCATCGAACATAAAAAGTAGGAAACTTAATTCTCTACAAAAAAGGTCTCTTTACATTTTGCCATAGCTCGCTTCGTTTCCGAGATATTTGCAGATTTATCTCAAGGGAAGGGTCCTGACGGACATATTTCGAGATATTTCTTCTTCTTGTTGTTCTTCTTCTGCACAGCTAAACTGGAAGTGGCATTTCCAGCTCGCAATAGTGCAGAGTTATCCCAAAGAAAGGGGCCACGATGTTTCTGTATCTCTATTATGTTGGTGCGGCTTCGGAACTTTTAAATATCTCGATATATCTCGAAAACTACGCTTCTGATCAAAAAATATCATAGAAGATAAATTGTAGGAAACATAATTCTCTACAAAAAAGGTCTCCGAACATTTTGCCATAGCTCGCTTCGTTTCCGAGATATTTGCAGAATTATCTCAAGGGAAGGGGCCTGACGGACATATTTCGAGATATGTCTTCTTCTTGTTGTTCTTCTTCTGCACAGCTAAGCTGGAAGTGGCATTTGCAGCGCGCAATAGTGCAGAGTTATCTCAAAGAAAGGGGCCACGGTGTTTCTGTATCTCTATTATGTTGGTGCGGCTTCGGAACTTTTAAATATCTTGATATATCTCGAGAACTACGCATCTGATCAAAAAATATCATACCACATAAAAAGTAGGAAACTTAATTCTCTACAAGAAAGGTCTCTAAACATTTTGCCATAGCTCGCTTCGTTTCCGAGATATTTGCACATTTATCTCAAGGGAAGGGGCCTGACGGACATATTTCGAGATATTTCTTCTTCTTGTTGCTCTTCTTCTGCACAGCTAAGCTGGAAGTGGCATTTGCGGCTCGCACTAGTGCAGAGTTATCTCGAAGAAAGGGGCCACGGTGTTTCTGTATCTCTATTATGTTGGTGCGGCTTCGGAACTTTTAAATATCTTGATATATCTCGAGAACTACGCATCTGATCAAAAAATATCATAGAACGTAAATTGTAGGAAACTTAATTCTCTACAAAAAAGGTCTCTTAACATTTTGCCATAGCTCTCTTCGTTTCCGAGATATTTGCAGATTTATCTCAAGGGAAGGGTCCTGACGGACATATTTCGAGATATTTCTTCTTCTTGTTGTTCTTCTTCTGCACAGCTAAGCTGGAAGTGGCATTTGCAGCTCGCAATAGTGCAGAGTTATCTCAAAGAAAGGGGCCGCGGTGTTTCTGTATCTCTATTATGTTGGTGCGGCTTCGGAACTTTTAAATATCTTGATATATCTCGAGAACTACGCTTCTGATCAAAAAATATCATACAACATGAAAAGTAGGAAACTTAATTCTCTACAAAAAAGGTCTCTTAACATTTTGCCATAGCTCCCTTCGTTTCCGAGATATTTGCAGATTTATCTCAAGGGAAGGGGCCTGACGGACATATTTCGAGATATTTCTTCTTCTTGTTGTTCTTCTTCTGCACAGCTAAGCTGGAAGTGGCATTTGCAGCTCGCAATAGTGCAGAGTTATCTCAAAGAAAGGGGCCACGGTGTTTCTGTATCTCTATTATGTTGGTGCGGCTTCGGAACTTTTAAATATCTTGATATATCTCGAGAACTACGCGTCTGATCAAAAAATATCATAGAACATAAAAAGTAGGAAACATAATTCTCTACAAAAACGGTCTCTTAACATTTTGCCATAGCTCGCTTCGTTTCCGAGATATTTGCAGATATATCTCAAGGGAAGGGGCCTGACGGACATATTTCGAGATATTTCTTCTTCTCGTTGTTCTTCTTCTGCACAGCTAAGCTGGAAGTGGCATTTGCGGCTCGCACTGGTGCACAGTTATCTCAAAGAAAGGGGCCACGGTGTTTCTGTATCTCTATTATGTTGGTGCGGCTTCGGAACTTTTAAATATCTCGATATATCTCGAAAACTACGCTTCTGATCAAAAAATATCATAGAACGTAAATTGTAGGAAATATTATTCTCTACAAAAAAGGTCTCTTAACATTTTGCCATAGCTCGCTTCGTTTCCGAGATACTTGCAGATTCATCTCAAGGGAAGGGGTCTGACGGACATATTTCGAGATATTTCTTCTTCTTGTTGTTCTTCTTCTGCACAGCTAAGCTCGAAGTGGCACTTGCAGCTCGCAATAGTGCAGAGTTATCTCAAAGAAAGAGGCCACGGTGTTTCTGTACCTCTATTATGTTGGTGCAGCTTCGGAACTTTTAAATATCTTGATATATCTCGAGAACTACGCATCTGATCAAAAAATATCATCGAACATAAAAAGTAGGAAACTTAATTCTCTACAAAAAAGGTCTCTTAACATTTTGCCATAGCTCGCTTCGTTTCCGAGATATTTGCAGATTTATCTCAAGGGAAGGGGCCTGACGGACATATTTCGAGATATTTCTTCTTCTTGTTGTTCTTCTTCTGCACAGCTAAGCTGGAAGTGGCATTTGCGGCTCGCACTAGTGCAGAGTTATCTCAAAGAAAGGGGCCACGGTGTTTCTGTATCCCTATTATGTTGGTGCGGCTTCGGAACTTTTGAATATCTTGATATATCTCGAGAACTACGCGTCTGATCAAAAAATATCATAGAACATAAAAAGTAGGAAACATAATTCTCTACAAAAACGGTCTCTTAACATTTTGCCATAGCTCGCTTCGTTTCCGAGATATTTGCAGATATATCTCAAGGGAAGGGGCCTGACGGACATATTTCGAGATATTTCTTCTTCTTGTTGTTCTTCTTCTGCACAGCTAAGCTGGAAGTGGCATTTGCGGCTCGCACTGGTGCACAGTTATCTCAAAGAAAGGGGCCACGGTGTTTCTGTATCTCTATTCTGTTGGTGCGGCTTCGGAACTTTTAAATATCTCGATATATCTCGAAAACTACGCTTCTGATCAAAATATATCATAGAACGTAAATTGTAGGAAATATTATTCTCTACAAAAAAGGTCTCTTAACATTTTGCCATAGCTCGCTTCGTTTCCGAGATATTTGCAGATTCATCTCAAGGGAAGGGGTCTGACGGACATATTTCGAGATATTTCTTCTTCTTGTTGTTCTTCTTCTGCACAGCTAAGCTCGAAGTGGCACTTGCAGCTCGCAATAGTGCAGAGTTATCTCAAAGAAAGAGGCCACGGTGTTTCTGTACCTCTATTATGTTGGTGCAGCTTCGGAACTTTTAAATATCTTGATATATCTCGAGAACTACGCATCTGATCAAAAAATATCATCGAACATAAAAAGTAGGAAACTTAATTCTCTACAAAAAAGGTCTCTTAACATTTTGCCATAGCTCGCTTCGTTTCCGAGATATTTGCAGATTTATCTCAAGGGAAGGGGCCTGACGGACATATTTCGAGATATTTCTTCTTCTTGTTGTTCTTCTTCTGCACAGCTAAGCTGGAAGTGGCATTTGCGGCTCGCACTAGTGCAGAGTTATCTCAAAGAAAGGGGCCACGGTGTTTCTGTATCCCTATTATGTTGGTGCGGCTTCGGAACTTTTGAATATCTTGATATATCTCGAGAACTACGCATCTGATCAAAAAATATCATAGAACATAAAAAGTAGGAAACTTAATTCTCTACAAAAAAGGTCTCTTAACATTTTGCCATAGCTCGCTTCGTTTCCGAGATATTTGCAGATTTATCTCAAGGGAAGGGGACTGACGGACATATTTCGAGATATTTCTTCTTCTTGTTGTTCTTCTTCTGCACAGCTAAGCTGGAAGTGGCATTTGCGGCTCGCACTAGTGCAGAGTTATCTCAAAGAAAGGGGCCACGGTGTTTCTGTATCTCTATTATGTTGGTGCGGCTTCGGAACTTTTAAATATCTCGATATATCTCGAAAACTACGCTTCTGATCAAAAAATATCATAGAACGTAAATTGTAGGAAATATTATTCTCTACAAAAAAGGTCTCTTAACATTTTGCCATAGCTCGCTTCGTTTCCGAGATATTTGCAGATTTATCTCAAGGGAAGGGGCCTGACGGACATATTTCGAGATATTTCTTCTTCTTGTTGTTCTTCTTCTGCACAGCTAAGCTGGAAGTGGCATTTGCGGCTCGCACTAGTGCAGAGTTATCTCAAGGAAAGGGGCCACGGTGTTTCTGTATCTCTATTATGTTGGTGCGGCTTCGGAACTTTTAAATATCTCGATATATCTGGAAAACTACGCTTCTGATCAAAAAATATCATAGAACGTAAATTGTAGGAAATATTATTCTCTACAAAAATGGTCTCTTAACATTTTGCCATAGCTCGCTTCGTTTCCGAGATATTTGCAGATTTATCTCAAGGGAAGGGGCCTGACGGACATATTTCGAGATATGTCTTCTTCTTGTTGTTCTTCTTCTGCACAGCTAAGCTGGAAGTGGCATTTGCAGCGCGCAATAGTGCAGAGTTATCTCAAAGAAAGGGGCCACGGTGTTTCTGTATCTCTATTATGTTGGTGCGGCTTCGGAACTTTTAAATATCTTGATATATCTCGAGAACTACGCATCTGATCAAAAAATATCATACCACATAAAAAGTAGGAAACTTAATTCTCTACAAGAAAGGTCTCTAAACATTTTGCCATAGCTCGCTTCGTTTCCGAGATATTTGCAGATTTATCTCAAGGGAAGGGGCCTGACGGACATATTTCGAGATATTTCTTCTTCTTGTTGTTCTTCTTCTGCACAGCTAAGCTGGAAGTGGCATTTGCAGCTCGCAATAGTGCAGAGTTATCTCAAAGAGAGGGGCCACGGTGTTTCTGTATCTCTATTATGTTGGTGCGGCTTCGGAACTTTTAAGTATCTTGATCTATCTCGAGAACTACGCATCTGATCAAAAAATATCATACAAGATAAAAAGTAGGAAACTTAATTCTCTACAAAAAAGGTCTCTTAACATTTCGCCATAGCTCGCTTCGTTTCCGAGATATTTGCAGATTTATCTCAAGGGAAGGGGCCTGTCGGACATATTTCGAGATATTTCTTCTTCTTGTTGCTCTTCTTCTGCACAGCTAAGCTGGAAGTGGCATTTGCGGTTCGCACTAGTGCAGAGTTATCTCAAAGAAAGGGGCCACGGTGTTTCTGTATCTCTATTATGTTGGTGCGGCTTCGGAACTTTTAAATATCTCGATATATCTCGAAAACTACGCTTCTGATCAAAAAATATCATAGAACATAAATTGTAGGAAACATAATTCTCTACAAAAAACGTCTCTTAACATTTTGCCATAGCTCGCTTCGTTTCCGAGATATTTGCAGATTTATCTCAAGGGAAGTGGCCTGACGGACATATTTCGAGATATTTCTTCTTCTTGTTGTTCTTCTTCTGCACAGCTAAGCTGGAAGTGGCATTTGCGGCTCGCACTAGTGCAGAGTTATCTCAAAGAAATGGGCCACGGTGTTTCTGTATCCCTATTATGTTGGTGCGGCTTCGGAACTTTTAAATATCTCGATATATCTCGAAAACTACGCTTCTGATCAAAAAATATCATAGAAGATAAATTGTAGGAAACATAATTCTCTACAAAAAACGTCTCTTAACATTTTGCCATAGCTCGCTTCGTTTCCGAGATATTTGCAGATATATCTCAAGGGAAGGGGCCTGACGGACATATTTCGAGATATTTCTTCTTCTTGTTGTTCTTCTTCTGCACAGCTAAGCTGGAAGTGGCATTTACACCTCGCAATAGTGCAGAGTTATCTCAAAGAAAGGGGCCACGGTGTTTCTGTATCTCTATTATGTTGGTGCGGCTTCGGAACTTTTAAATATCTTGATATATCTCGAGAACTACGCATCTGATCAAAAAATATCATAGAACATGAAAAGTAGGAAACTTAATTCTCTACAAAAAAGGTCTCTTAACATTTTGCCATAGCTCTCTTCGTTTCCGAGATATTTGCAGATTTATCTCAAGGGAAGGGGCCTGACGGACATATTTCGAGATATTTCTTCTTCTTGTTGTTCTTCTTCTGCACAGCTAAGCTGGAAGTGGCATTTGCAGCTCGCAATAGTGCAGAGTTATCTCAAAGAAAGGGGCCACGGTGTTTCTGTATCTCTATTATGTTGGTGCGGCTTCGGAACTTTTAAATATCTTGATATATCTCGAGAACTACGCGTCTGATCAAAAAATATCATAGAACATAAAAAGTAGGAAACATAATTCTCTACAAAAACGGTCTCTTAACATTTTGCCATAGCTCGCTTCGTTTCCGAGATATTTGCAGATATATCTCAAGGGAAGGGGCCTGACGGACATATTTCGAGATATTTCTTCTTCTTGTTGTTCTTCTTCTGCACAGCTAAGCTGGAAGTGGCATTTGCGGCTCGCACTGGTGCACAGTTATCTCAAAGAAAGGGGCCACGGTGTTTCTGTATCTCTATTATGTTGGTGCGGCTTCGGAACTTTTAAATATCTCGATATATCTCGAAAACTACGCTTCTGATCAAAAAATATCATAGAACGTAAATTGTAGGAAATATTATTCTCTACAAAAAAGGTCTCTTAACATTTTGCCATAGCTCGCTTCGTTTCCGAGATATTTGCAGATTCATCTCAAGGGAATGGGTCTGACGGACATATTTCGAGATATTTCTTCTTCTTGTTGTTCTTCTTCTGCACAGCTAAGCTCGAAGTGGCACTTGCAGCTCGCAATAGTGCAGAGTTATCTCAAAGAAAGAGGCCACGGTGTTTCTGTACCTCTATTATGTTGGTGCAGCTTCGGAACTTTTAAATATCTTGATATATCTCGAGAACTACGCATCTGATCAAAAAATATCATCGAACATAAAAAGTAGGAAACTTAATTCTCTACAAAAAAGGTCTCTTAACATTTTGCCATAGCTCGCTTCGTTTCCGAGATATTTGCAGATTTATCTCAAGGGAAGGGGCCTGACGGACATATTTCGAGATATTTCTTCTTCTTGTTGTTCTTCTTCTGCACAGCTAAGCTGGAAGTGGCATTTGCGGCTCGCACTAGTGCAGAGTTATCTCAAAGAAAGGGGCCACGGTGTTTCTGTATCCCTATTATGTTGGTGCGGCTTCGGAACTTTTGAATATCTTGATATATCTCGAGAACTACGCATCTGATCAAAAAATATCATAGAACATAAAAAGTAGGAAACTTAATTCTCTACAAAAAAGGTCTCTTAACATTTTGCCATAGCTCGCTTCGTTTCCGAGATATTTGCAGATTTATCTCATGGGAAGGGGCCTGACGGACATATTTCGAGATATTTCTTCTTCTTGTTGTTCTTCTTCTGCACAGCTAAGCTGGAAGTGGCATTTGCGGCTCGCACTAGTGCAGAGTTATCTCAAAGAAAGGGGCCACGGTGTTTCTGTATCTCTATTATGTTGGTGCGGCTTCGGAACTTTTAAATATCTCGATATATCTCGAAAACTACGCTTCTGATCAAAAAATATCATAGAACGTAAATTGTAGGAAATATTATTCTCTACAAAAAAGGTCTCTTAACATTTTGCCATAGCTCGCTTCGTTTCCGAGATATTTGCAGATTTATCTCAAGGGAAGGGGCCTGACGGACATATTTCGAGATATTTCTTCTTCTTGTTGTTCTTCTTCTGCACAGCTAAGCTGGAAGTGGCATTTGCGGCTCGCACTAGTGCAGAGTTATCTCAAAGAAAGGGGCCACGGTGTTTCTGTATCTCTATTATGTTGGTGCGGCTTCGGAACTTTTAAATATCTCGATATATCTGGAAAACTACGCTTCTGATCAAAAAATATCATAGAACGTAAATTGTAGGAAATATTATTCTCTACAAAAAAGGTCTCTTAACATTTTGCCATAGCTCGCTTCGTTTCCGAGATATTTGCAGATTTATCTCAAGGGAAGGGGCCTGACGGACATATTTCGAGATATTTCTTCTTCTTGTTGTTCTTCTTCTGCACAGCTAAGCTGGAAGTGGCATTTGCGGCTCGCACTAGTGCAGAGTTATCTCAAAGAAAGGGGCCACGGTGTTTCTGTATCCCTATTATGTTGGTGCGGCTTCGGAACTTTTAAATATCTCGATATATCTCGAAAACTACGCTTCTGATCAAAAAATATCATAGAACATAAATTGTAGGAAACATAATTCCCTACAAAAAAGGTCTCTTAACATTTTGCCATAGCTCGCTTCGTTTCCGAGATATTTGCAGATATATCTCAAGGGAAGGGGCCTGACGGACATATTTCGACATATTTCTTCTTCTGGTTGTTCTTCTTCTGCGCAGCTAAGCTGGAAGTGGCATTTGCAGCTCGCAATAGTGCAGAGATATCTCAAAGAAAGGGGCCACAGTGTTTCTGTATCTCTATTATGTTGGTGCGGCTTCGGAACTTTTAAATATCTTGATATATCTCGAGAACTACGCATCTGATCAGAAAATATCATAGAAGATAAAAAGTAGGAAACTTAATTCTCTACAAAAAAGGTCTCTTAACATTTTGCCATAGCTCGCTTCGTTTCCGAGATATTTGCAGATTTATCTCAAGGTAAGGGGCCTGACGGACATATTTCGAGATATTTCTTCTTCTTGTTGTTCTTCTTCTGCACAGCTAAGCTGGAAGTGGCATTTGCAGCTCGCAATAGTGCATAGTTATCTGAAAGAAAGGGGCCACGGTGTTTCTGTATCTCTATTATGTTGGTGCGGCTTCGGAACTTTTAAATATCTTGATATATCTCGAGAACTACGCATCTGATCAAAAAATATCATAGAACATAAAAAGTAGGAAACTCAATTCTCTACAAAAAAGGTCTCTTAACATTTTGCAATAGCTCGCTTCGTTTCCGAGATATTTGCAGATTTATCTCAAGGGAAGGTGCCTGACGGACATATTTCGAGATATTTCTTCTTCTTGTTGTTCTTGTTCTGCACAGCTAAGCTGGAAGTGGCATTTGCGGCTCGCACTAGTGCAGAGTTATCTCAAAGAAAGGGGCCACGGTGTTTCTGTATCTCTATTATGTTGGTGCGGCTTCGGAACTTTTAAATATCTTGATATATCTCGAGAACTACGCATCTGATCAAAAAATATCATAGCACGTAAATTGTAGGAAACTTAATTCTCTACAAAAAAGGTCTCTTAACATTTTGCCATAGCTCTCTTCGTTTCCGAGATATTTGCAGATTTATCTCAAGGGAAGGGTCCTGACGGACATATTTCGAGATATTTCTTCTTCTTGTTGTTCTTCTTCTGCACAGCTAAGCTGGAAGTGGCATTTGCAGCTCGCAATAGTGCAGAGTTATCTCAAAGAAAGGGGCCGCGGTGTTTCTGTATCTCTATTATGTTGGTGCGGCTTCGGAACTTTTAAATATCTTGATATATCTCGAGAACTACGCTTCTGATCAAAAAATATCATACAACATGAAAAGTAGGAAACTTAATTCTCTACAAAAAAGGTCTCTTAACATTTTGCCATAGCTCCCTTCGTTTCCGAGATATTTGCAGATTTATCTCAAGGGAAGGGGCCTGACGGACATATTTCGAGATATTTCTTCTTCTTGTTGTTCTTCTTCTGCACAGCTAAGCTGGAAGTGGCATCTGCAGCTCGCAATAGTGCAGAGTTATCTCAAAGAAAGGGGCCACGGTGTTTCTGTATCTCTATTATGTTGGTGCGGCTTCGGAACTTTTAAATATCTTGATATATCTCGAGAACTACGCGTCTGATCAAAAAATATCATAGAACATAAAAAGTAGGAAACATAATTCTCTACAAAAACGGTCTCTTAACATTTTGCCATAGCTCGCTTCGTTTCCGAGATATTTGCAGATATATCTCAAGGGAAGGGGCCTGACGGACATATTTCGAGATATTTCTTCTTCTCGTTGTTCTTCTTCTGCACAGCTAAGCTGGAAGTGGCATTTGCGGCTCGCACTGGTGCACAGTTATCTCAAAGAAAGGGGCCACGGTGTTTCTGTATCTCTATTATGTTGGTGCGGCTTCGGAACTTTTAAATATCTCGATATATCTCGAAAACTACGCTTCTGATCAAAAAATATCATAGAACGTAAATTGTAGGAAATATTATTCTCTACAAAAAAGGTCTCTTAACATTTTGCCATAGCTCGCTTCGTTTCCGAGATACTTGCAGATTCATCTCAAGGGAAGGGGTCTGACGGACATATTTCGAGATATTTCTTCTTCTTGTTGTTCTTCTTCTGCACAGCTAAGCTCGAAGTGGCACTTGCAGCTCGCAATAGTGCAGAGTTATCTCAAAGAAAGAGGCCACGGTGTTTCTGTACCTCTATTATGTTGGTGCAGCTTCGGAACTTTTAAATATCTTGATATATCTCGAGAACTACGCATCTGATCAAAAAATATCATCGAACATAAAAAGTAGGAAACTTAATTCTCTACAAAAAAGGTCTCTTAACATTTTGCCATAGCTCGCTTCGTTTCCGAGATATTTGCAGATTTATCTCAAGGGAAGGGGCCTGACGGACATATTTCGAGATATTTCTTCTTCTTGTTGTTCTTCTTCTGCACAGCTAAGCTGGAAGTGGCATTTGCGGCTCGCACTAGTGCAGAGTTATCTCAAAGAAAGGGGCCACGGTGTTTCTGTATCCCTATTATGTTGGTGCGGCTTCGGAACTTTTGAATATCTTGATATATCTCGAGAACTACGCGTCTGATCAAAAAATATCATAGAACATAAAAAGTAGGAAACATAATTCTCTACAAAAACGGTCTCTTAACATTTTGCCATAGCTCGCTTCGTTTCCGAGATATTTGCAGATATATCTCAAGGGAAGGGGCCTGACGGACATATTTCGAGATATTTCTTCTTCTTGTTGTTCTTCTTCTGCACAGCTAAGCTGGAAGTGGCATTTGCGGCTCGCACTGGTGCACAGTTATCTCAAAGAAAGGGGCCACGGTGTTTCTGTATCTCTATTCTGTTGGTGCGGCTTCGGAACTTTTAAATATCTCGATATATCTCGAAAACTACGCTTCTGATCAAAATATATCATAGAACGTAAATTGTAGGAAATATTATTCTCTACAAAAAAGGTCTCTTAACATTTTGCCATAGCTCGCTTCGTTTCCGAGATATTTGCAGATTCATCTCAAGGGAAGGGGTCTGACGGACATATTTCGAGATATTTCTTCTTCTTGTTGTTCTTCTTCTGCACAGCTAAGCTCGAAGTGGCACTTGCAGCTCGCAATAGTGCAGAGTTATCACAAAGAAAGAGGCCACGGTGTTTCTGTACCTCTATTATGTTGGTGCAGCTTCGGAACTTTTAAATATCTTGATATATCTCGAGAACTACGCATCTGATCAAAAAATATCATCGAACATAAAAAGTAGGAAACTTAATTCTCTACAAAAAAGGTCTCTTAACATTTTGCCATAGCTCGCTTCGTTTCCGAGATATTTGCAGATTTATCTCAAGGGAAGGGGCCTGACGGACATATTTCGAGATATTTCTTCTTCTTGTTGTTCTTCTTCTGCACAGCTAAGCTGGAAGTGGCATTTGCGGCTCGCACTAGTGCAGAGTTATCTCAAAGAAAGGGGCCACGGTGTTTCTGTATCCCTATTATGTTGGTGCGGCTTCGGAACTTTTGAATATCTTGATATATCTCGAGAACTACGCATCTGATCAAAAAATATCATAGAACATAAAAAGTAGGAAACTTAATTCTCTACAAAAAAGGTCTCTTAACATTTTGCCATAGCTCGCTTCGTTTCCGAGATATTTGCAGATTTATCTCAAGGGAAGGGGACTGACGGACATATTTCGAGATATTTCTTCTTCTTGTTGTTCTTCTTCTGCACAGCTAAGCTGGAAGTGGCATTTGCGGCTCGCACTAGTGCAGAGTTATCTCAAAGAAAGGGGCCACGGTGTTTCTGTATCTCTATTATGTTGGTGCGGCTTCGGAACTTTTAAATATCTCGATATATCTCGAAAACTACGCTTCTGATCAAAAAATATCATAGAACGTAAATTGTAGGAAATATTATTCTCTACAAAAAAGGTCTCTTAACATTTTGCCATAGCTCGCTTCGTTTCCGAGATATTTGCAGATTTATCTCAAGGGAAGGGGCCTGACGGACATATTTCGAGATATTTCTTCTTCTTGTTGTTCTTCTTCTGCACAGCTAAGCTGGAAGTGGCATTTGCGGCTCGCACTAGTGCAGAGTTATCTCAAGGAAAGGGGCCACGGTGTTTCTGTATCTCTATTATGTTGGTGCGGCTTCGGAACTTTTAAATATCTCGATATATCTGGAAAACTACGCTTCTGATCAAAAAATATCATAGAACGTAAATTGTAGGAAATATTATTCTCTACAAAAATGGTCTCTTAACATTTTGCCATAGCTCGCTTCGTTTCCGAGATATTTGCAGATTTATCTCAAGGGAAGGGGCCTGACGGACATATTTCGAGATATGTCTTCTTCTTGTTGTTCTTCTTCTGCACAGCTAAGCTGGAAGTGGCATTTGCAGCGCGCAATAGTGCAGAGTTATCTCAAAGAAAGGGGCCACGGTGTTTCTGTATCTCTATTATGTTGGTGCGGCTTCGGAACTTTTAAATATCTTGATATATCTCGAGAACTACGCATCTGATCAAAAAATATCATACCACATAAAAAGTAGGAAACTTAATTCTCTACAAGAAAGGTCTCTAAACATTTTGCCATAGCTCGCTTCGTTTCCGAGATATTTGCAGATTTATCTCAAGGGAAGGGGCCTGACGGACATATTTCGAGATATTTCTTCTTCTTGTTGTTCTTCTTCTGCACAGCTAAGCTGGAAGTGGCATTTGCAGCTCGCAATAGTGCAGAGTTATCTCAAAGAGAGGGGCCACGGTGTTTCTGTATCTCTATTATGTTGGTGCGGCTTCGGAACTTTTAAGTATCTTGATCTATCTCGAGAACTACGCATCTGATCAAAAAATATCATACAAGATAAAAAGTAGGAAACTTAATTCTCTACAAAAAAGGTCTCTTAACATTTCGCCATAGCTCGCTTCGTTTCCGAGATATTTGCAGATTTATCTCAAGGGAAGGGGCCTGTCGGACATATTTCGAGATATTTCTTCTTCTTGTTGCTCTTCTTCTGCACAGCTAAGCTGGAAGTGGCATTTGCGGTTCGCACTAGTGCAGAGTTATCTCAAAGAAAGGGGCCACGGTGTTTCTGTATCTCTATTATGTTGGTGCGGCTTCGGAACTTTTAAATATCTCGATATATCTCGAAAACTACGCTTCTGATCAAAAAATATCATAGAACATAAATTGTAGGAAACATAATTCTCTACAAAAAACGTCTCTTAACATTTTGCCATAGCTCGCTTCCTTTCCGAGATATTTGCAGATTTATCTCAAGGGAAGTGGCCTGACGGACATATTTCGAGATATTTCTTCTTCTTGTTGTTCTTCTTCTGCACAGCTAAGCTGGAAGTGGCATTTGCGGCTCGCACTAGTGCAGAGTTATCTCAAAGAAATGGGCCACGGTGTTTCTGTATCCCTATTATGTTGGTGCGGCTTCGGAACTTTTAAATATCTCGATATATCTCGAAAACTACGCTTCTGATCAAAAAATATCATAGAAGATAAATTGTAGGAAACATAATTCTCTACAAAAAACGTCTCTTAACATTTTGCCATAGCTCGCTTCGTTTCCGAGATATTTGCAGATATATCTCAAGGGAAGGGGCCTGACGGACATATTTCGAGATATTTCTTCTTCTTGTTGTTCTTCTTCTGCACAGCTAAGCTGGAAGTGGCATTTACACCTCGCAATAGTGCAGAGTTATCTCAAAGAAAGGGGCCACGGTGTTTCTGTATCTCTATTATGTTGGTGCGGCTTCGGAACTTTTAAATATCTTGATATATCTCGAGAACTACGCATCTGATCAAAAAATATCATAGAACATGAAAAGTAGGAAACTTAATTCTCTACAAAAAAGGTCTCTTAACATTTTGCCATAGCTCTCTTCGTTTCCGAGATATTTGCAGATTTATCTCAAGGGAAGGGGCCTGACGGACATATTTCGAGATATTTCTTCTTCTTGTTGTTCTTCTTCTGCACAGCTAAGCTGGAAGTGGCATTTGCAGCTCGCAATAGTGCAGAGTTATCTCAAAGAAAGGGGCCACGGTGTTTCTGTATCTCTATTATGTTGGTGCGGCTTCGGAACTTTTAAATATCTTGATATATCTCGAGAACTACGCGTCTGATCAAAAAATATCATAGAACATAAAAAGTAGGAAACATAATTCTCTACAAAAACGGTCTCTTAACATTTTGCCATAGCTCGCTTCGTTTCCGAGATATTTGCAGATATATCTCAAGGGAAGGGGCCTGACGGACATATTTCGAGATATTTCTTCTTCTTGTTGTTCTTCTTCTGCACAGCTAAGCTGGAAGTGGCATTTGCGGCTCGCACTGGTGCACAGTTATCTCAAAGAAAGTGGCCACGGTGTTTCTGTATCTCTATTATGTTGGTGCGGCTTCGGAACTTTTAAATATCTCGATATATCTCGAAAACTACGCTTCTGATCAAAAAATATCATAGAACGTAAATTGTAGGAAATATTATTCTCTACAAAAAAGGTCTCTTAACATTTTGCCATAGCTCGCTTCGTTTCCGAGATATTTGCAGATTCATCTCAAGGGAATGGGTCTGACGGACATATTTCGAGATATTTCTTCTTCTTGTTGTTCTTCTTCTGCACAGCTAAGCTCGAAGTGGCACTTGCAGCTCGCAATAGTGCAGAGTTATCTCAAAGAAAGAGGCCACGGTGTTTCTGTACCTCTATTATGTTGGTGCAGCTTCGGAACTTTTAAATATCTTGATATATCTCGAGAACTACGCATCTGATCAAAAAATATCATCGAACATAAAAAGTAGGAAACTTAATTCTCTACAAAAAAGGTCTCTTAACATTTTGCCATAGCTCGCTTCGTTTCCGAGATATTTGCAGATTTATCTCAAGGGAAGGGGCCTGACGGACATATTTCGAGATATTTCTTCTTCTTGTTGTTCTTCTTCTGCACAGCTAAGCTGGAAGTGGCATTTGCGGCTCGCACTAGTGCAGAGTTATCTCAAAGAAAGGGGCCACGGTGTTTCTGTATCCCTATTATGTTGGTGCGGCTTCGGAACTTTTGAATATCTTGATATATCTCGAGAACTACGCATCTGATCAAAAAATATCATAGAACATAAAAAGTAGGAAACTTAATTCTCTACAAAAAAGGTCTCTTAACATTTTGCCATAGCTCGCTTCGTTTCCGAGATATTTGCAGATTTATCTCATGGGAAGGGGCCTGACGGACATATTTCGAGATATTTCTTCTTCTTGTTGTTCTTCTTCTGCACAGCTAAGCTGGAAGTGGCATTTGCGGCTCGCACTAGTGCAGAGTTATCTCAAAGAAAGGGGCCACGGTGTTTCTGTATCTCTATTATGTTGGTGCGGCTTCGGAACTTTTAAATATCTCGATATATCTCGAAAACTACGCTTCTGATCAAAAAATATCATAGAACGTAAATTGTAGGAAATATTATTCTCTACAAAAAAGGTCTCTTAACATTTTGCCATAGCTCGCTTCGTTTCCGAGATATTTGCAGATTTATCTCAAGGGAAGGGGCCTGACGGACATATTTCGAGATATTTCTTCTTCTTGTTGTTCTTCTTCTGCACAGCTAAGCTGGAAGTGGCATTTGCGGCTCGCACTAGTGCAGAGTTATCTCAAAGAAAGGGGCCACGGTGTTTCTGTATCTCTATTATGTTGGTGCGGCTTCGGAACTTTTAAATATCTCGATATATCTGGAAAACTACGCTTCTGATCAAAAAATATCATAGAACGTAAATTGTAGGAAATATTATTCTCTACAAAAAAGGTCTCTTAACATTTTGCCATAGCTCGCTTCGTTTCCGAGATATTTGCAGATTTATCTCAAGGGAAGGGGCCTGACGGACATATTTCGAGATATTTCTTCTTCTTGTTGTTCTTCTTCTGCACAGCTAAGCTGGAAGTGGCATTTGCGGCTCGCACTAGTGCAGAGTTATCTCAAAGAAAGGGGCCACGGTGTTTCTGTATCCCTATTATGTTGGTGCGGCTTCGGAACTTTTAAATATCTCGATATATCTCGAAAACTACGCTTCTGATCAAAAAATATCATAGAACATAAATTGTAGGAAACATAATTCCCTACAAAAAAGGTCTCTTAACATTTTGCCATAGCTCGCTTCGTTTCCGAGATATTTGCAGATATATCTCAAGGGAAGGGGCCTGACGGACATATTTCGACATATTTCTTCTTCTGGTTGTTCTTCTTCTGCGCAGCTAAGCTGGAAGTGGCATTTGCAGCTCGCAATAGTGCAGAGATATCTCAAAGAAAGGGGCCACAGTGTTTCTGTATCTCTATTATGTTGGTGCGGCTTCGGAACTTTTAAATATCTTGATATATCTCGAGAACTACGCATCTGATCAGAAAATATCATAGAAGATAAAAAGTAGGAAACTTAATTCTCTACAAAAAAGGTCTCTTAACATTTTGCCATAGCTCGCTTCGTTTCCGAGATATTTGCAGATTTATCTCAAGGTAAGGGGCCTGACGGACATATTTCGAGATATTTCTTCTTCTTGTTGTTCTTCTTCTGCACAGCTAAGCTGGAAGTGGCATTTGCAGCTCGCAATAGTGCATAGTTATCTGAAAGAAAGGGGCCACGGTGTTTCTGTATCTCTATTATGTTGGTGCGGCTTCGGAACTTTTAAATATCTTGATATATCTCGAGAACTACGCATCTGATCAAAAAATATCATAGAACATAAAAAGTAGGAAACTCAATTCTCTACAAAAAAGGTCTCTTAACATTTTGCAATAGCTCGCTTCGTTTCCGAGATATTTGCAGATTTATCTCAAGGGAAGGTGCCTGACGGACATATTTCGAGATATTTCTTCTTCTTGTTGTTCTTGTTCTGCACAGCTAAGCTGGAAGTGGCATTTGCGGCTCGCACTAGTGCAGAGTTATCTCAAAGAAAGGGGCCACGGTGTTTCTGTATCTCTATTATGTTGGTGCGGCTTCGGAACTTTTAAATATCTTGATATATCTCGAGAACTACGCATCTGATCAAAAAATATCATAGAACATAAAAAGTAGGAAACCTAATTCTCTACAAAAAAGGTCTCTTAACATTTTGCCATAGCTCGCTTCGTTTCCGAGATATTTGCAGATTTATCTCAAGGGAAGGGGCCTGACGGACATATTTCGAGATATTTCTTCTTCTTGTTGTTCTTCTTCTGCACAGCTAAGCTGGAAGTGGCATTTACAGCTCGCAATAGTGCAGAGTTATCTCAAAGAAAGGGGCCACGGTGTTTCTGTATCTCTATTATGTTGGTGCGGCTTCGGAACTTTTAAATATCTCGATATATCTGGAAAACTACGCTTCTGATCAAAAAATATCATAGAACATAAATTGTAGGAAACATAATTCTCTACAAAAAACGTCTCTTAACATTTTGCCATAGCTCGCTTCGTTTCCGAGATATTTGCAGATTTATCTCAAGGTAAGGGGCCTGACGGACATATTTCGAGATATTTCTTCTTCTTGTTGTTCTTCTTCTGCACAGCTAAGCTGGAAGTGGCATTTGCAGCTCGCAATAGTGCAGAGTTATCTCAAAGAGAGGGGCACGGTGTTTCTGTATCCCTATTATGTTGGTGCGGCTTCGGAACTTTTAAATATCTTGATATATCTCGAGAACTACGCATCTGATCAAGAAAATATCATAGAACATAAAACGTAGGAAACTTAATTCTCTACAAAAAAGGTCTCTTAACATTTTGCCATAGCTCGCTTCGTTTCCGAGATATTTGCAGATTTATCTCAAGGTAAGGGGCCTGACGGACATATTTCGAGATATTTCTTCTTCTTGTTGTTCTTCTTCTGCACAGCTAAGCTGGAAGTGGCATTTGCAGCTCGCAATAGTGCAGAGTTATCTCAAAGAGAGGGGCACGGTGTTTCTGTATCCCTATTATGTTGGTGCGGCTTCGGAACTTTTAAATATCTTGATATATCTCGAGAACTACGCATCTGATCAAGAAAATATCATACAACATAAAACGTAGGAGACTTAATTCTCTACAAAAAAGGTCTCTTAACATTTTGCCATAGCTCGCTTCGTTTCCGAGATATTTGCAGATTTATCTCAAGGGAAGGGGCCTGACGGACATATTTCGAGATATTTCTTCTTCTTGTTGTTCTTCTTCTGCACAGCTAAGCTGGAAGTGGCATTTGCAGCTCGCAATAGTGCAGAGTTATCTCAAAGAAAGGGGCCACGGTGTTTCTGTATCTCTATTATGTTGGTGCGGCTTCGGAACTTTTAAATATCTTGATATATCTCGAGAACTACGCATCTGATCAAAAAATATCATAGAACATAAAACGTAGGAAACTTAATTCTCTACAAAAAAGGTCTCTTAACATTTTGCCATAGCTCGCTTCGTTTCCGAGATATTTGCAGATGTATCTCAAGGGAAGGGGCCTAACGGACATATTTCGAGATATTTCTTCTTCTTTTTGTTCTTCTTCTGCACAGCTAAACTGGAAGTGGCATTTCCAGGTCGCAATAGTGCAGAGTTATCTCAAAGAGTGGGGCCACGGTGTTTCTGTATCTCTATTATGTTGGTGCGGCTTCGGAACTTTTAAATATCTTGATATATCTCGAGAACTACGAATCTGGTCAGAAAATATCATAGAAGATAAAAAGTAGGAAACCTAATTCTCTACAAAAAAGGTCTCTTAACATTTTGCCATAGCTCGCTTCGTTTCCGAGATATTTGCAGATTTATCTCAAGGTAAGGGGCCTGACGGACATATTTCGAGATATTTCTTCTTCTTGTTGTTCTTCTTCTGCACAGCTAAGCTGGAAGTGGCATTTGCAGCTCGCAATAGTGCATAGTTATCTGAAAGAAAGGGGCCACGGTGTTTCTGTATCTCTATTATGTTGGTGCGGCTTCGGAACTTTTAAATATCTCGATATATCTCGAAAACTACGCTTCTGATCAAAAAATATCATAGAACATAAATTGTAGGAAACATAATTCATTACAAAAAAGGTCTCTGAACATTTTGCCATAGCTCGCTTTGTTTCCGAGATATTTGCAGATATATCTCAAGGGAAGGGGCCTGACGGACATATTTCGAGATATTTCTTCTTCTTGTTGTTCTTCTTCTGCACAGCTAAGCTGGAAGTGGCATTTACAGCTCGCAATAGTGCAGAGTTATCTCAAAGAAAGGGCCACGGTGTTTCTGTATCTCTATTATGTTGGTGCGGCTTCGGAACTTTTAAATATCTTGATATATCTCGAGAACTACGCATCTGATCAAAAAATATCATAGAAGATAAAAAGTAGGAAACTTAATTCTCTACAAAAAAGGTTTCTTAACATTTTCCCATAGCTGGCATCGTTTCCGAGATATTTGCAGATTTATCTCAAGGGAAGGGGCCTGACGGACATATTCCGAGATATTTCTTCTTCTTGTTGTTCCTCTTCTGCACAGCTAAGCTGGAAGTGGCATTTGCAGCTCGCAATAGTGCAGAGTTATCTCAAAGAAAGAGGCCACGGTGTTTCTGCACCTCTATTATGTTGGTGCAGCTTCGGAACTTTTAAATATCTTGATATATCTCGAGAACTACGCATCTGATCAAAAAATATCATAGAACATAAAAAGTAGGCAACTTAATTCTCTACAAAAAAGGTCTCTTATCATTTTGCCATAGCTCTCTTCGTTTCCGAGATATTTGCAGATTTATCTCAAGGGAAGGGGCCTGACGGACATATTTCGAGATATTTCTTCTTCTTGTTGTTCTTCTTCTGCACAGCTAAGCTGGAAGTGGCATTTGCAGCTGGCAATAGTGCAGAGTTATCTCAAAGAAAGGGGCCACGGTGTTTCTGTATCTCTATTATGTTGGTGCGGCTTCGGAACTTTTAAATATCTTGATATATCTCGAGAACTACGCGTCTGATCAAAAAATATCATAGAACATAAAAAGTAGGAAACTTAATTCTCTACAAAAAAGTCTGTTAACATTTTGCCATAGCTCGCTTCGTTTCCGAGATATTTGCAGATTTATCTCAAGGGAAGGGGCCTGACGGACATATTTCGAGATATTTCTTCTTCTTGTTGTTCTTCTTCTGCACAGCTAAGCTGGAAGTGGCATTTGCGGCTCGCACTAGTGCAGAGTTATCTCAAAGAAAGGGGCCACGGTGTTTCTGTATCTCTATTATGTTGGTGCGGCTTCGGAACTTTTAAATATCTCGATATATCTCGAAAACTACGCTTCTGATCAAAAAATATCATAGAACATAAATTGTAGGAAACATAATTCTCTACAAAAAACGTCTCTCAACATTTTGCCATAGCTCGCTTCGTTTCCGAGATATTTGCAGATTCAGCTCAAAGGAACTGGCCTGACGGACATATTTCGAGATATTTCTTCTTCTTGTTGTTCTTCCTCTGCACAGCTAAGCTGGAAGTGGCATTTGCAGCTCGCAATAGTGCAGAGTTATCTCAAAGAAAGGGGCCACGGTGTTTCTGAATCTCTATTATGTTGGTGCGGCTTAGGAACTTTTAAATATCTTGATATATCTCGAGAACTACGAATCTGGTCAGAAAATATCATACAAGATAAAAAGTAGGAAACTTAATTCTCTACAAAAAAGGTCTCTTAACATTTTGCCATAGCTCGCTTCGTTTCCGAGATATTTGCAGATTCAGCTCAAAGGAACGGGCCTGACGGACATATATCGAGATACTTCTTCTTCTTGTTGTTCTTCCTCTGCACAGCTAAGCTGGAAGTGGCATTTGCAGCTCGCAATAGTGCAGAGTTATCTCAAAGAAAGGGGCCACGGTGTTTCTGTATCTCTATTATGTTGGTGCGGCTTCGGAACTTTTAAATATCTTGATATATCTCGAGAACTACGCATCTGATCAAAAAATATCATAGAACATAAAAAGTAGGAAACCTAATTTTCTACAAAAAAGGTCTCTTAACATTTTGCCGTAGCTCGCTTCGTTTCCGAGATATTTGCAGATTTATCTCAAGGGAAGGGGCCTGACGGACATATTTCGAAATATTTCTTATTCTTGTTGTTCTTCTTCTGCACAGCTAAGCTGGAAGTGGCATTTGCAGCTCGCAATAGTGCAGAGTTATCTCAAAGAAAGGGGCCACGGTGTTTCTGTATCTCTATTATGTTGGTGCAGCTTCGGAGCTTTTAAATATCTTGATATATCTCGAGAACTACGCATCTGATCAAAAAATATCATAGAACATAAAAAGTAGGAAACTTAATTCTCTACAAAAAAGGTCTCTTAACGTTTTGCAATAGCTCGCTTCGTTTCCGAGATATTTGCAGATTTATCTCAAGGGAAGGGTCCTGACGGACATATTTCGAGATATTTCTTCTTGTTGTTGTTCTTCTTCTGCACAGCTAAACTGGAAGTGGCATTTCCAGCTCGCAATCGTGCAGAGTTATCTCAAAGAGAGGGGCCACGGTGTTGCTGTATCTCTATTATGTTGGCGTGGCTTCGGAACTTTTAAATATCTTGATATATCTCGAGAACTACGCCTCTGATCAAAAAATATCATAGAACATAAAAAGTAGGAAACTTAATTCTCTACAAAAAAGGTCTCTTAACATTTTGCCATAGCTCGCTTCGTTGCCGAGATATTTACAGATTTATCTCAAGGGAAGGGGCCTGACGGACATATTTCGAGATATTTCTTCTTCTTGTTGTTCTTCTTCTGCACAGCTAAGCTGGAAGTGGCATTTGCAGCTCGCAATAGTGCAGAGTTATCTCAAAGAAAGGGGCCACGGTGTTTCTGTACCTCTATTATGTTGGTGCAGCTTCGGAGCTTTTAAATATCTTGATATATCTCGAGAACTACGCATCTGATCAAAAAATATCATACAACATAAAAAGTAGGAAACTTAATTCTCTACAAAAAAGGTCTCTTAACGTTTTGCAATAGCTCGCTTCGTTTCCGAGATATTTGCAGATTTATCTCAAGGGAAGGGTCCTGACGGACATATTTCGAGATATTTCTTCTTCTTGTTGTTCTTCTTCTGCACAGCTAAACTGGAAGTGGCATTTCCAGCTCGCAATAGTGCAGAGTTATCCCAAAGAAAGGGGCCACGGTGTTTCTGTATCTCTATTATGTTGGTGCGGCTTCGGCACTTTTAAATATCTCGATATATCTCGAAAACTACGCTTCTGATCAAAAAATATCATAGAACATAAATTGTAGGAAACATAATTCTCTACGAAAAAGGTCTCTTAACATTTTGCCATAGCTCGCTTCGTTTCCGAGATATTTGCAGATTTATCTCAAGGGAAGGGTCCTGATGGACATATTTCGAGATATTTCTTCTTCTTGTTGTTCTTCCTCTGCACAGCTAAGCTGGAAGTGGCATTTGCAACTCGCAATAGTGCAGAGTTATCTCAAAGAAAGGGGCCAGGGTGTTTCTGTATCTCTATTATGTTGGTGCGGCTTCGGAACTTTTAAATATCTTGATATATCTCGAGAACTACGCATCTGATCAAAAAATATCATAGAACATAAAAAGTAGGAAACCTAATTTTCTACAAAAAAGGTCTCTTAACATTTTGCCGTAGCTCGCTTCGTTTCCGAGATATTTGCAGATTTATCTCAAGGGAAGGGGCCTGACGGACATATTTCGAAATATTTCTTATTCTTGTTGTTCTTCTTCTGCACAGCTAAGCTGGAAGTGGCATTTGCAGCTCGCAATAGTGCAGAGTTATCTCAAAGAAAGGGGCCACGGTGTTTCTGTATCTCTATTATGTTGGTGCAGCTTCGGAGCTTTTAAATATCTTGATATATCTCGAGAACTACGCATCTGATCAAAAAATATCATAGAACATAAAAAGTAGGAAACTTAATTCTCTACAAAAAAGGTCTCTTAACGTTTTGCAATAGCTCGCTTCGTTTCCGAGATATTTGCAGATTTATCTCAAGGGAAGGGTCCTGACGGACATATTTCGAGATATTTCTTCTTGTTGTTGTTCTTCTTCTGCACAGCTAAACTGGAAGTGGCATTTCCAGCTCGCAATCGTGCAGAGTTATCTCAAAGAGAGGGGCCACGGTGTTTCTGTATCTCTATTATGTTGGTGCGGCTTCGGAACTTTTAAATATCTTGATATATCTCGAGAACTACGCATCTGATCAAAAAATATCATAGAACATAAAAAGTGGGAAACTTAATTCTCTACAAAATAGGTCTCTTAACGTTTTGCAATAGCTCGCTTCGTTTCCGAGATATTTGCAGATTTATCTCAAGGGAAGGGTCCTGACGGACATATTTCGAGATATTTCTTCTTCTTGTTGTTCTTCTTCTGCACAGCTAAACTGGAAGTGGCATTTCCAACTCGCAATAGTGCAGAGTTATCCCAAAGAAAGGGGCCACGATGTTTCTGTATCTCTATTATGTTGGTGCGGCTTCGGAACTTTTAAATATCTCGATATATCTCGAAAACTACGCATCTGATCAAAAAATATCATAGAACATAAAAAGTAGGAAACATAATTCTCTACAAAAAAGGTCTCTTAACATTTTCCCATAGCTGGCATCGTTTCCGAGATATTTGCAGATTTAGCTCAAGGGAAGGTGCCTGACGACATATTCCGAGATATTTCTTCTTCTTGTTGTTCCTCTTCTGCACAGCTAAGCTGGAAGTGGCATTTGCAGGTCGCAATAGTGCAGAGTTATCTCAAAGAAAGGGGCCACGGTGTTTCTGTATCTCTATTATGTTGGTGCGGCTTCGGAACTTTTAAATATCTCGATATATCTCGAAAACTACGCTTCTGATCAAAAAATATCAGAGAACGTAAATTGTAGGAAACATAATTCTCTACAAAAAGGTCTGTTAACATTTTGCCATAGCTCGCTTCGTTTCCGAGATATTTGCAGATTTATCTCAAGGGAAGGGGCCTGACGGACATATTTCGAAATATTTCTTATTCTTGTTGTTCTTCTTCTGCACAGCTAAGCTGGAAGTGGCATTTGCAGCTCGCAATAGTGCAGAGTTATCTCAAAGAAAGGGGCCACGGTGTTTCTGTACCTCTATTATGTTGGTGCAGCTTCGGAGCTTTTAAATATCTTGATATATCTCGAGAACTACGCATCTGATCAAAAAATATCATAGAACATAAAAAGTAGGAAACTTCATTCTCTACAAAAAAGGTCTCTCAGCGTTTTGCAATAGCTCGCTTCGTTTCCGAGATATTTGCAGATTTATCTCAAGGGAAGGGTCCTGACGGACATATTTCGAGATATTTCTTCTTGTTGTTGTTCTTCTTCTGCACAGCTAAACTGGAAGTGGCATTTCCAGCTCGCAATCGTGCAGAGTTATCTCAAA